>NC_056509.1:29105226-29122044 GCF_014905685.2 Nematolebias whitei
GTGTGTGTGTGTGTGTGTGTGTGTGTGTGTGTGTGTGTGTGTGTGCTAAAATCAGATCTATTTTAGATCTCACTGGGTGTTGAAAAAAGAAATGTTGGCTTATTTCTGTAGAAGTGCAGCTGGTGAAGGTTTTTGTAACCATGTAGTTGCACTTTTTTTTTTTACCAGACTGCCCACTACTCCCAACTCCAGCTGCCAACTGGTCCTCCTGTACTGGACTGCACAAGAGATTTACAAAGATGGCACAGACAAAGAACACAGGTAAAAAAATAAAATAAGAGTGGAACACATTCTTTTCTGTTACATTATTTAGTATGGTTATGATTCTCATAACAATAATTGTAATAACTTTCCCACCTGTATATTATTAGTGCCATGTGAAATTTGTCATAGTCTCAATATTACTTGTGTCAAATATATTTTTCTCTCCTAACTTGTTTAGAATTGTTTGTTTTTGTAGGTAATGAATAAATGCAGGTTCAACTTCTATGAATTAGTAATATTTGCAAGTTAAGTAAAAATCTTAACTCTCAAATCTGTCCCACTGTGTCCTACCAAATTGCTCACTTGTCTCTTTACATTTATTTATTTTTTAGTTTGACATATTTTATGTTTATTTCTTGAAAGGGAATCCATCCTGAACCTGCCAGCGAGGTGGTGGTGGTGCGAAAGCCCAAAACTGGTGTAAAGATGTTTGCACTCCACGCTTTACAGAGCTTACACAGGTATAACCTTTGGGTTAATGTTTTTATGTCCAAACTGTCAAAACTTATTGTGATTCTGTCACTCGTGTGTTTGTAGGACCACTTCCAGATCCTGACATCCTGGCATCGGGAGAAAAACTACACCAGCTGGAGTCTCAACCACTTATCACACTTATCCTAGAGATGGTCTCTCAGCTTTGGAGCTGGTACCATCCAGACTTGGTCCTGTGCCACAGGGCTCACTGGGGTCTCACCAGTGTCCACCTGAGAAGTCCTGCGCAGCATCATTCTGCACCACATGGCTCCAGACCTCCCTGCTCTTCCTTCGATGCTGCATAGTCTTCCCAACATGTGTTTTATGCCCACACTCGATCAACTTATGCATCTTCAGTCTTTGCAAGTGTCACATGAAGTACAGGCCAGAACCAGGGAGCAGTCCAGATGTCCCGCGTGGGTACAGCTTAAACAACCAAGGCTTACTGCTAGCTGTTTACGCTTTCCGTGTTGCTTACAGAGGAAGTGCGGAGGAGGAGTCTGCTGACAGCACTGACAGCTCAGATGATCAGGGGGTACACTAAACAATAACTGTTGAACGGGTATGGTGTGATGAATGGATTGATGATTGATTGATTGATTGATCAGATGAAGTCTAAACTGGACATGTTTTACTTCAACACCTTCATCCATGTGTTTATATCAATGCAGCAAGAAACATAAAATTTATAAATCACCCTTTTGTTCCTTCATATTTTTAATCAGTCTCAATCTGTGTGAATCACTGTAAATACTGTATCTTGATGCTGCTCAATGATCCAGGTAGGAAAATCTAAAAAAAAGTTAAGTCTGGTCCTCTGGACATTCAAAAAGCAAAACAACAAAACAAACGCACACAAAATGTAGAAATGTTTCGTCTCTCATCCAAGAGACTTCCTCAGTCTGAGGTGCTGTTTTCAGCTCAGTCTCTTAAATAGCACCTTCTCAGAGTGGATCAACCAGTTTGCTGCTGACAACCATGTGTAAATGTGTGAACCATTTATTACTTCATTTTATGCTTATGTTTAATAAATGTTTTAATGTTAAATGGTTATTGTTGCACCGGGGTCTGAGAGAAATGTAATTTCAATCCTGTGTATGTCCTGTACATGTTGCAGTTTTTGACAATAAAAGTGACTTTTGACTTTGAGCAGCACCTCAGACTGAAGAAGCCTTTCGGATGAAAGATGAAACGTTTCTACCTTCTTTTTTGTTGTTGTTTGTTTTGGTTTTTTGAATGTCCAGAGGACCAGACTTAACTTTTTAGATGTAAATACTGTAAATAGTTATTCATGAAAAATACATAAATGTGCCAATTTATTTAATTTGAAATTACATAATTTGATAAAATATCTATAATCCACTATCAATTTATAGTGTACAGTTATAAAATGTTAACTTAGTTAATGTTTTTTGTTTTTACTAGATATTGTAAATTGCACTTGTTTTCCTTGTAATTCAACTGAATCAATCCACAAATAAAAAAAACAGTACAGTATGCTGCTCAAGTGTGTTTTAATTGAAGAATGTTTAAAATAATTCAAAACAAACTACCGGTAACTACGTAACACTAGAACAATTTACATACATGTGACAAGCTTGGGTATGGATGTTATTTTTATTTTATAAACTTACTGCAACACCACCTTAGGACTTTCACCCAAGGACATCATTTATACACAGAAAAGACACTTGGGTTTGTTTACAAGTAAACACTGTGGAACAGAACCTACACGAGACTCAACTGTCACCTTCAACCTGGAATATAAATATGAAATTAACAAAAATAAATATGAATAATACTGAAGAATTGCAAAACAAACAAACATGGGCCTCACATTCAAATACAAAAATCCAAAAGCCAGCCAGTCTTCTCTCAGGTAAGACACTGACTAATTATGGTGACTCAAGCAGCTGTGAGAGCGTAGTAAAGCATGGTAGGACAGATACGGTGGTTTTATTGCCCCACAAGAACAACCAGGAACTGAACAAAAGCAACAGCGCAGAGACTGAGCCATTTTCCTCACTGTCTAACGCTAACACTAGAGCCACAGGAAGTTGTGGCATTTTCTAACAATGTTGTCCAGAACAGCTAGCGCCATTGCAGCCACTCAAAATTCTGCAGGCAGCTGTTTGAACAGCTAAGTAGCAGCCGCGGGTCCTACGCGTCATTTATATCTAAAAGTGTCATTCTGACTAGTCATAATTACATTCGAGATATCTTGAATTGTAATTACGGATGTTTGACCCTTCAAATGACAAATAAAGTGACGTCATTCAAGATATCTTGAATTACATTTTGACTAGTCAAAATGTAATTCAAGATATCTTGAATTGTTATTCTGACTAGTCAGAATGTAATTCAAGATATCTTAAATTAGCATTCTGACTAGTCAAAATGTAATTGTGCCTAGTCAAAACTCAATTTAAGATATCTAGAATGTAACTACAGATAGTCAGACTACTCGATTTTATGTTAAAAGGGCTTGCCATACACACTGAAGGTTTTGTCACAAGATGTTTTGGAAGAGATGTCATGTTCTAATGGAGTACCTCATGAGCTGTAACTTATAAACCTGATTCATAATCCTACCTTACTGCCTTCCTGCTGCTTTAAATCCATGTGTTTTTCATTTTAGTTTAGATTTTTACAATAAAGATGTATTTAAAATATCTTCACTTTTATTATTTGCAGATATGCACAAGGTTCATGTTAAATTGCAAAACATCACACTGTGCTGTAATCTTTGAAACTGCTTTTACAATAAGATACAGACTTGAAAACAATTAGATTAAATTTTGTCCTTGAATTTTAAAGATTTGTCTTTCATTAAATTAAAACATAAATTTATTACTTATTAATCTAAAAAAGTTAAGTCTGGTCCTCTGGACATTCAAAAAACAAAACAAACAAAAAACCTTTAGTTTATTTATTATAAACTGTATTGTTTGTTTTGTGAATGTCCAGAGGACCAGACTTAACTTTTTAGATTTTTCTACCTGGATTATTGAACAGCATCAGGATATTAATTAATAAATAGTCAGTTGGTCTGTGAACACCATGGGGTCCTAGAAGAGTTGAAGAGGAGGCTGTTCATGTCTGTGCCTCCCTGGTGAAGATGCTGCTCCCACAACCCTGAAGCAGAAGAGGATGGATGGATGGATGGATGGATGGATGGACGGGTGGCGAAGGAGGAGACCATCAAACAGCAGGAGTGGTCAGTTCAGGTGAACTCCTGCCTGTTTGCTTCAGATCAGCTGTTCAAATCTCTGCAGGTTCAAATAAAAGGTGCACCAGGACTTTCAGCTGAATCTCTCAGGCCACAGTTGTATGGCCAATAACTGATAACTGTCCTTTCTGAATTTTTGACTGTTTTTGTGTCACTTCATCCTAGAACCAAAAAATTATAACATAATAACAGTTGAGCAGATACTAGTAATCTTTTCTTAGGATCCATTAAAGATCAAATGCAATTGGAAATTCTTCTCAATTCCAGTATGAATTTAAACAAACACTATATGAACTTAACATTGTAAAATTTGTTTAGGAAATTTAATGTTCAAGGACACCACTTAAGAAAAAAAATTTTTAATAGGAAAAGTAAGAAGTGAAAAATGTACAAAAATAAAAACTACTGCGTCCAACTAATGATTGTGTCTGTCCCTCGTCTCACGGGCTTCATCCAGAAGAAGACACAAGTGTTGTTCCTGCTGTGTCCGGTTCAGTTCTTCATGTTCATTCAGTGATGAAATAAGACTTTTCTTTACTGGACTCTTTTCTCTTTCTCTTCACTAGAAAGAAGAAACAGGTGGTTAATTCAAGCTACATACTGTTTTTGAATAAATGCATGAAACAAAGAAAGGTGCTGCTAACAGCTATAATAGATATATTAATAATTATAAACTGATCAAATAAGAAAATGAAAAATAAATTGATTTAAAAATAATGAAAATGATAATAATGGATATATGAATCAGAAAGTATTATACAGATGCAGATATTCTTTGTCATTCGCACCACATGTGGTCCATGTGGTGGATCAAAATTATGTTCACAGGGTCCCAGTTACATCCAACAATAAAATATAAAAGAAAAACAGTAATAAGATCTAAGATATGAACTAATAAAAACATCAACTAAAAATATAAGCTCTAATAGCATAAAAACATTAAACACAATACGCAGAACAGCAGCACGGACATGAGTCTGTGTGAACAGACGAGCACGAATGCACACAGCAACATGAAACAGATCAGCAGCAACATGAAACAGATCAGCAGCAACATGAAACAGATCAGCAGCAACATGAAACTGATCAGCAGCAACATGAAACTGATCAGCAGCTACATGATGTGATTCTTCACAGTGTTATATATTCATGAGGCTGCACAAACTCAAGTTCATGTTGCTGTTTGACGTATTGTTTTGATTGTTTACTGCTATTAGTGCTTAGTGTTTTATTAGTAGATGTTTTTTAGTTGATATTTTTCTTAATTCATATCTTAGATCTTATTACTGTTTTTATTTTACGTTTTGTTGTCTGTAACTGGGACCCTGTGTACATAATTTCATCCCAATTCAGTATTTATTCAACATTTTAGTTTTTTACTTTAAAAATAAAATAAATCAAGTCCTTATCGGCACAAATAAAGTGATGTGGAACAGTTGCATCTGTTCTTACCGAGCACAGAAGCTGCAGCGTTGTGCTGCTCTGTGAGGTGCAGGTGGGCTGTGATGGAGACCTGTCAGGTGCAGACTCCTCTGATGGAGCAGGAGCAGGAGCCGGGAGGCTTGGAGGGTTTAATGTGGAGTTCAGAGATGAACCATCACGCGCTGAAAGACGTTCTGGATAAAATACAGTGAGAAACGGGACCGGAGGACAGTTAGCATTTATGCAAATTAGCTTAGCATCGTAGCACCGACGTTGTACTATTATGGCGTCAGCCTCTTTTGTTAATTAAAAATATGTTCAGAACCGATGGGATGAGTAATTTAAAATATGTTTAAAGTTAGAAAACACTCACCATCTTCTATAAATGGTTCAAGTAGAGCAGTAGTCGTGTCCAAACCACCCTCCAATCCTCCATCTAGCTCGCTTTGACTTTTTTCGTCGGCCACCAAGCACAACAACACCTGCACTTCTGCATTTGACCACGGCTTTGATATTATTGTTGTTGTATAGCTTCAAAATACTAAAAGATACGCTCCTCGAGTTATCGCTCATGGCAAGCGGTAGAGAAAAAAATGGTGGATCGGGTTGTTTGGAAAGACTCCACAGGCTCCTCCCCCCGACCAATCAGTGACCGACAGTGTTTCTGACGTCACGGCGCGGCTCGCTCGGAACCCTTGAGAAGCCGGGCCAGAATTTAGCGAGACGAGCCGGTTTCTGGAACAGTGGAAATACCTCCAACGCGCTTCAACCCGGAAATATCCGACCCGCGCCGTGACAGTGGAAAAGGGGCATTATAGGGTGAAAAAACGGTAGGATTGTGTTCTTGAACAAGAATCTGAAACTTGATAAATGATAACCAGCTAGATGGTTATGTTCTGCCAATGATCAGCAATCCTTTCAGGCAGCATTTCATTTGTTTTCAGCATTTGTCACAAGTTTTGGAACTTATACCTCATTTAAAGGCAACATATTTTTTGTTCTATTTATGCTCAACAGATTTTAAGCTTTCGTTTTATTTAGTTTTTTTGGGAACTACACCTGCACTTTAGTTTTTGTGATGGATTTTGTTGTTCTATATTTTGTGCAAACTTTTTTAATCTACATAACAGAAGGATCATTTTAATTTTAAACTGAATACTAAAAAAAGTAATTGCAGTAAAATTAACCCTTATATATATATATATATATATATATATATATATATATATATATATATCATAATACAAAGCAACATGTTAAGTTAATGTTGTCAAATGAATAACTATGATTTCTGTTTTTTTTGTTATATCACAAAATTTATCGTTGTCAGAATGCTCTGAAATGTTATGTTTGAGCCATGTCACCCACCCCAGGTAGATATAATAAAAATATTGCCACAAATATATTTTTAAGTTTTTTCCTACAAGCACAGCTTGTACTTCATTTTAAAGAGTGCCCCTGAAACACCTTGGTTTTAAATGGCTAGAAAGCCCCCTTGTTCTTTGTATTTATTTTCAATCAAAATGAGGCCTGAGATGGTTTTATCTCAGTCTGATTGCACAAAGCAGAGTTAAAAGGTAAGAAGAAGGGGTGAAATAGGATTTGACCTACATACAGAAGTCAATAATTTTTATACAGATTATGGCAAAGAGTTTGACCAGGCTGGGCGCCTAAAAGAAAGCAATAAATAGCAAGAAAGGCTGAAAATGATGTGTTTAATATTAACAGAAATTAGTTGGTCAATCATTGTAAATGACTATAAAGAGCTTGTGTTGCAACTTGCAATTATCGTTAACTACACATTCAGCGTGGTATGAGCGCACACTCTGGAGTACACACGTGTTCAAGGCAGGATAATCATATCTGATTGATAATCTGAGGGAGAGAATGCCCTCCAGCTGTGTCTGTGTCTATCTGCAGCCATGTTGTCTGTCTCATGTTTTGTAACGTGCACTTAACTGTGTTTATTCTGACTAGTGTACAAGTGAAGATAGGTGGCTGTTATGATCTTTCAGATGTGAGTTATAAAAACCATCATACTGTCTGAATTATGGGATGTGGTTATGCCATATTCACAGGCTAAGGTTGTTCCAAGATTTTCAATAAGCCACCAAACATTTTTAATGATACTCTATTCATTATTTGTCAGGATTCAGGGAGCCAGTGCTGAGGGTTATGGTGGAGGAGGAGAAGTTGTGGATCCTCACTGACTGTGGTCTGTTTGTTAAGAAGTCTAGATTGCAAATGGAGGGGCTTAGTCCTAGTATGAGTAGCTTGTCCATCAGGATTTGGGGGATCACGGTGTTGACGGCAGACGTGAAGTCCACAAAGAGCATATGGACGTAGGAGTCCTTCTGCTCCAGGTGGGTGCAGTGTGGACCACAGAGGAGATGGTGTCTTCTGTTGATCAATTTTTACAGTACTGGTGAGGGTCCTCGCTGATGTTGATAATTGTTTGATGTGGGTCATGACCAGTCTTTCAAACCATTTAGCGACTATTGGAGTGAGGGCCACTGGCCGATAGTCATTCAGACCAGTCACTGTAGAGCTCTTTGGGACTGGGATGATGGTGGCAGTCTTCAGGCAGGTGGGAACTGTTGCCAGGGTGAGGGAGGAATTAAAGATGTCGGCCAGCACCTCGCAGAGCTGATTGGCACAGTCTTTCATCACCTACGTAAACAGATGAATTGCCAGTATGCCCGTTTATGTCATGTACTGTATATGATCTAAACAAGCATACTGGCAGTACAGCAGACATTATTTGTTTATGGTTGTTAACGAATATCAGCAATAATACCAAAGTAAAACATCAAGTGCACTAATCTTGACACAATTGTTGTTGTGACCATAAAAAAGTTTTAATGAAAAAGTACATCTCTATTTTGATTTTTTTGACTGCTTGTTCAGGATATTTGACAAATGACACCAAATAAATGAGCAATCATTAAAATATTGCATATTGCACACTACCTTTCATGCCAGAGTTTTAAAGTGATCTTGCAACGGTGGCTAAATCATGAAAATGGTATGTGAGATACTGCAAAAGCTTGCAGGATCTGTTAGCCCTCAGCGTATGTGTCGTGAATGACTCTCAGCTTCTACCACACCAACTTTTAGCTCAATGTCTGTAAAATTGACTTAGTCATAACCATTTTTCTTTGCTAAAGATGGTTGGCCTTGATAGTCCCTGTGATGGACTTGCGACCCGTCCAGGGTGTACCCCGCCCCTCGCACAGTGATTGCTGGACATGGGCACCAGCGACCCCCGTGACCCAAAATGGAATAAACGGGTAAAGAAAATGGATGGATGGATGGATGGTTGGCCTTGATAGTCAACTTGTATGGGATTGACTCTAAAGAGTTCATCTGTCCTTTTGCTTTTTGGCTGCGGGCATTAAATATATCAGAATAGGTAGAAACAGACAATATTTTAGTTGTGTTTATTAAAAATAAACTATAAAATACTCATACCTGTTCGTTTAAGATGTGTCACTGAAATATCTCAGTTTGAAGAGCCATCGACCCCTTTTGCCTTGAGACACTCGTACACCTGGTGTGACTGTACAAATCTTAAAGCTAAGTGGTAAAAGAAAGAGTCCAAATGGGTTTGATCTCTGTGATGAGTTGAACCAGGTAGAAATATAATAGGTAACAGAAACACGTTAAAGTAAGGCCTTTATTCATAGTTGTTTTCAGGCAAAGGGAGAGAGCTACATGACTGACAGAAAAACAAAAGGCCAGTGGCAGAAATAAATGGAGAGAGAGGGGTGGACAGTCAGAGACAGAGAAGAAACATCTCCTGAAATACTAAACTGATTAGTCGGGGTTTCTGACATTTAAATGCCACGTTTACATAAAGAAACCTTTCGAAGGAATATTAATCATTCTGCTTAATTTTTAGAAGATGTTCGATGGATCGATGGTAGTCATGGTTTGAAGAACTAAGAACAGGAATAATATGATTAATATAGGAAAAGGACTTTTTAAAAACATGTCAAACATGAACAAAGTCCATGCTCAATAATCCAGGTATACAATCCAACAATTTTCAGTCAGGTCATCTGGACAGTTTCTTTTTTTGTGCTGAAACGTTTCGCCTTCCATCCAGAAGGCTTCATCAGTCAAGGAACCACACAACACAAAACTGATTCTTCCCCCAACAGCTTACTCCAAAGTGGAACAAACCAGTTATGTTGGTGCTAAGATGGTCTCTTTGGTCTCAGTTTGACATGACTGTTGAGGAGGAAGAGGGCCGGCACCGGAGGAGGGGGCGTGCCAAAGACGCCATCTTAGCATCAACATAACTGGTTTGTTCCACTTTGGAGTAAGCTGTTGGGCGAAGAATCAGTTTTGTGTTGTGTGTTTCATTGACTGATGAAGCCTTCTGGATGAAAGGTGAAACGTTTCAGCACAAAAAAAAGAAACTGTCCAGATGACCTGACTGAAAATTGTTGGATGTCAAACATTAGTTAATACTTAATACTTAATAAAAAAAAATTGTAATTTCTCACTTAGTTAAGCACCAATACATACACAATACCATCAAAATCCCATAAAGGATTATTAATACAAACTTTTTCAGCAGACTCAGTGTTATTTCATTGCAGGATGAAAACACTGTCAGTGTAATCTCTGAAGTCATTGGTGCGAACATGGTACAGCCCATTGAGTTAATATGTGAAAGCATGCTGTCTACCTTGAAACATCTTCACCTCACTGCTGGGATGAGGCAGGCTCCCAACATGTGGTACAATGGTGTCTTTTTCTTGTTTGAAGTGAGCAAGTTGCTGAATGTTTGCACTGAGGTACTTTGTCGTTCCATGCTGAGGGCAAAAACGACAAACACGGAGTCAAAAAGAAGAGAAGCAAACAGCAAACTCCCAGGGCAGTAGTTGTGATTATGTTGCAGAGATAAGATTTGCGTGCAGACCTTCGTGGCACATTGCTGTCAGAGTTTTTTCAGGTACTGGAGCTTATTATAGTAAATTAGGTGAGAAAATGGATTTTTCCTTGGGGCCAGTCAGTTCCTCATCATGTTTCTCAGCAGACCGTTCGAGCTGCAGTATGAAGATGAGTGACCATAATGACGGCCTGCGAGCTCTGCTCTTCAGCGCGTCTTCATTAACATGCTGCTATCTTGATCCATCTTGGTTGTTCCACATGGCACGTCAGGGTACTTACAGAGTGATGCTAACTGGCTAACACTCCCTCCATCTTCTCTGGCCATCTGTTGACTTCCTTGGCAGCCAGATTAAGCAAAACTGACATTATGACAGGCTAACAAAAGTGCAAATTAATGAATCAAATATGTAGAATCTGAACAGCAGTCCAAAAGCTGTGACAAGTCAAGTGCCAGGGTTTGTAATATTAACTGTTAGTCACTCATGTAGTTTGCTTTTAGAATGACTGATGGACTTTCTTCACTAGTAAAAGATGGCCATGATATTGTGTTTTTACTTTTAATTTATTCTTTGTTAAACCAACAATACCTGCAAGACAAAACAGATGAGTAGACTTGCAGGAAAGAGCAATCCAGAGTAAATCTATTATTTTGGTTTTATTGGCCCGTTAGTGTATGAATTGTTCAAGGAATTTGTAACGCCGCAAAATAAGTTTAAATATATATCCAAAGTGAACTAAATTATGGCATGCTTAAGCACTGGAAGGTCTATCACATAAAAACAAATAAATGAAATAACAGCAGAAGTGGATCCCAGTTGACCCCTTCCTCCTTAGGCCATCATTTATTTTGCCCGTTTAAGACATTTTTCTTTGATCAATAAAGTAGATGATCCCACTCTGCTCCTGATCTGGTTTTATGTCAGCCGTGCCGTAAAATATCTACCATGCTGTAGTATAGCTGCCACAAAATGCAGTATGAAAGTCTTTTAAAATACAAAAGGGAATTGCAGTTTAGTAGTACTTGCAACTTGCAATGTTTAAAATGTGACTATTTCTTGTAGCTATAACTACATTAAATACTATTAGTTAATCAAACATTTAAAATCTTAGCTGAGTACACAGAGTTCATTCAGCTAACTTTTAAAGTTAGCATGGCTAAGCAACATACTTTAAAGGAAACTAAAGTGACGACACCTTCCTGTGAGATGGCCATAAATCAAAAAGAATTACAGCACAAGATACTTGTTTTTTATTTCCTAAAGACCAACCCATTGCTATGGATTATCATTAAATATAATGTAACACTCAACAGCATCAAAATGTAACAAGACAGGCTTACAGAGTACAACTGTGCTAGAGAGATTTTAGATCAATCCAGTGTTTCCCCTACTATTATACAACCCAGCGCCCCACCCTGTTAACAGAACCAAGTGCTCTGCCTAGCCGACCAAACTACGTGCACACCCCACCCCCACCCGTCGGCACTGGCATAACGTTAAAGCTAGCGGCGCACAATTCAACACAGGTGTGCTAGCTACGCTAAAGGCAGCACTGACGCTGCCTCTTCCCTCACGCTGAGCACCCCCCGCAGCTCGAAAACTGCTGGTACAAACAGCGTGCAGCTCAGCTGTTTCTCCACCCCACACCCTTGACAAAAATCACAGATAAGATGAGCGTCCCGCCATGGCAAGTTATCTAGGAGAAACACTGCAATCAGTCGTCGACACAACTCAAAAACAGTTAATAATGACAACCAAAGAGTCAATTGCCATTCATTACCTTCTGCTTGTTTGGCAGTCGGGTCGGGGCAGCAGCTTGAGCAGGGAGGTCCAGACATCTCTTTCCACAGTCACCTCTTCCAGCTCTTCTGGGAGGACCCCAAGGCATTCCCAGGCCAACTGAGAGACATAGTCTCTCCAGCGTTTCCTAGATCTTCCCCGGGTCTCCTCTCAGTCGGACATGCCCGAAACACCTCCCTAGGGGGCGCCATGGGAGCATCCTTACCAGATGTCTGAACAACTTCAACTGGCTCCTCTCGATGTGGAGGAACAGCAGTTCTACTCTGAGTCTCTCCCTGATGACTGAACTTCTCACCCTATCTCTAAGGGAGAGTCCAGCTACTTTGCGGAGGAAACTCTTTTCAACCGCATGTATCCAAGATCTCATTCTTTCGATCACTACCTACTAGAGTTCATGACCATTGGTGAGGGTAAGAATGTAGACTGACCGGTAAACATTGAGCTTTGCGCTCATCTCGTCCATGATATTTGTTGATGGGGGTCAAAGACACAACTGAGCTGCTCGCTGTTTGTACTGGCAGTTTTCAAGAGGGGGAAAAAAGTTATTTTCATGTCATGAGTGCTGCCTTTGACTTTATAGCTAGCGCTCCTGTATTGTATTGTGCGCTGCTAGCTTAGCATTATGCCAGTGCTGACGAGTGGAGTGGAGGGTCTAACGCAGTTCAGTTTGATAGGCGGGGTGCTCGGTTCTGTTAACGGGGTGGGGCATCTTGCTTGTATAATAGTAGGGGAAACACTGCATTCTTCATTCTTCCCTCACTCGTGAACAAAACCCTATTTGAACTCCTTCACTTGAGGCAGAACCTCACCCTTGACGCAAAGAGAGCAATATGCCCTTTTCCAAGTCAAGTGCCCAATGTCTTAATCACAAAAGTATTATGTCTTGGCCAATAACGTAATAGTTTAAAACACTATGAAGTGAGACTTTCAAACTCCTCAGTTTTATTGTTTGTTCTTGGTTTTTACAATCACAAATAGGTGTTACATTCAGAGTTGCAGGGCTGCAGGAACAGTATAAAATTTTGCTAAGGTTAGGAAACTAATGCAAAGTAGTTTTTCATCTGTGTGAGTGTGTCACAAGTATTTTTTGGGTGTCTGAAGTTATATGGCCAAGTATAAAGCTAAATTGAGTGGGGCTATTAGTTGGAGTTTTGTGCAGCCTGAAGTCTATAAAGGACTGAGAAAATTATGGCTATTACAGATATGATTGAACAGTTCTGATGACAGTGAGTGGGCCTGGATGGGGAAATTGGATATTTAATGGAGAGATTGTCACCCTTGATCGTCATTGTGTCTTTCCATCAGCATTCTTATTTTGTCTTGCTCTTTTTCTTCAGCAACATTTGCTCCGGCTGACGCACTTCCTGGCTACTTTCCTTTTCATATCATCTTTTCATCTTTTCACTCTTTGCATTGCTCATCCCATCTTCCCCCGCTGTCTTTTACGTTTCTCCAAGAGTAGTCTAAGTAGCCAGAGATGCTCCCTAATAGCCTCCAATGGAGATGAATTGATCCTCGTGTGCAAAAGATCAATAGAGGATTGCTTTTTGCCATACACAGTGGGATAATGTGCAGGAATGTGGCCTTAATTAAGTTAACAGTAAACTACCATTGCTAGTTTTATTAGAAGGATAAAAGTTTATGATAACAGAGGAATGCAGTTTCAGTACCAAATAGAAAAAGAGGGCAAACATTCAATGTTTTTTTATTTGTTTATTTGCTGATCATTGTGATGCTTCAAGTATGACTCATAAAGCAATTTATGAGCTTCTTCAAACTTCCTGTTTGTTTTTTCCTCTTCACTCCGGTGTGCTCTCTGTCACCTCTTCTTCTTCCACCAGAATCTTTTCTCCAAGTGGCTCATCCTTTTCAACCTGATCTCCCCCCACTCTGTCTTTCGTCTCATAACTGGCTGAGAAGGAGAATTTGATCAGCAGTTTTCAAAGGTCACCCCACCAGTCGAAAGCCAAAGAGCCGAGGGAAATGGGCGAGGGCAGAATGACACAGAGGAAGGAGGAGGCGAGCGAAAGAAATAGGTGGCAAGCAGGTAGAGGCGAGGACACAAAGTGAGATGCAAAGGGAGCTAGATACTGCAGATGGACTATTGAAGATGGAGACAATGGAGGTGATGGGAAAGGAGAGGTAAGTCAGTGCACTAATGGAGGAAAAAAGGGAGGGGGGAAGGCAGATGAGGTAATTTTCTGTTTTATGACAACAGATCTGGTAACAGATGAACGCATATTAAATATGCAGGAGAGGAGATGAAGGAGCACAAGGGTTGATTTGAAAAGGAAAGAGAATGGAAGGAAATGAGCAAAGAGTGGTCAGGTAAGGAAAGATGGTAGGAAAGCAGGAATGGAGGAGTACAACAAGTGACAATTCATTTCTATCTCTTGCTGATTCTGTCACATCCTCATCAGCAAGCGTCAGATCCTAATCACCTCTTGATCTCATCATGCCCTCATCAGAGCTCTTGGTCTCTTTCTCTTTGTCCCTCTTTGTCTTATTTTTTCCTCGTTTTGTTGGAGATAAAAGACACTTTCATCACTCTGCTCACTCTCATAATGATCACACAGAGACTTACTGTCTGCAGCAATAATATCGCTTTGATACCATTCTATTCTTCATAATCAGAGCAAAATCCCTCCCAAACTCACTGAATGCACTTTCTATCCGCCTCTGCTGCCCCTTTCATCAGCTGCTAATCTGTTCTGTACGTGTCTGAGGGTTTTTCTCGGTCTCAGAAACAACGTATGTGGTCTGTAGGCATTTATGAGAGCGAGAAAGGCAGAAAGTCTTCACTTAATAGGAAATATGAGCCCACGTCATCATGTTTTGTTTCATGTATTTATTTTTAGATGTGGGCAGTAAAGTGATGCAGTAGGTAGCACTGTCATCTTACAGCCAAGATGGTGGATTTAAATGGATTTTTAGATGAACTGACCAATTTTGAGCAGCTTACTGTGAATCACCGGAGGAGCTTCGCTTATTTGTGGTCATGTGCCATTTTCACCACACAGAAACATTTCAAATCTTACTGGGAATTTATACAACTCAAAACTCACAACTTGTTTTAGCGTTTTGATTCCAAGTGCAGCATTAGCTTAAGGTTATCCTAAAAATCGCTCAAATGATAACAGCAATCACTCTTACAAAAAGAAAAATAGATGTTCCCTTCCTTTTTGTTAAACAACCAAACTTGTCTTAATACTGAATGAGAAGTCCAAGACTCTTCACACTAAACGCACTAAATTGGTGTCAGTTAGCCTTTTTTGTGCTCGCTTAGCTCAGCTAGCTGTCATGGCTGTCTTGGATCAGGGTAATTTATAAAGTTAAGATAAAGTTAAGACAGTTAGATGTTTGATACATCCAGTGAATACTTTCTAAGTTTCATTAAAACCCTTTCAGTGGTTCATAAGATTGTTTGTCCGTTAACAAAATATCTGATCAAATTTCAAAGCACACACCGACACAAGCAATTCAATTAACAAGCCACATTTTTTATGACTGCAGGAGATAAAAAGTCCTAAAGACCTTTCTTAATTTTGCTTTTGTGTATTGTCAAAGTAACTATTTTTGTTTTTGTGTTATATATACATGTTTAACAACTACCTGCTACCTAGTTTACATCATATCTTGTACAGCCACTTAAAAGACACACCTGCACAACCTGATTTATTCACTCAACTGTAGTCAATAAAAACATGCCCATTCATTGGCATCTGAAAAGTTGACTTTAATTTGCTGTTGACAATTAATATACGTTTCTGTTATTGTTTAACTGAAACATGGTTCAGTTTTTATATGCCTGTCTAAAGGCGGAGCTATGACGGTATATTCTCCATGCTTCTGTCCATCCGTATGTACGTATGTAAACTTTCTCTTGTCCTGCCCATAACTTCTGACATGCTAAACATAATTTAACATGTCTTCATACACATGTTCATCATCACGAGGCGAGGTGTTGTGCATACTTTTCTTAACCCCAGCTCTAAGAAGGTCACAAATTAAGGTCAAAGTTAAAACAAGATATTTGCTTGTCTAGGCCAGGGGTTCCCAAACTTTTCCATGCCATGACCCCACAAACAGCATTAGCTTCTGGCTGAGGCCCTCCTCGCAAACCCACAAACAATGCTACAAAATACACAAAGAAACATCAACTTTTAGAATGTTTTAACTTTTATTCACTATATTAAATTAATTATTACAGCTGCTGAGCATAAAAATGTTATTAACTAGCATGTTTTAAACACTGTATTGTATTTCCACTCAAGTGGCGCCGAAGTTTCGAAGGTTTTAAACACTCGTTTGCGAGGATCTTCAGAGAGAGGACACATTTTGTGCCATCATGACCATTTTTCTGTATGAGTGTAAAGCCATACATTATGTATGCTTCCTCATACCTTCGAATTTTAGCTGGCCATGAGTTCTTTGTTTTATTTGCAGCAGTTTCCACCACAGCAGGGCTGCTGGTCGGTTCCTTCGGTCTTTTTTAGAAACTTCTTCATTTCGTCCTTGCTATGCTAGCTTGAAGGGTAAAGCAGCTTGATACATTTGACTGGAAGCCAATCAGAAAGACGAGCATGGTGAAAAATATTTCTATATATTATTACAAAATAAATTTTTAAATAATTATTGAAAAACAGATTTGATTTTATTACAGTAATAAAAACATTTTTTAAAAATTACACACACACACACACATATATATATATATATATATATATA
>NC_056509.1:29122444-29126488 GCF_014905685.2 Nematolebias whitei
TGTGTGTGTGTGTGTGTGTGTGTGTGTGTGTGTGTGTGTGTATTTGCTTTTTTAATCTTCAGCTTTCTGAGACCCCCACTTTGAAAAACACTGGTCTAGACCATTGCTATAGATTAATGTGTTGCTGTATAAAAGTTTGTCAATGAGCATATAATGTGCCATATGTGCTGTTCAACTTTAGCTTACAGCTCAGTTCAGAGAAGAAAGGTCCACAGGCTGAATGATGAACGTCTTGACAGAAGCCTTAGAGTGTGATTTCTGCACGTCTCGTATCATTATTGTGTGTGGCCAACTCATAAATTTTGTTCTTGATCAACATGTGGGTAAACATGCAGACAGTTGTCTCTGTATTTTGTGCAAAACTAATCAGTTTTACCTCCTGCTCCTGTCAGGTTAAACACACATTTTGTTTAAGAAAGTGACAAATCAAACTTTTAAATTAGACTTTTTGCAACTTGCAGATTAGTTCCTACTCCAAAACGTTTTGCAACAAAGTCAATTTACATATTTTTTTTTAGGAATGACCATGTTGATGCACTTCTACTCCTTTTTTTCCCTGGTTTACACCTTTGAGTAAGTGAGGCAAAGAAGAGCATCAGTTTAAGCCCACAAACAGTAGGTGGAATAAACACTGCTGCTCCCTGAGGGGTTTTGTGCTGGCGTCTTTCAACAGACTGACAGAAGGCTGCATATCAAGTTGTTTTCTAAGTTTTGTCAACCGCACTCCGACTACACCAGCATTTGCATATTGAACTCTATTGTTCTTTAAAATATTCACAGCAAAACTCTTGAAACTTTTGCCCAACCAATAGTTTTTTTTTTTATTCTTGGTACTAATGCACAGTGTCCATTGTTGAGTTTGCAGTTTATGAGCGTGTCCCTGCCCTAAGCTGCAGTGCTGAAACACACATCTTCTTCTGCAGCTTCAAAGCATGTCGCAGCAGATCCCACAGGACCGGGGCTCAAAGTTCCACCTGTATGCCGCAGAATCCTTCATCAGCTACATATATCACAAAGCCACCACATCTGCCTACAGATCAGCGGCAGATTCCGCTCATCTCTATGGCCCTGTTTATATGAAAATTATTGCTGGTGAAAATGGAAGAGTTTTGTTGCGTTTGTACTGTTCATTTGCACGAAAATAGGGAATGTTTTCTCTGACCTTGGCACAATTTGAGAACGAGTTTCAGAGTGCAATGGTTCAAAAACGCCCCAGTGTTTGTTGAGTAAACAGAAAAAATAGATCTTTTCTGTGAGGGAGTCCCTGGCTCATGCGCAGTATGACGCAAAACAGAACCACAATCCACCGAAGAAGAAACTATCGATAATGGGAGATACCAGAATATTGTTTGTGCTTCTGACTCTTGTAAATCTATAAATCTAATTTCCCTGGACTGATTTCAGTTTGGACATCACTTTGGCTTTTGTTATGGTGGTTTTCTCATGAGAGAAACATTAGAACTTTTTTTTTTTTTTTACGCATATGCATTTAAGCCTCCAGTATACTCGGGCCTACGTGAGTCCGCAGAGGTCCGTGCGTACCGGATTAGACTCAAAGTGAACGCCCGCAGGGCATGTCCGTTCAAAGCTCAATTTTTACGACTGCGTACACGTACGCTGTGTCGCACAATAAACTGCCCGGCGACGGACTGTTTTATGTGACACCAATGTATTAAATTCTCCTTCATCCCTGATATGGTTTAAGATCCATCCATTATCTTTTACCCGCTTCTTCCATTTTGGGTCACGGGGGTCGCCGGTGCCCATGTTCGGCAATCACTGTGCAAGGGGCGGGGTACACCCTGGATGGGTTGCAAGTCCATCACAGGGCCACATAGAGACAAATGAGACAAACAACCATTCACTCTCTCACTCACACCTAGGAACAATTTAGAGTCATCAATCAGTCTAACATGCATGTTTTTGGTCTGTGGGTGGAAACAGGAGTATCTGGAGAAAACCCACGCATGCACGGAGAGAACATGCAAACTCCACCCAGAAAGGCCCCCGGACCGGGATTTGAACCAGGGACCTGCTCGCTGAGAGGCATCAGCTCTACCAGTTGTGCCACCGTGCTGCCTGGTTTAAGATCATGGTGAGAAATGAAGGAATTTGTCACGAGCGAGTTAAATCAGGTCCAGCGTGGCTGCGGGAGGGTCTGGAGATTTCCAGGTGGGCTGGTCTGATGTGTGGGCTTCAGGGCCAGCGCTCCCTGTTTTTGAAATTTTTTTAGAACTTTTTATTAACAACATATAAATACAGAACACCGCTGCTGCTGGGGCTGCCAGCTCTCGTTTGTTTTTTGTTTTTTTAGTGACCTGTCAATCAGTTCAGTAGGCGTGTCAGCAAATGACCAATCGGCGACCTCAATTTGTCCCAAAGGTAAACGTCCCTTGCCTGCGGAGCTGACTGCAGCCGCTCAGGGTGGACGCTCAAGTATAAAGTCTCAACCCTCTGTGGACAGTGCGCACAGTTTCCGCAAGGCTAACAGGACGCGTGAGTATACTGGAGCCTTTAGTTTCAAGCTTCAAAGAACATAGCACCAACTAGTGTTGTGGGGAGGGAATTACACCTTTTCCACGTCTACCGTTGCTGTTTAAACAGAGATTGTAATTAGAATGTTTTCATGGAAATGTGTTAATAGAAATGGGAAAAAAACTCTGTTTTTATTGGATCGTTGTCGTGTAAACAGGTCCTATATCTCTACCGCGCTACTGAGGACCATTTCACTCTTCAGCCAAGGCTTCTCGTGTTGTTTGATTAGGCAGGGGGAAAGGTTGATGCTTTCTTTGTCTGTCAGGAGAGCTAAAATACTTGGCTCCAAAGAAGCGAGGCAGCTGATGTTGGTTGTTTTGAAGCTGAGCCATGAAATGAGAATTTCATATAAAAAGCCAAGTGTGGCGCCGCAAAGGGACAGATGGTATTGATTTGACTATTGCTTCTATTGACTCAAATATTGACCCAGTTTAGACCAACCTGCGTCAACGAAGGATTAGTTTGTCCCTTCTTTCTCCATATTATTAAAAACTTTACTTGTGTTCGTGTGATTTACTAATGTTTTGGGGTAAGTGTGCGCTCTCCCAGCTGGTGTGTAGACGGTTTATATTGGAAAATGAAAGAAGGGGGGACCACCCTTGGGGGCCTCAGTAATAGGCCAGGAGGCCTCTGACTTTGTGTAATGACCTCTTTATGGATGTGTGTGCACACCCTTGTGAAAGGGGGTGCACAGTTGCAGCACTAAATAATTGTCAATAGGAGGACACACTTCCACATAATACAATGAAGCAAATACACAAAGAAACAAAGAGACAGAGCCGGCAGAAACACAAAGAGGAGCGATGTCTTTCATTCTTCCTTGTTCTCTGTCATACACACACTCACACACACACACACACACACACTGGTGCCAGCTGGGCCCAGTGTGTCCAAGAACAGCAGGTGCTGTCAAGTGCAAACACAACAGACCTCCCTTGACATAGAAACATATACACACACAAACACGGGGTGGATGCACATATGTCGCCACACTCATTCTTACAACTTCTGTGTTTTAAATCTCACATTCAGTGCCTCATAATTAAAACTAACACCTGATCGTTGTGGTTTATGTCTGTATATTCACATTCTGGGGCGTGTTTATTTGTATTTTCTACATGGCTGTAGAATTACCATCTGGTCTCACATCGGGGGCACTCGAAACTCAGCCGAGCAGAGATCTGTGTGCTCGGGTGTGACGAGAGATCGGAGATGACACAGAGTGGAAATGACAGTGTTTTTAATGGTTGAGGTTGCAATAGTATTCTTAATTTTTGTGGGTTTTGTTTTGTGCTTTTAAAAATATATATATATATTTTTACTTTCTCTCCGTCCCAGCTCACACTCAGCCTCGCTGTGTCTGTGTGTGTTAATAAATGGAGCGGCGCCGTTTCATGCGCTGCTCTGACTTCATTAACTATCTCAGCATGAGGCTCCAGTGACTGAAGGATAATAAGCCCAAACACACACACACACACACACACACACACACACACACACACACACACA
>NC_056509.1:29126498-29131650 GCF_014905685.2 Nematolebias whitei
ACACACACACACACACACACACACACACACACACACACACACACACAGTTAGCCCAACAGCAGTGTATGTATAACTGATTGTAGTTTACTTCATTACATAGAAACGTTCCTGGTTCACAATATATTCTGATTGACATCCTTCCCAACACTTTACAGAGTTTATCATAATGGAATAAATTCACTTTAGTTTTAATAATGACTTCATGTTTTCCCATGCAAAAAGACTCAACTAATGGAGTTAAAGAAAAATAATACATTTTGATCAACAGTGGAGCCACTGTCATGCAATGAATGAAATAGCTCTTTTTAAGACGCGATAAGTAACTAATGACTTTATCAATCTGTTAAAACTATATCCTTTAGTCATTCAGACATTATTTTTCTTGTAAATCTGTCATTCAATAGATATCCACCAAAAGGGCACATTCATAGCGATGTGTTTTACCCATTTGTCTGGTGCTAATAGTTTAATCAAGAAGCTAATTAGAGCGATAATATTTGTAATTTCCTCTCACTTCTTCATAGAAAAAGAAAACACAATAGAAAAAAACCTGTTGTTTTTAAAGTACTATAAAAAGTGTTGCTTTATATCAAAAATCAGTTTCTGCTTGAAACAACTGAGCCAGTTTGTCAGATGCCATTTTGGATAAGGATGTTTGTTGGTGGGATGGCTCTGTGTGGTTCAACATATCTTTTTATTATTATTATTATTATTAGACCTTTATTTAGTTCCCACTGAACCTCGAAGACTCATTTACAAGAGAGACCTGTTACATACAACATACAGGCAGATGAGAAAAGACACAATCTAAAAAGGCAGTGTGGAAAAAAAGACAAGATCAAACGTTTTTGAAAATCTTTTTTAAAATGATTAAGGCCTCAGAATTAGTAAATAAATATGAGTTACTTAACATGGCATGGTGTTTATTTTGAGAAAATATGGTGGGACAGAAAGTACAAACTTGGCATTAGAATAGTTGTAAGAACTGAGCCAAATACAGGCAGAGAGAAGGCTGGTTGATGAAAGCATAACTCTGATTGATCTATTGAATAAGACTAAAGGTAATCCAAGGACACCTGTATACAAACAAAATCAAAAGGTGTTGACAGTACAGGTATGATCACGAACAAAGAAGATCTAGCACCTAATACTGAGAGAATTGATGCAGGTGTGACAGAGTCTACAAAATAAATCAGAAAGCTGGAGACTTTACATGGGAGGCTGTGGCTGAGTGGTTAGAGCAGTCACGATCCAATGCAAGAGTTGAGGGTTCAATTCCACCAGCAGTCACATGCCGAAGTGTCCCTGGGCAAGACACTGAACCCCTCATTGCCTCTGATGTGTGTCCCATCAGTGTCTGAATGTGATAAAGCACTGATTATTCTCTTTAGAATGATTTGTTCAATTAGCTTTGTAGAGATCTATAGAGTGACGTATGAATGGATAAATGAGGACACAGATTGTAGGGTAAAGCGCTTTGAGTTTCTTGATAAGATAGAGAGGCGCTATATAAGTACAGTCCATTTAACATTTACATTTTCTGTGAATATGCAGTATGAATGCATGAGACCTAAATGGCTGCTGTAATGTGCTGAAGAAACCGACACTAAGTGTTAAAGCTACAAGAAACAGAACATCAACTAAAAACTAAAAATAGCAAAACATATAGGTAAAAGCTAAATTTAGCACGTGGGTAGTTAAAAGTCAAAATAGCAAAACCCTTGCTAAAAGCAGCAAAGGATTAGCTGAAAGATAAAAGTGGTTAAAGGCTTGTTAAATGTAGTAAAAGTGTAAAAGCTAAAGGGTAGCTAACGCCAAATGTAAAAGGTTAGATAAAAGTAACAAAATGTTAGAAGCAACAAAAGGTTAGCTGAAGCTAACAGTATAAAAAGGCTTAAGATAGCTTGATGCTTAAAAACAACAAACACTAACTACAGTTGATGTTAAACAGAGCAGAATTCTGGCAAAAATCTAAATACTGGTATATCAAAAGACTAGCTAAAAGTAGCAGAAAAGGTAGCTTAAAGCTAAATGTTGCATATAAAAATATAGCAAAGTTACAAAAAGAATACCTCTAACAAGGTTGAATCAGGTCCTCTGGACGGGTTCTTCTTTGTTCAACAACATGGATTATTGAGCATGCATCTGGACAAAAGTCGTAGCACCCGTCCCCTGAATGAGCTGAACGTTTTGACACAAGAATGACTAAAAAGCACAAAGTATGCAGAATAAGATAAAGTACAAAAGATGTACAGAAACAAATAAAACATACAGGAGAACAGTGATGGTGTAGAACAGAACTAGTTGACTTCAGTCGCTAAACTAAAACCCAGACCAAATACAAACTGTTTTCACAGACTCACTGTGATCCTGATATGTTCCTAAAATGCTCCAGAGGATCATGTAACAACTCAAATGTTGGAAGCATTAGCTATGGGCATCTTGAAGACCATTTCTGTTCAGCCTCTTAAAATGATAAAACATTCAGATGATCACCAGATGAAGTACTTTTCCAAACATATCAGCAAATCTTTCAGAGCACATCCTGCTGAGCTGAATGCTGCATTAAAGTGTCTCTTTGATAATGTGGACGTATTAAAATATCTGTGCTATTATTATCAGTGCTAAACATATTGGGGATGGGTAATGATTTTCAAATGTTCTAGTACTGGTATACAGGTGCTGGTCATAAAATTAGAATATTATTAAAAAGTTTATTTATTTCAGTAATTCCATTCAAAAAGTGAAACATATATTATATTCATTCATTACACACAGACTGATATATTTAAAATGTTTATTTATTTTAATGTTTTTGATCATAATTGACAACTAATGAAAACCCCAAATTCAGTATCTCAGAAAATTAGAATATTATTAGGATCAATAAAAAAGGGATTTTTAGAAATGTTGGCCAACTGAAAAGTATGAACATGAAAAGTATGAGCATGTGCAGCACTTAATACTTAGTTGGAGCTCCTTTTGCCTGGATTACTGCAGCAATGCGGCGTGTCATGGAGTCGATCAGTCTGTGGCACTGCTCAGGTGTTATGAGCCCAGGCTGCTCTGATAGTGGCCTTCAGCTCTTCTGAGTTGATGGGTCTGGTGTATCACATCTTCCTCTTCACAATACCACATAGATTTTCTATGAGGTTAAGGTCAGGCCAGTTTGCTGACCAGTTAAGAACAGGGATACCATGGTCCTTAAACCAGGTACTGGTAGTTTTGGCACTGTGTGCAGGTGCCAAGTCCTGTTGGAAAATGAAATCTGCATCTCCATAAAGTTTTTCAGCAGCAGGAAGCATGAAGTGCTCTAAATCTTCCTGGTAGACAGCTGTGTTGACCTTGGACCTCAGAAAACACAGTGGACCAACACCAGCAGATGACATGTCCAAAGTTATGTTCTCTGATGAAAGAAATTTTGCATTTCCTTTAGAAATCAAGGTCCCAGAGTGGAAGAAAGGAGGAGAGGCACATAATTCACATTGCTTGAGGTCCAGTGTCAAGTTTCCAAAGTCAATGATGGTTTTAAGTGCCATGTCATCTGCTGGTGTTGGTCCAGAAGTCTAAATTGGCAGCCCTAACCACTGAGCCACCATGCCACCCTATCTGAACAGATCTGCGTTTTTTTTAATTGGTCAGTTGAACTGATTCCTGTTAGCCATAAATAATAGCCTAAGTCAAAACTTGCATTTAAAAATAAAAGTTTTATTTGGTTCAGCCTGGTAAAATTATTGCTTTTCTGACTTTTGACTGACTGTTGGAGTCAGCCTCCCCACCTTCACAGACATCTACACCTCCAGATGCAGGAAGAGGGCCATCTGCATCATGAAGGACTTCACTCACCCAGCACACACACTCTTTGCCTCGTTCCCCTCAGAAAGGAGGTTGAGGAGCATTAAGTGTAGTACCACTAGACTGAGGAACAGCTTCTACCCTGAAGCTGTTAAACTTTTTTTTTAAATTCAACCTTTATTTATACAGATAAATCACATTGAGCCTCGAAGACTCATTTACAAGTGAGACCTGTTTAGACAAATAGACTCATAAATCCCTCACAGGAAAAATCACTGTAATGCCACTTTAATTGGTTATACGTCACTTTATCTGTGCTGCTGATTATCCATGCTGCTGATCTCTTGCCTTTAAGCTGCTATATTCATACCCATCTGCTCACAACAGACTCATGTTCGGGCTGCTGTTGAACACACCATATTATTTTACATTAGTACTGTGTAGTGTATATCTTAGATCCTTGTATATTGTTTATTTTTTATATATATATTTGCTATTTTGGGGTGTAACTGGAACCTGAGTGCACAATTTTGTTCCACCTCACATACCACATGTGATGCGAATGAAAAAAAAGAACCTGGAACCATGAAAACTTTAATATCCTTGCAAGACATTTTCTCGAGTAACCATTTTTTGACTATCAAATGTAAATGCAGTCATAATATTCTTTATGTTCAATATATGCTGCACTCACTGAAACAGCAAGAAATCACAGCATTTTCAAGTTAGTCATGATTAATGATTAACTTCCTGTTAGCCCACTCCAAACTTCGGATAGCTCACCGTTTCTGTTTCAGCCGCCGTCATGTTGATTACGCTCCTGTCAGCTCGGTGTGACACCCACCAGCTGTGAAGTGCTGCGAGCTTTCTCTTTATCAACTGCTTTGTTTGATCGTTTCCATGTCACTAACCTCCCCCTCCACTACTTTGTGTTTTCACAGGTCAGTGTGTTGGAGCGTCAAGTGATCGATTTCCTGGGCTACCAGTGGGCTCCCATCCTGACCAACTTCCTGCACATCATCGTCGTCATCCTTGGCCTGTTTGGCACCATTCAGTTCAGGCCCAGATATATCACCGGAGTGAGTTTTACTGACTCGCTTAAGGCAGACACTTTTTTTACCATGTCGGGTTTGTCTTAAATTTAGCTTTTCATTGAGCAAAACTAACATCCTTAAGTTATGATTAATGATGGAGGAGGGGTTATTTTGTCCCTGGAGGGCCTCAATTCTAAAACGACTCTGCTTCACGGCTACAAACGATATTGAGATGATTCAGACAATGAAAGCTCTATACATTTATTCCTGTTTTAACACACACACACACACACACACACACACACACACACACACACACACA
>NC_056509.1:29131660-29146101 GCF_014905685.2 Nematolebias whitei
CACACACACACACACACACACACACACACACACACACACACACACACGCACACACGCACACACACACAGAGCTCTGCCATTCCATTGTCTCTTCCTGTCTGATTTGATTCAGGAGATTAGTTACACTCTTCGCTGTTGTTTTTCTTTTGCTGCATTTTAACAACATCAAAAGTGAAGCCTCTGCCCTTTTTTTCCCCATTTCGCTTGCTTCAAAAGCAAAACATGAGCATTGCTTTTCTTTTTCTTTTTTGAACTCTTCAACACAGGCTCGTCAAATCTTGTCTGACTTCCCTTGCTCTCGTCTGTCTTGTCTGTCCTACAGTATGCAGCCTGGCTCGTTGTGTGGATGACCTGGAACGTTTTCATCATTTGTTTCTACCTGGAGGTTGGAGATTTGTCCAGAGTAAGAAAACATGATTTTTATTTCGCTGTCAAGTCCTCTCCTGTACACTTCCATTCTTACATACCGCTCTTGTTGCAGAAATACTTCTGCTGCTGTGTTTTACGTCACTGATACATGTGGGATTTCTGGAGTTACACACGAGTTTCTCGAATGCCTCATTTACACTTTGATTTCAAGAGTTTCACATTCAAGACGGAGGCAGGAAGTGATCAATGAATCCCATGAAAAGGCCAAAAGCAGCAGCGCATTGATCTTTCTAACAAGTGTTGCTTTTGAGCCTTGTGCATGTCTCCACTTTGTGCTTCAGACACCATTTGTTGTCCAAACGATACTAAAGACATTTGTCAGCTGCTCTGTTCTGACACGGGCAATCACCTGAACAGCCCTGGTGCCACTTATACTCACCAGCGGGCTCAGTTAGTGTTGTTAAAGTACTTTGTACTAAAACCCATCCATCCATCCATCCATCCATCCATTGTCTTTACCCGCTTCTTCCATTTTGGGTACAGTTTGAATATTGTTTATCAAAATTAGTTTTCAATCAGCTTTTCAAGTCAAAAAATAGTAATAAGACTGTGTTCATTAAATATCTTTGCTGTAGTTGTGAGCTGAAGAGCAACAGGCAGCGGATGGGACTTAGATTTTAAAACCTTCATGATTTGGGTATTAATTTGAGTTGGGTGTATAATAACCCTGAATTAATGTTTGTCTATATTTATCTTGTCACAACTCTTTAATAGCTGTAATGTATAGTTTGTGCTACACCCCAGATCAGATTAGGGTGATAATGTAAATTTACATTTAGCAGAAATCATTATCACCAGCTGCCAAAAGGTGTGTCTGTTAGCAAAATATCTCATGAACCACTGGGCGGATTTTAATAAAATCTTCATAAAGCCAACCAGCCTTGGTGCTTTTAACTCGGTCAGTTTGACAGATGTTGAGCTAAAATTTGGTGCCGCAGTTATCATGTTGCTGTTTTAAATGTAGAGCCCACGTGCAGGGAGGCGATGAGAGATCTCCAGGTAAAATAAGTACTTGAGTTTATATTTAAATAAACAAAACAAAATGCTGACGAGGCAGCAAAGTGTTACTTTCAGAGAGATGACAGAGGAGCAGAACATGTAGCCTTAGGAGGACAATCCACGGACAAAGGCGGAATGAAGAGACGCTGACTTTATATAGAACACTGACGAGACAGAATGAGAAACATCTGGAGTGATGAGAACACAGACAGGTGTGATGAGAGCTGAACAAGGAAGAGACACACAGGGGGAGTGGAGGAGAACAAAAACACAGAACCCCAGAGTAGTAGCTGAGGCTCATATCCAACACAGATGTCAAGCGTTACTTATTTAGTAAGATCTTTGCTTAAAACTTTATTAGGTGTTGGAGTCAACCCTGTTTGTCTGTTAGCAAAATATTTCATGAACTAGATGATTTTATTACACTTGCAGAAACTTTGAATGTACATCTATAGCAGATTAACCTAATTCAAGATGACCGCCACTGCTAATTTAATTCACTCCACGTAAAAAAGGCTGTAACTCAGTCAGTGTTATAGAATTTGGGTCAACATTTGATGTGGTCATAGCTGAGACATTTTGTGTTATGGCATGAAGTCAGACATACTGTTATTTTAAAAGATGTGATAAAGCGACGACAACTCCGTCGTTTCATGACATAAAATGATCTTAGACTGAAACTTTGGAATGAAAGGTGGTGGGCGATATTCATCTCCTCAAGGAACGATAGACATTTAAATGTTTAAGTGTCTGCTGTGGCTCAGGTAAAGTATGCCATTATTTTAGTCTCCAATGAAGCTAAAGGAATTTTAATGGGATTTTAGCAAAATGTCCACTATAGCAGTCTTAGGAGCAACACATTTCAAAACGTTCTTATATGGTCATACTTCAGACAAGTAGCAGTTATTTAACCAGCTGGGAGAGATGAATTCAATAAAACCACTTTCAATTCTGTGCATTTTCTATGTAAACAGCTTGGAAAGTGCTTTGAAGAACTGGATTTAGAGCCTCTTCTAAGGATTTGTTTGGATGTAGATTTAGCTTGATTTCCATCAGCTAAATAAATGATTATTTGAACTTGGATTGCAAAAACATGTCTTTAAAAGGCATCAAGTTCAACATCAAACATTAAGAAAAGACCACCTCCTCGTCTGAGATATACACAAGAAGGATCATCAAAAGAGAATCCTTCCTGATTCATTTTTTTTTTTTTTTTTTCTTGTGATGGCCTCCCTTCTCCCCTTACAGCCATCCTCTCCACACCATTATTATGAAATATTTATTATAGTGACTATCTAGTGTAGGTGTTGTTTTTTTTGTTGTTGTTTTTTTTAATAGAATAGAAAGAAAGAAAAGACAAAGTAAGACTCCAAAATATAAGAAATATACACAAAGAGAGCACACGTCAAAACACCCAGCCACTGTCTTTTCACCTGCAAAGAACATGACAAAACACAGCAACAAAATACATATGTATAAAGAACTTAAAATATTCATGGCTTTGCAGTAAGTTTCCATAAGTATATATACCCACACCTACGCCTATATACATACATACATAAATAGACATGAATATACACTCACATACATATCTATATATCTACATATAAAGCCTACATAAGCATCCCTGCTTCTATTTGTGTGTGGTTGTGAGCATGCATAAGTGTATAAGGCTTCTCTAATAGAACATTTATTAGTAACTGTGAAGCAGCAGAGACCCGACCCCCAAGACCAGAGGCAGACGAAAAAGGGGGGACCAGAGCTCAAGACCCCAGGAGGGACCCCGACCGCGGAGCCCCCAGAGCCACCCACACAGGACGAACCACTCACCCACCCCCCAGAACGGACCACAGGGGAGAACCGAAAGATCCCCACCAGCAACCACATACAGTGACCCCCCGGGGCCAACAGCGACAAACTCATAGGCCTCCGTCGGCACCCGCCGCACCGATGTAGGTCCAGGTCCAGGCACCGAGGCCCGGGCACCGAGGACCCACACCACCCAGGCCAAGGCCCGACAGGGCCAGAGGACCCGAGCCCCACCAGGCAGACACCAGGCCGAGCCGACACACGCCCAAGCGCCCAGCCCCCGATACCAAGGGCCCCAAGCGCGCCGGCAGGCAAGGGCACACCCCACCAGGGGGCCGCGCGATAGGGGCGCGATGCCAAGCACCCCCAGTTGTATCAAAGAGGGGGCAGTCCGAGTCTCGGCCTAACAAATACCCATTCATACACAGACACAATCACACAATCCCAACCTCAATCTCACATTCACTCACTCAAAGACATACAATAACGATACATTTCATTCTTATTCCCGATACGCACTCTATACCCCCCAGGTCCAAGACATGTACCCGCCCTCTACAGGGGGCAGCCCATGCCCAAACCCAGGAGGTAAACCCATTCATTCTTGAGCGGAGAAGAGCCAATACCCCAGACCCGGCCCAGGCCATACCCCGCCGACAGGACACCCCCCCCACCATGAAGAGGACACGCCACCGACCACCCCCACACACCGCCAACAACCAAGCACGCACCCCCAGCCGACCGCCCGCCAGGCCCCGGCAGCCACCCTGGCCAGCGGGCCAACCATGGCACCCAAGAGCTGATTCATTTTTTTATAAAAGGCCAAAGAACTTCTAATCTGTTTAAACATTTTAGAAATGTGTTCTTGACTCATGTAATTAAGCTACAAATCTTTGATCCTATTCATCAGACGTATGTTGGAGGAAAAAAATAACAAAACACCCAAATTTGTTCAAATTATTACCTCTGCATCCGTAGAGGAGGAAACTGGCTCGGTCAGGTTTTGGGTGCATGTTGCAACCAGAAGCAGGAGAAGAAGAAGGAATGGATTCAATAAAATACCAGCAGAGCCTGTAAGCAAACATGAATGAGCTGCAGAGAGGGTAACTTCAACAGGTTTGTAATCATAAATACAGTTTGTAATAAAAAAAATACATTTTGTGTTTGAACCTGAAGGTTTTGCCAACTCCACGTAGACTTTTGGAGAGAAAACTCTTACACAACTACAACACTTGGACATGAGGAACGGATGGAAATCTCTGGAACAAGAACTGAAGCATGACGCTGCTTCTGATGTATTCACAAGCTTTGATACTTGTCAAAGTGTCAGTTGCTTAATGCCTTAAAGGGATAGTTTAGATCTTTTGAGGTAAAATTCTGTTAAAAAAATATAAATAATTAATATCTTACCTGTTGTAGACAGCTCTTTGAACAGCCTCGAATTGGAGAAGTAGAGTTTAATTCTGACATCACTGGTGAGCTAAGGGCTAAGTTTATTTCTGCTCTTTGATATAAGTTCAGTCGTGGTTTTCATTTGGACATTTTATTATTTTTCACAAGTTTTCCTGTCGCTTCCGTGTCGGTGGCCATTGTTTCTATCAGTCATTTTTACCTTCTGTTGATCATTCACACCTGTTCATCTGTTCATTAGGCTCATCTTCATTCAGGAATCTCCCCTACCTGTATACTTACACTGCCTGTTCACCTTCAGCTCTGGTTTTTCTCCTTGCTGCTCTTCTGTGGTTTGTTGCTGCACTTTAGTTCCTGTAGTTTTTGGGTTGTTTTGTGGCCAGTACAGTTTATTTTGGACTAAAGCTTCAGTTTACTCAGTTCTTTCCTCCTAGTCTGCACCTTGGGACTTTTCCCCCACAGCATCCTTAAAACTGTAGGAATTGTGGTTTGTGTCTTGGTCTTTAGTCCCATCTTGTGTGTTACCTTTTGGTCTGTCTGTACATCACTTTGGTTGGCCTTTTCGCTGTTTTAAGTGCTCTATAAATAAAATGGTATGGTATGGTATCTTGTGTTGTGTTTATGTCCTGTGTTCTCCATATTGATTAGTTTCTGTCTTCTATAGGGTTTGTGTTTTCCTAGTGTATGCCTCCATCCGGTGTTGTGTGTCCGTTCCTGCACTCCCTGTTTTCCTAGTTTATCATTTCTCCTAATGTGTTTCAGCTGCGTGTCCTCACAGGTGTTTTGTCTCATTAGTCACTGTATATAGTCTGCATCTCTGTGTTAGTCCTTTGTCCTGGCATTGTAATCTGTCCTCTGGTGATGTCCTGTCTACTCCCTGTGCACCCTTTGATGATTTTTGTGAGTTTTTGCTTCCCTGTCAACCTTTTCTGTTATTTATTGTAAATAAATCCTTTATTTAATATATTCCGCCTGAGTCTTGGACTTCCTGCCTCCACCATTAGATTTAGCTACACCAGAGTCCCCACGTTTACGACAAACAGGCTGCACCGGAAGGCCTACAACTAGCTTGGTGATGCTACTGTGCTAGCGAATACTGTATTTTTCATAAGGCGCAATATCAATGACCGTGTCTGTTTTCATACATAAGGCGCACTGGATTATAAGGCTTACTGTCGATTTTTGAGAAAATTAAAGGATTTTAAGTGTGCCTTATAGTCCGAAAAATATGCTAGCTTAAAAAGTCTGTGAAACTTCTAAGCAATGCAAAACCTAACTGCCATACGAAGGTTTCTTTTTAGTGACCTTAAAAACCTTCTGTGTTTATAATGTGTTCAGCTTTTTCATATTGTAGCTTAGTCTGATTTTAAGTTGCTACCTGCCTCATGCAAGAGACAATGATAAATGAAAATCTCAAGGGTCTTTTGTTATTAAATTATAAAAAATAAAAATAGTGTTTTCATAAGCCACTATCAAATCTTTTATATTGGAGATGCTTTAAGATGGCAGTGATCCACTTTGCTCCCATTCAGACTCATCAGTTCAGTCTGAATTAAATTATTTTTCTAAGTTGAGGAGCCATCTACAGCAGGTAAGATAACAACTGTTTATAACCTTTCCACAGAAACCCTTTGCAAAGCATCAGAAATATTGCTTTAAGTTTTGCTCCTTTTTTGTTTTTATTTAGGAAATCAATAATCCTGTGAAATCTAGAAATAAAAATACCTTTCATTTTTACCAGTGGCAGCAATTTTAACTGACCTTTTATGCTACATATGAGGGTGTGTAAATTTGTGCAAACCCTGCATAGGAAGGCAGTTGTTTTCATTGATGTTAGATGTTGGTATAAAACTGATAAAGTGATGTTAAATGACATTGGGGGAATAAAACATTGCTTCAAAATGTTTTTTTTCCCCCATAAACGTTTTTTCTTCCATAAATCAACTCTGGCCATTGATCAGGACCAATCAGCTCCTGTGTAAAGGTCCAGCATTCACATCAGTTGATGTGAATGCTGATTATGTGGTTACGCTGTGCTGTGTGTGATTAGTTTTCCTACCATCATTTACTGTGATTTACTCATTCTGTTCAACAGCTTTATAACATGTTCCCTGCTGGTTTGTGAAATCACATTAAGTTGCATTTACCACAACAGACATTATCTTATTCCTCATCTAACTTCTCCCAGATTTCCAATCACAATTAGCGTTTGAATGGAGTAAACAAAGTATTTTTAAGCACCTCCTTTTGTTTGATACGCTCGTATCTTTTTTGATTTTCGTTCGCACACTCATTCGCTCTGAGCCTCATTACATTTTGCTGCCATTGAGACCATAACTAAAAGTTTTACAGTGAGTCCTCCACCTTCTGTCTGAGCTTCATTGATTTCTGGTTTTAATGACATTTACAGTTTTCTTTGTCCCCACCGGCCAACAGTTATAAAAACCACCTTACATTCGAGGACACATAGCTTTCACTTGGGTTTGGTTTTTAATCATAGCGAAGGTAAAAGCCTGCCTGCTATTTTAAATAACGACATATCCTGTACTGTTAAAACAAAGTGGATTAAATAACCTAATGTATCTGTTAAAGGTTGAATGGAGGGAAAAAAATAGAAGAACTCGTTCAAAAGACTTTATCTCTCCTGACCAAAATCAACACATCTGGTTTTTGATAAGCACAAAGCAGCCAGTTAATTAGCAGCACATTTATCAATTACCTTCTGACCAATTAGAGAGGAGCACACACACTGACCAGACGCCAAACAGCTTGTTTTTATGACCAGAGCAGTTTCCAGGCGGCTCACTCAAGGACTCATCAACCTTGACCCAGTTCGTGATGGAAAGAGGAGCCACAAAGTCCCAGTCCCTCTGCCCACCCCGACTGGATTCACCAGCTGTTAGAAAGTGTGAGATTCACATCCATCACCTCGAGTTCAGAGCTTGCTTACTGACCTGCGGGCTAATACACCACTGTTCCATGTGGTAAACACATTTAGCTTTTGTCTGCTATTGTTTCCAATCAGCTCAGAAAAAAATAAAAAAAATAAATGAAATTATGTTTTTGTTAAATTGGTTTCGTTGTATGTCTGACGTACTGTTTTTCTACACGTCACTGTAACTTGTTAGTGATGAAACAAATGTAATTTTATTAACTGCAGTTAAAAAATTAGCCCACAAGATGCTAAAAAAGGAGATATATTTTTTTTAACTAAATTTGTGTTTATTTTCATAAAATGTAACAAATACATGAGACAAATGTCATTAAATAGTAAATGACTGTACTTATATAGCACTTTTCTATCGTATCAAGATATTTTAACGCTTTACAACACAATCTGTGGCCTCTTTTACCCATTCATACAGCACTCTACTAGATCTGTACAAAGATTAATCAGTACTTTATCATATTCATACACTGATGGGACACACATCTGATGTAATGAGGGGTTCAGTGTCTTGCCCAGGGACACTTCAGCATGTGACTGCTAGTAGAATCGAACCCCCAGCTCTTGCATTGAATGACGACTGCTCTAACCCCTCAGTCACAGCCGCCCCATTAAAGTACAGAAATTGAAATTTGACATTTAATTCAGGGTAAATCTAAGACAAAAATTACTATTTACAGGTTTTTTTGCTTTGTAAAATTAAACTAATTTCATTAAGTTAAATTTTTAAGCAGAGATTTTTGTGTCAGCTCAATTTTAGCTCAAAATCTGCTGAATTGGCTGAGTTTTAGCCATTTTTGTGTTGCTTCAGGTACATTAGTGGTGGCGGCCATCTTCAACGAGGTTGACTCCAAACATTTGTCAATTGTAGATAAACATCAAATGATTACTTTTTTGATAGTTTCACGAAATCATGAGATATTTTGCTAAATGACAAATATATGCACGCTCTACTACACTATTCTTTGCCTTTTACGGCAGCAGGTGACTTTGTTCAAAACCTTTTCACAAAAATCAACTTTAAATGAACTATCACTTTAAGAATAAACTGGGTAATAGTTCTGATCTAATGTCATTGTGATGCAGCAAAAAAAAAAAAAGAAGCTTACAGACTTATATTTGATCTCACGTTTTTTCAATAGTGACAACTTCATCTTGTCTCATTTGACCTACAGTTCTTTAAAAACACTTCAGTTTCATATTCAGGTTCTGTTATTTAAAAATACTGCGATGTAAATGAAACTCCCATTATCCTCGCTCTATTCAACATTTTTTTGTCTCTTTATGCTGTCCTGCAAAGTGAATTTGTCCCACAGACCTCCTCTGTCTCACTCGTCTTCGTCTTTTGCTCTCTTTAACTATCAAAGACTTGACAAACAGGAAACATGTCCCTGTCTAAAAAGGCACCTCCATTTATGGTCACTCTCGGTTCATACCACAGGGCTTTATGTGCGCTGCATCACTTTGATTACTTAATTCACTCAAGCCATTACTTTGGGGTCATTTCATGAAAATGATTGTGACGTTCTCCATTTTTCTTCATTACTGAGCTCTGTCATCTGTTAAAAAGATGCACTGTAGCTGCTGTAATTGATACCATTTTATCGGTAATTCTCAAATTACTGCTTCAGCTTTGATATAATTTTCAGTGCAAACATCCCGTTTTATCCATGAACAGAGCTGCTATTCAGACTGGACTTCCCATCTCCTGCGGCGTTCTTTCATCAGAGCAATGATCAAACTGTTGGGTAGCTAAGTGAATGACTGGAGACCCAGATTCACTAAATACATGCATTAACATTCATCAGCATTACATAACAGAAAGGGTTGGAGTCAAAGGCATGGTCAGCTCCAGTTTCAGGCATGAAACCCATTTCTTGTGTTTTTTTAAGATGCCTCTCACAGGCTGTTGGATAATCAGGGATTATTTCTCAAATAGTCTTTGTGCCGTGTAGCTTTACAAGCAACAAATGTTTGGCATGTCCTGACACTTTGTTCACAGTAGTAAGTTAAGCCCAGACATTGCCAGATAAGAAAAAGAGCAAGGAGAAGATGAAATGTGTCAGTGTTTGTCAGTTTATTTCTGAAATCTTGAAGTTAGGAGCACTGATGGACAGAGTGGAGGAACATACAGATCATCATCATGACTGGAGCAATAATAACGTGGGTTGGATGAGACAGGATGACACTGAGAGTTAGCAGGACATCTTTTGGACAACATCTTGATGAGTCACTGACGTTGCCTTTGAGATATCCTCCTTCTGACTCCAGAAATACTTTAAGATTAACATTGAGTTTTGGAAAATGGGAGAAAAACAAATGAAAAACTATTTTGGATACTTTCATTGACCAAAAAAGTACTGAAAGTACACATACTGTATTATTATATATTTCATATCAGTGGTATAACTGTGAGTTTGTTATGATTTTACAATATTAGCACTTTTTTTAACAAAGAGCAATAAAATCAACAAACGTTGCCATCAAAATGTCCTGTAAATCCCTACCAAAAAACAGAAGTAAAAGAACTATGACTAGTTTTGGGTCACATCTTGCTTTTTCTAGTGTTGCTACTCTGCACAGTAATGAGCAGGTAAAACAAATAACACCTTCTTTACACTGGAGTAAGTCCTCGCTATGCTCTCTATGGTCTACACGACTTATTGGTACCCGACCAACCTGAGAGATGCTCGCTTGCGCCCTCACCCCACTGTATACACCAGCTGTGATGATCCTATTATATACTGGTACTCATGTCACCCAATTTTGGCATGACACCCCCTGACTGTATCAGAAAGCAGCTGTGTGCAATAAAATCACACCCCACTGGAACAACACTGATAGCATGACAAGGTTATAGCCCAGTCAGTGGGTCGAAGTTAGTAGATATTTGAATAAGTTTAAATAAGATTCAATAAGTTTATTAATAAAGTGCCATTTCACAACAGAAGTCATCTCAGGACACTATGCAAGAAAAAAATAATCAAGTCCAAATCATAAATCTAATTCAGTCAAAAACAAATCCAGATTTAAATCCAAATACAGTCAGTCATTCCTATTAATACGACATGTTCACATACATTATGTCATGAAAATGCCAATTATTAAAGGTATCCATCAAAGAAGCCACCAGATTGCATCGAATCTTTACTTTGTCGAAATTCCCTATCCTCAGCAGCACACTGACAGTGGAAAGGAACGGCTACCTTTTAACAGGAAGGAACCACCATAACCGGGTTCATGATGAGCAGCCAACCTTGATGTGGTGGGGTTTGAGAGGACAGTAAATGGTTACAAACACAGAAGGACTGGTCCAGGTGTAGCTTCTATGGGAAGAAAAGAAAAGAAGAGCACAGGTTAATGACATCAATCACAAATACAAGCAGAGAGTAAAGACAGCATCAGAATTAGGAAATGTGGTCATTTTATGCAGTAGCAGGCAGCAAAACTAAAGGAAACCTCAGGAAACCCAAGCGAACTCCAACAAAAGGCCTTAAGCCAAATCTTAAAAGTCGACAGGGTGTCAGCCTAATGGATACCAAGTAGAAAAGGTGTTTCCACTAGATTATCCATTGGATAATACAATGCCACCAGGATGATATACCATCACAACCTCGCTTTGAAAGTTTTATACGTACTCAGAACCCTCCATGATGTTTGAGGCTTTATCACGTGTAATCAGGAGCCTATTGCATTCCTAATATATGCCTAAAGACCTTGTCAATACCCTGTAAAATTATCCACATTCCAGATGATATTTATGTTATAGAGATGGAAATCCAGTGTGAAGGGTCTTGAGAGACATTGCTCCTTACTTAACCAGCATCTAAAATCTCCTTTCTGCCTGTTTACAGAATCCAGGTTTTTATCTGAGCTAAAGCTAATGTTTCATATTTGTTTACCTTTTTAATTTTTTTTTTCATTTCATGTGACAGACAAATAGCTTAAGGTTATTGCATCTCAAGGTCTTGTATTTTTAACTTTCTGTATTTGATGGCACTTTCTATCCAACACGTATCTTTGCCTTCCACAAGGTTCCTGTAGAGCCCCAGAGGCAAGATAAGGTGTACACCCTGTCTTGACAGTAATTTGAGTTTAAGCTCAAGATTCATACCCCATATCAGTCTGTCACACTCCCATCCTCACTGTCACTCGCAACAGTGCTATCTAATATAGCAGCAATGCCATCAATTTAATCTTTAAAAAGATTTTTGTTGTTGCATCCCTGACAGATTTGGAGAGGAGTCTGTGGAGGTAGAACGACTGTCACTAGGTTGCCAACACACACACACACACACATACACAAATCCGCATAAGTTAGCTATCTCACAGATAATGTACACACTCCCAGACAGCTGACTGTCACTAGTCCACTATGTCAAATAAAAGATGTAGCCACCCTCTGGGCGTCAGATGGCATACTGATACAGACACGTGGATACAGCCAGACATACACCAGCTCAGCTGTCAGTCATTTACTAAAACAGGGTGGGTGTTGTGTTGAAGATGGGTCCCATATGGTTTTTCTACATACTGTATGAGTGCACTGGTGTTGGATTTTGTTTTCCCTGCTGAGAAGCTGTCATTAGTTCCACACGTGAGTCAAATTATGTCACCAAAAATTTAAAACGGACTCATTTAATATTTAGGCGTACAGTTCTGGTATAGGATGAGAGCACTGACCACAGGAAATGAGAGGGATGGGGGATGACGAAGCTTTAAAAACAGATCAATTTCAGTAAAGTAAATAAAGGTATCGTCGAGACAGAAGTTTAGACACGCCAAGGTGTGACAAGAATTATTAAAGATGTGTTTGGGGATGAAGGCATTTGTGAATATGGTTCATGTAAAAAAAAAAAAAAAAAAAAAGGAAGGGAAAGAAACTAGAAAGAACAAAGAAACAAAAAAAATCATGAGGTATAAAGTTTGTTGAACAGAACCTCCTGTGAGGATAGGTACCTGTACCACTGTGCAGGAAAACAAAAATCAAATGTTCATTTGAAATCAATTCTTATGGACATTCTCAGTGCAGGGGAGTTTTTTTTTCTTTTTCTGCCAGATGAATTATAGGAGAAATATGACACTGAATCAAACTGCAAACCAGCTGCTTGTTCCTTTAGGAAAATAAAAAAGCAGATCACTGCAACCAGTTTGAATGCTAATAGCTACTTAATTTGACCCCCAGCAGTATTCATTCCGCGCTGCTGATGGAGACGATGAACGAGAGGGTCCTGCACATTTAATCAAAGGCGTTCTAGTTAAAACATCTACCTCAATCCACTGAGTTAATCCATCAGACCCGACGCTGCTTGATCAGTGGATGCATTTGCTGAAATCATTGCATGAAATTGCCTTTTTTCAACAACACTTCTCCAGCGGGACCTTTTCTACCAGCTAGTTGTTTTGTTATAATTTTAACTCTAAACTCTCACTGCTGATGGTTTCATTTGAATATTTATTTTTACTATATATATTAATGTACAGTGACAATTAGACAATTGTCTTTAATGTAAAGAAGTGCATAATCTGATGTTTGATTAACCCATCTCAGTTTTATAAATATGTCAGAGTCAGAGATTCTTTATTGTCATTCGCACCTCATGTGGTACATGTGGTGGAGCGAAGTTATGTACACAGGGTCCCAGTTACATCCAACAATAAAATGTAAAAGAAAAACAGTAATAACATCTAAGATATGAACCAAGAAAAACATCATCTAAAAATACACTAAACACTAATAGCATAAAAAACATTACGTTGAACAGCAGCACGAATATGAGCATGAGTCTGTGTGAGCAGATGAGCACGCATGAACACATCAACATGAAACAGATCAGCAGCAACATGAAACAGATCAGCAGCAACATGAAACAGATCAGCAGCAACATGATATGGTTTTTCACAGTGATTATTCTGGTTAGAGATTCATGAGTCTAACAGCCTCAGGGTAGAAGCTGTTCCTCAGTCTAGTGGTTCTACACTTAATGCTCCTCAACCTCCTTCCTGAGGGGAGTGGGGCAAAAAGTGTGTGTGCTGGGTGAGTGGGGTCCTTCATGATGCAGGTAATGCTAAACTTACATCTAGTTGACTCAGTCCAGTCCGGTAACACTTTACAAAAAGGTACACAAAATTTGATTAACTACTAACACCTCAGGAACGAATTAGAAACAAATCAGGAGCTAATGGGTAGTTAACCAGTACTTATTGGGGCACACACAGCCTGGTTAGTTACCTTGTAAATGAACATGAACTAATCAAGAACTAACGGGTATTTACCCAGGAAACCAATAAGGAACGAATCCGGAGCTAATGAGAAGTTAACCTGTACTTACTGGGGAACACACAGCCAATCCTTATTAGGGGACTACTGGTTAGCTACCGCAGGAACAAACCAGTAGGTAATGGTCAGGTAGTGATTAAGTAATGATTGGTTCCACAGTAAGTACTTGGTATGATGCTTCGCTACATCAGTGAACAAAATAATAGCCAGGCAATGATTTGGTATCAGTAAGTGATAGTCAGACATAGTTAAAATGACACCAGTACAAGATTATGAAATTGATAATGTCTTTCATTAATAGGTTAACAAAAGAGAAAATCCAATCAAATCAGTAACCACTAGGAAACAGGTTTTTGACAATTGCGAGCTGTGATTTCACTGGTGAAGGGTTTATTCAGAACCCACATGGAGGATTTCTCCTCTGTTTCTTTGGTAACAAACCAATAGTCCCCTATAGGCTTGGCTGTGTGTTCCCCAGTAAGTACTGGTTAACTACCCATTAGTTCCTGATTCATTCCTCTTTGGTTTCCTTGATAATTACCCATTAGTTCTTGATTAGTTCCTTTT
>NC_056509.1:29146111-29168368 GCF_014905685.2 Nematolebias whitei
TTTGGTTTCCTTGATAATTACCCATTAGTTCTTGATTAGTTCCTTTTCATTTACAAGGTAACTAACCAGTAGTCCCCTAATAAGACTTAGATGTTTGTTCCCCAGTAAGTACTGGTTAACTACAAATTAGCTCCTGATTTGTCCTGATGTGTTCCCTAGTACTTAATCAAATTTTGTGTACCTTATTGTAAAGTGTTACCTTAAGTCCTTTAAACCTGTCCTTTAAAAAGTCATTTTTGAACCCGTCCAGAGGACCTGACTTAACTTTTTAGGATTTTTCTACCTGGATTATTGAGCATGCATCAGGGTATTAAGTCCTTTACCTTTGTTATAGTTTGGATAGGGCTAGTTCAGCCTACATCAGCAAATCGTTTCATATGTTTACCTGGTAGACAACACATCCTTTATTGTTATTTTTTCTTGAGTGGTTGTTCAAAGCAATTAATTTCTCACTAAAATTGGCTAAACAGTTGTCCTGTTCAAAAATAGCCTTACAAACAGCAACTTCTGTTTCCATCACATCCTGTAGTCCTCTGCTTTTAAAAAAAGTACAGTCTGAATCCACCATCTGCTGTTTTCAGAATCTTCTTTTAATGGGAAACAAAGATATCTAAGCTGAAATCCTACTTGTTAATTCTTTCAAAGATTTGACAAACATTTAAGTCTTGCAAGGTACACCTGTTCTTGTTTTTTTGTTCATTTCTAAGATAAAATCCACAAAGACTGTAGACTTCTTCACAGCTTGTTGGTGTAAAACATAAAAAGAGAGAACCCTGTGAAGTCGATGCTGCTCCCCTTTGGTAGTTTGTATCAGCTTGTGTGCACATTACAAAATCAATTTTTAGATTCTTTTGTTGTTGTTGTTTTTCAAGTCACAAAAAGTAAAATCAACATTTATTTCAACATTCTATCTCATAGTTTAACCCATTAAAACCTGCTTAAACTAATTAAAAACTAGCTTAAATTGTGATTATGCGATTCACAAATAAAATATCTGCAACCTCTGCCCTTCATGAAAATGTAATTTCTCTGGAGTGCTTTTAATTGTTCCACCGTTTAACAGATTGAGGAGATTAGAATGGCTATGCTGAGGTGTTTTATTAGAAATGGTAATGGGTTTGGTATTGTTAAGGTCGAGGTTAAGACCTGGAACAGACCTCATCTTTACGCACCCTCCAGCACATTTGCACAGACAGACCCATATACAATTCCCAAACACCCCCAACCAATCTGATAGGAGAGAAAGTGCTTCAAGCATTGTAGGTTAAGGCCTCGTCCAACACCCATGGGAAATTATTGAAAACCGATGTAGTGAGATGCACCATGACTGATTGTGATGGTGTGAAATAACACAGAAGAGAGACAGCAGAGGCGGGGAAATGATAGAAAAAGAGACGGAGCTGCAGACGGAGATAAAAAAAAATAAAATTCAGGCAAATAGAGTCAAAAATTGACTTTAGACTAAATAAAATTAAGATTGAAGTCTTCCTGGTTGTTCAGTTGTCTGTATGATGATCAGCTGGTGTTTGTGGAATCCTTCACAATAGATTAAATGTCTCCAGTAGTGTGACATGTTATGGTATATGGCTTTTTGCCCTGTTTTAATTTATATCTGATTAATTTCTTGTTTGATTGGAACAAAATGTTTGTGTATTCTGGTTTTTATGTCTGATTCTAATTCTGGTATTTGCTTGTCTTGATTTCTCAGTAATTGTCCTCAATTGTCTTGATCTTATTTATAATGCATGCCACCAGCAAATATGTGGCTGTTAACTCATCTGCTGTCTGTTTAGTAATCACCCTCTCTTTTATTTTTTTATGTATTGTCATGGCTGTGGAGAATTTGAACCCAGGAATGCAGGCAGGCACCAGGGGCTCAAGTTAAAAAAGAAACTAAAGCTTTCTGAACCAAAAAAATAAAGGCTGACATGAAGCAAAAACAAATATCCAAAAGCAGGAGAGCTGGACTTGGCATGAGTATGCATATAGATTTGAGAAACAAAAGACTAACATGGACTGGTGTTGATGGGAAGAGTGGCTGCAGCTGTGACTAATGACAGCAGGAACAGGTGTGACCAGACGTGGCATGACTGAGCAGAGACTAATGGGCCCAACATACTCCATTCGAAGCTGAAAAGTCGACTTGTGGTCACGTGGTTGTGGGGCGTTTGTTTTTGCACTCACCTTTCATAGTCCATGAGACACAGACGCAGAGCACCTGGGAAACCCCTCCTGCTGCAGTGTATGTCACCACACGGGGTTTATTCCCACCAGAGTCTCCACTTGTCCCTGCATCTACAATTTGGACACAAATCTATCATGAAGAGAATGCCACACTTTTCAGCAGACGAACTCCCCCATACACGATGTCTGCACGATCTCCATCCAGAAGTTTTGGGCAATCTGACTAATTTAGTGCGTTTGTTTAGTTGTGCAACTAAATGGCCGAGCTCATTTCCGCATTGACGAACATGCCAACAAACTTCTGACCAACCATGCAATACTTGGCGTATACGCCTGTGAGATAAAGCTTTGTGTTATGAAGGGGTGGGCGAAGCTGCTCTGTGGACAAAATGACGTAATTTTTGTCACTCAGCTGTGACAAAGAGAGCCCATTGTGGCCCTTCGGATGGAATGTGCCGGGCCCTTTGCTGGGAGAAGTGGCTAGTGGTACAGAGGAACACAGGAAATCCAAACTAAACACAAGGGGACAGAAACAAGGAACCAAAGTTACAGAAACAAACTCCAAACAGAAAACACTAAAATCTCATAAAACAACCAAAAAAACAGATTTTTCACATATATTTTAAGTTAAACAGTAATGTTTTTTAAAATGTATTTGTGTTTTTCTTTAGGACATTATGACCTTGTTTCTTGACCTTAGTTCTGTTGTGTGTTCTTATTTGTTTGTTTAATATTTTCAGATTTTACTACACAGGTTTTTGTCTGGGGGTAAATGCGTAAGAATTGTTGTTGCTTAACTCAACATGTTGGCTTTTTTTAAATTGTCTGTAGATTTTCTATATCTGTCTGATACTGTTGAGGATTGCGGGGGTCTGGTGCCCGTCTACAGTCAGCGGGTACACCGGGACAGATCACCGGTTCAAACATCTCATGAATGCTTTGGAAAAACAAGCAAACTCCAGCCAGAACTGAGATTTCATCCAAGGAGCCACAAGCTGCAAGGCAACAGCATAAACCAACTCTGTCATAGTGTAGCCACTGTTAAAAAACATCTAATTATCCTAAATAACATTACAACCAGTAAGAACTCAATGATAATAGAATATGAAATTAAAATACAATAATAACTTTTTAGCCCAATTAATTGAGATAAAATGGAAATTCATATTTTGCATTTTGCAACTCTACACTTAAATAATATCCATAAAATCAGATAATATAATGCATTACAAAATAAAGGAATAAATAAACATATGTACACATGTACATCTACACATCATAACAAAACTGTTTACAGTATCACCAAACACATGCATACAGTATGTGTCTATAATTTCCTACATTATAAAATATGCTGCATTTCTCCAAGGGCTTGATGAAAAATGAGTATTTCAACATTTACTTATTCGAGATAGCAACAGCAAAAAGAATAATAGAGTTCTTATAATAGCTTTTTACATGCAAATGGAAATTTGAGTCTTCTGCCAGATGGCAGCAACTGAAAAGATAAATGGAGATTCTGGGAGGAGTCGTTACAGATGTGCGCTGCTTTAACACATTTGATCAAATTCATTTCAAATACAGTCCAGATGTTTGACTGAAATGTAACGTCAACATTCTTTATAAAAGAAAAACGAGGTTTTTAGCTGAAAAGAGTCACAGCTTTGTTACATTCACGCCTGACTCGACTTAAACAATTTAGCATTTTCGTGAGCTCTTCCTCATTCGTCTTCTAGTGTCTCTTTTTGTCGAATATGGATTCCACCACGGGTGACTGTGTACCACTCCAGCTCCTTAAAGAGGATGATCACAGACACTTATGAATGTGCTCATCGTTCCATTAGATGTAGCTTTTTTCCCCACTTATCGTTGCTAAGAACACAATTTGTGTCTATTTTTGTCAGATGTGTATGAAGCTATACTGAGTAAATGAGCTAAGCACAAACTCAATACAAGATGAGTCTGATGTTGCAGATGTTCACTCAGGCTAAATAAAACAAAATAAAATTTGGCTCAACATACGACTCTGAATGTTTACCGGCATTCTTAATGCAAATTTTTATCTTAACTTCTTGAGCAGTCTTGTAAAACAGATAAAATATAGCTATGACAGCGGTGTGCTTTGGTAGGAGTAATTTCTGCTTTTTTCCCGCCCAAAATTGTACCTGTCTGCTCCTTTCTGAAGGGGTTGACACAGCAAGATATGGTAGTTGTATCATGCCATATGCCCTTCCTGATTCAACCTGGTCTTGAACCAGCAACCCCAGGATTACAATGCTACAGCACTTAATCTCTGAGCTACCTTGTTACTGACCCCTCTTGCCCATGCTTTGACATCAGAGGTTTTGGAATTGAATAATTATATTAAAAAAATATCAATTTTTGGATCTAATTTTTGTTTAAGATAAAAATAGAATCATTCTTATTCCAAAGTCATGTGTGGACTATGCTACCCTGAACCTTTTTACTCTGGAATATGAATACCCTGAACCTGAGTATGAAGGCTCAAAACTGCACTGATGTCAGAAATTAGAACATAAACAGTGGAATCTCATGGTAATACTTTCAAAGTTACTGCTTCTTTTTTATAATTGGAAATGCAAAGACAAAAACCGAAGTTTTTAATTGTTTATTTCTAAACTGTTGAACAAGACTCCAGGCTCCAGGTATCGTTAAAATGGCCTCACATCTCCCTTGTTGACTATCAGGCAATCAGATAATAGACCTCTCTGAAAGGTATTTTTTCTCCCCTTTATTCTTTTACCTTCTGGGAGAGGAAGACAAAAGAAAATACGGAGGTGGGAAATTGAGGGGAAATTGAGAGAGAGCAGGAGACGGGGAGGGAGAGGGCCGGAGGCATAAAGAGAGGAGAGGTGAAGAGGAAGACAGGGGGAAAAGCAGATGTGGCTCATTGAAGCGGTTCTAGCTCACAGTCTGTGACAACAACCTGAGAGCATGAGAGCGTGATCCTAACACACAGGAAATTATAGACAGGGTGTAGTTATTGTGTGAAAAGATGATTGGGAAACAGTCAGTAAAGGTGCTTAGTAAGAAACACACATATAACAATAATAAGTGCTATGTGTTGTCATCATTGTATGCTTCCATACAATGGCGAAATTTGTTCTCTGCATTTAACCCATTCCACCTGGGATACACCCAGGTGGAGCAGTGGACAACTTTGTAAGTGCCCAGGGAGCAATTAGGGATTGGGTGTCTTGCTCAGAGACACCACGACATGTGGGAATGGCTGGGGATTGAACCTGGGACTTTCGGGTCCCAAGTCGGCTGCCCTACCTCTACCCCATCTCGGCCCAGATACAGATAGAAATATTACCAGAAGTCAAGGTTGTAAACCAAACAACTCATTCATCACCAAAATAATATATCAAGATTTTATTTCAAGCTAAGGATTTATCTCCTTAGTGGGTTAAATGCAACATTGCTGTATAAATCCCCCCAAATGCAATCAATATATCACTGCTGGTACACAGCAGCAATTTAATTTCTTTGTATTCCACTATTGAATAAGGACTATTTTCAGCTTTGTCTTTAAATCTTCTGTGTATACTACATTTATCAATATTAGGAGTATTTGAGGGCATGTAACAATAAGCTAAATCTTTATTATGTTTGTGTGAGATGGTGATGTGGGGTTGGGTGTGTGGGGAGTCATTGTCTCATTTACTTTTTTTCTTTTTTGAAATCCTGTAACCTCAGAGATGCTCAAACTGAAGCACTGTGGAAAGTGCTTTTATAGGTCTCCTTGTAATTTGGAGTTATTTTTGTGATGATGTGAAATTGTAGCCCCAGACTGGAAGACGTTACATCAACTGTGTTCAGTTTAGGGACAATGTGTAATCGACTCCGGTGTTACAATGCATTGCATTGAAGGTAACGGAGCAGACCTGTGGAAAGACAACACAAGGAAAGACAGAGGCTCGCAAGCTCATAAAAGTTTAGATCTGATCAGCTGATCAGCTGCATGCATCTTCGAATGAAAATGTTTATGGGTAGCCTGTTAGCTGCCTCTTGACACGGTGTGTCGATACATAACCATAGAGCTTTTTAAACAATTGTCTTGGATTTATATTAAAAACATTAGTTGAAATACATTTAGAACAAATCCACTACATCTTAGATACATTTCTAATGAGGTACATAAAAGCTATAATGTTCCGACTGTAGATGTTAAGGAATGGACTTTGTTCGTTTACAGAGCTAACTAGTATTTATGCTAAGCTAGTTAATGCCCTTCTTGTTGTAACATAATATAACTTTAGACATTAACTCTTTTTTTTAATCATTAAACTTTCACAAGACAAGACTGAAAAATTAGTATGTTTCCTAAAATAAATTGTATAATAAAATGTTAAAATTAGCTCGCATGCTAATGCTAACCAACAACAACGCGGTATAGCTTAAAGTAAGCTGAGGCTTTTGATTGTTTCTTTTTTTCCAATACAATTTTTATATAATAAAACATATTTTATCTCAGAAGCATGTCTAAAATTATTTTACTAAAATGGTTTTTGTGCTTTAACTCAAGTTGATTGAAGTTGTTTTTGTAGTCCACGTTTGATCCAGCATAGCTCACTGCAGAGCAGTCTGGTAGATTATTCTTCCTAATCCCATTTTCATTACCCTCACAAACTGAGGGAGTATAGCAGAATTAGCAGCACTGCATCCTGCCTGATACTAATGACATTTTGCCAGATTCAGCTTTAAACAGTGGATTACATTTGTTTGCCTGCATGCGTGTGGTCTTTAAAGAGCCTCATTAGAGAAGCGCTGATGGATGATACCTTAGTGAAATAATTACCACCCCTTTCTACGGCAACTATTTAAACGAGTGGGGGGTGACCAGAAAAAACAAGAGTTGTGAGAAAGAGGAATATAAAAAGCAAGGCAGTGACAGACTGAAGGAGAGTGATGGCGAAGACAAACCAAGAGAGAAATTTAGAGATTTCACTCATTAAAAAGAGGAGCACAACAAGGGGAGATGGCATTAATCAGAGCCCTGTGCTAATGAGGCATTTACTCATTATGCTGAAATAGAGAGAGGCCAAAGAAGGAAAAAGAAAAGAGAAAAATAGAGGAAGTGGGTGAGAGGAAAGATAGGCTGCAGTGTAAATTAATAGAAAAGAGAACAGGGGAAAAAAAATAAAGAGGTTTCTGTGGGGAGGTTAAAGAGTCAAGTGTGTTTGAGGTGGAAGATGAAACAGATTTAGAGAGTAGAAACAAAATGTTGGTTTAGGTGGATCAAGGGCCAAGACTCTGTTTGAATTAAAATATACTGTAGAGATTTAGAGATTGCTTTAGATTGAATGACTTTAAATGACTCGATCGGCCCCATCTATGACTGTAGAAAATTTCAAATTACCCGTGGATGTGGGAAGGCTGCAACAGTTTTCTTCAGGCTTTATGTCTTTTTCTCATTTTAGTAACATGAAATATAAGGAAAATGAACTATCATCAGTTTTGCTATCGTAATACAATTCATTTTGCTTCCAGCCATCGTTTAAAGAACACCGAGGCCTAACGAAGCCCGAGCCTGTGTGACGTATGTCTGTGGTGTTTGCATTGCTGCCTCTGGAATAATATACGTCCTTTTTTTTATTAAGTGGGGTTGTTAATGTGTGCATTATTTAAACAAGTCATAACTGATTGATTCTGCACTTTAAAGCTTTTAGAATAAAAAGAAAACTAAACAAATGGGAGTAAAAGCAAGCACTCTGTTTAATAAATGCAGGGAAATAGCTTTAATGTGTAAAATCAATTTCACTAAACAAAAACTGCAGCTAAAAGTGGTCCTTCACGTTCTAAATGTTAACGTTAATAGATATTTAGTGTAAAAGGTAGTTAATTAAAACCAAATAGAGAAAGGTTAAAACATTTAAAATATGAATAAACTATATCTATAATTTACTGTATCTCATTTTATAGGCAAACATTTTAGTATTCATAAATGTAATGGGTTTTAGTCATAGTAATAAATGGACATTTATATTTTTCCAAGTACAATGTTAGAGTGGCCACATTTACAAAAATGCACCTCTTCATTTCCATCATTTTCTCCTCAGAAATGAGTCGAGAACAAAATCTACAGTGTTGCCTGAAACCGCAGCAGCAGCCGTTTAGTTTCTGACCCTTTCATGACACCAGAACAGAAAGTTGCTCTTTGTCCGCCGTGGCTGGAAGCTTCATCTTTTAATGCACGAGAAAAACCAAACTCAAACCAAGCTCTCAACTCTCAGCTTTATTTCTGTTATTTTGTTTCACACCTCTCATTAGGCTCGTCTCTTCTTTTCCTAATGTCCATCTTTTATCTGCACAGTTCAGATGTAATCTGAGTGAGCCCACATCATTGGAATTTTAAATTTCACATTTATTTTTAGCTCTCATTGTGGTTTGATGGTTTAAACCAGCTCTGACATTTTGCATCGTCTGTCCTCCGTCTGAGGCTGTGATTCAACTCCTGTCTGTCTGTCTGCCTCTGCAGGACTCTGACCTTGTCCTGACGTTCAACCTGTCCATGCATCGCTCCTGGTGGATGGAGAATGGCCCCGGGTGCAGGGTGACACCCATCACCCCTCCTCCCTCCTGGGCACCAGAGGACCACCGATATATATCTATATCTGGCTGCCTGCTGGACTTTCAGTTCATAGAAGTGGCTCATTCCTCACTGCAGATACTGCTGGCTGTGAGTATTGAATGTTTTATAGACTGCACAGCAACATCACACTTAAGTATGCGGTGTTGAATACATATGGTTCGCAAAAGGTCTTTGAAGTCCTATATAGAAATTAGCTGTGTTTGCAACAAGTGCTACAGTAAATAAAAAATACAGCAATTTGAAGACGTTCGTATTTATTATTTGAAATGTATGCAAAGAGCAGGCAAACTCCAGGAAGGCTTAATGTATTTCTCAACTATAAAAGCAGTAACTACCGTTTTTTTTGGCCTATAAGTCGCAGTTTTTTGCATAATTTACACGCCTTGCAACTTATACACTGAAGCGACTTATTTATGTTTTTTTTCCCCATATTTATAAACCAATTTTTGACTGAGATATGACCATTTTCATTCATTCTGACATTGAAAATATTGAACACTACCATTTTCAGCTGTTAGATGGCACTTGAGGTGTATGGCATACTGTTGTGTCATGTAATAGGTAAAAGTGGCTATTAATGACAGAATTGGCTTGCCATAGTCTGCCAACTTTGTTCAGCTCGCCTGGAGCAACCGTCAAATCAGCTTCATTTCGCTGCGCTGCCCTGGCGAAATGCAACTAATTTGACCATTGAAGTACATTTATTAAGTAAAAGTTCAACTGAGACACACCTTTACTATAATGTCGAGCAAACAAATAATTGTTTTAGGTGGTTATCTTGTTAAATTTTGAAGAAATGTGCAGCCTTCCTCCTTCCTGATTTCCCCCCTCTGCATGCTCCCGGAGCACCAAGGCAGCGAATACTTTGGAAATGCAGCTGATTTTACCATTAAAGTGCATTTATTAAGCAAAAGTTAGACTGAGACACACCTTTACTATAATGTCGAGCAAACAAATAATTGTTTTTAAGTGGTTATCTTGTAAAAATTTAGAAGAAATGCACAGCAAGTCGTCCCTCTGTGCGCTTGCACTTCCGCATATCGGCTTTTGAAATTGCAGCTGATTTGACCGTCAACGTGCATTTATTAAGCAAAAGTTAGACTGAGACACACCTTTGCTATAATTTTGAGCAAACAAATAATTGTTTTTAAGTGTTAATCTTGTTAAATTCTTCTTAAAGTCCTCCCGTGTACGCTCCCGCAGCTGCCGTTTGGCAGCCCATGGATTTTTGGCACAACACCAGCCCATATTTCCAGGTTGTCAGTGGTGACATGTAACAAATGCGACGCGTCAATTGTGACACATAATAGATGTGACTTATACGGCGAAGCGACATATTTATGGATTTTTCCACTTTATTAGACATATTTGGACTGATGTGACTTATAGGGCGGTGCGACGTGTACGGCGGAAAATACGGTAATCAAAATTCACATCTGCAGTAATGATGTGAGTGTCGTAGACACAAACAAATAAAAGCCAGACTGGGATGAAACATTTGAAAAATTAAGGATTATAATCCTTTTGTGTGATAAGTAATATTCAAGGCATTTAAGCATTTTGCTCAGAGTTTTAATAATGTACATTGCTTTCGGTGTTGTTTACTGTTATGAATTATGCAGTTTAGCGAACTCTTCCAAATGGTTGTGGCCCTGCGATACTTTAATCCAACATATTGCCCTGTGATAACAAGCATATCCCTGTGGTTTGTTTACAGAGGTTTCTAGTGTAAGAACTAACATAATGATTGTTTCTGAGTCCTTCAGTCTAATCTGCATTACTTCGTTCCATCAGGCTTTTATTTATGCTGATATTTGACAATCAAATCCCTGCTGAGCAATATGTGTAGTAGAGTTAGGCTGGCTTTCTAAAAACATATTGGTAAACTGAAGATTAAACCAGCAAGGCTTTATTTAAAGAAAGCGAGTTAGCACAGCTTTTCATTTTTTGCCATTTGAAAAAAACTGTTTGTTTAGTCAAAGGAAGCACTGAAGAGGAGCATTTTCTATTTTAAACAGAGTTAAAGAAACTATTGTTTTTTTTTTTGAAGGAATGAATGTTACTCACCACGTTGTAAGTTGGGTGGTGTCAGGTGTTTTGTTAGTGCTCAGAACGGAAATACGTTCTTATTGTTGAATATTTGGATGATGATGCAGTTATCACTCGATGGTGTTGCATCAGCATTTAGCTGTAGCATTTAGCTATAGCATTTTATCTAAATGCTTACAAAAGGGTGTCAGCAAAGGAAAAGTTTACAAGACAGTGGTGAGACCAGCTTTGCTGTCTGGTCTGGAGACAGTGGTAATGTCAAAAACACAGGAGAAAGAAATGGAAGTAGCAGAAATGAAGATGTTGAGGTTCTCCTTAGGAGTGACAAGGGTGAATAAGATTAGGAATGAGATCATCAGAGGTACAGCACAGGTTGAACAACTGGGAGATAAAGTTAGGGAGGTCAGACTGGGATGGTTTGGACATGTCCAGAGGAGGGACAGTGGGTATATTGGTAGAAGGATGTTAGAAATGCAGCTGCCAGGAAAAAGACAAAGAGGAGATATATGGATGCAGTTAGAGAGGACATGGAGGTAGTTGGAGTGAGGACAGAGTAGTTGGAGTGAGGACAGAGTGAGATGGAGGAGGATGACTCGCTGTGGAGACCCCTGAAGAGGGAACAGTTGAAAGAAGAACAAGATTTTATCTAAAAACATCTGAAATAGGTCATTTAGGACAGCAGCATCCATCTGATTTCCACATCATTATTGGTGCGTCAGAATCAGATTTTCTCCGTTTGTTAGAAGCCCTTAGTGTTTTATGATTAATTTGATTTATGCTTAGTGATTCTTGTTTGTAGCTGTTTCTTGGGGAAGTGGTGGTGCAAAGGTTAGAGAAGGTGAGCCTGTGATCAGAAGGTCGCCGGTTCGACTCCCTGGACTGACATCATCAAAATGCGGGTGGGAAAGGTGAAGCACCCACACCTGCCTCCACCCTCATTTGCTCCACTCTGGGCCCCTGAGCAAGACCCTTAACCCCACCATCTGCTCCCCCGGGCACCCTAGATGGCAGCTCTCTGCTCCACACAGAAGGCTGTGGTAGCTCGGTGAACTGGTTGTGTCAGGAAGGACATTCGGTGTGAAAACAGTCGCCAAGTCTTGGTGCGAGTTAGCTCATTGTGGAGACCCTTGAAGAAGGGAGCAGCCGAAAGAAGAAGACAAAAATGTGTCTAGTTGTTTCTTGTGTTTTCATTTGATCGTTTCTTTGTGTTTTCTTTGTGTCATCAACCACTTCTCAGTCAGCCTGCCACGACCAGTCACACCCGTTCTCAGTTCTGTCAGTCACAGCTGCAGCCACTCTCCCCATCAGCCATACTCCACAATCCTGGTTGTGCTTACTGACCTCGAACCAATTTTATGTGGTTATTGTGAATGAGTTGAATAAAGTTGGACTTATCTATTTTGGTTCGCTCAATGCGCCTTACGTATGAAAACAGACCCGTTCATTGATATTGCGCCTTATAGTTCCAAAACACGGTATCCTGTGGCGACAATCTCCACTCCCTGTAGTAGCAGAAATTTCAGTGGGGTAATTTTGGTAGGTTGGGTGCTTTTTTCTGTAGACAGGGCCAGGTGCCCTCCTTGGATAATGGTTGGGTAAACGCTGACGCTGTTTGCAGATTTGAGCCTTATAATAATAGAGTAATAATTTTCTGTGCTGTCGCTCTGAAATGAGCTTATTCATGCAGCTGATGATCTACAGTCACACTCAGTGGTACATTAAGTTCATTGCATTCTTAAGTGCACAGACAGTGCAGTTATTTTATGTTGATTTTTGTGGTTTCTTTTTAAGGGTAAATACAAGTATCTGTGCTCCATTAGGTTTATAACGATACCCTCATTAACAAACAACAGGCTGGAAAAGATATGTTAGAAAGCCCCTTTTATATTTTATGTTGCTTAACCCAGCTTTCCATGGTTTTCCCACCGTCTGTTTCCGAACCCTTCCTCTCCTGAACTGTCAAACTGATAATTAGGAAGCCAAGAGGAGACATCAGAAAGTAGAGGTACCTGACACTTTTTATCTCAGCCACGTTATAGCCTCACAAACAGACGGATGCAGATGCGATGAACAATCTGGTGCTTTATCGTGACTGTCTGTACGGTTATGTCAGCAGCATAAAGAGTGGCTTTTTTTCTTTCCTTTCTGCATCTTTATCCTTTCTGTGTTCCCTCTCATCATGCGCCCGCTGTCTCTCCCTGTCAATCGATAGCGGTACTTATAGCGTGGCTGAGTGCCAGGCTAACAAACAGCTTTACTACTGTCTCACTGTAATTGGTGTGTTGAAACACTGTCATGCTCCCTGAGCACAAAACTCGGCAGTCTGATGGGTTCACTGGCTGACTGGATGGTTGGTTTGAGGTGCTGCACTGTGAGGAGTGAGTGTTTTACTGGACTGCAACTAGATTTTTTTTTTTTAAAACTGGTCCTAATTGGCTGCCGGGTGGTTTGTCTCTGGGAGTGTTTAAAATTTCACCATTTTATGGATAGAGATATTAAAAAGTAGTTAGATGCAGACATGTGTGGACAGTGTGTGGAGGAAGGATGGAAACAGAGGCGCAGAAGCTGTCGAGTTCTTACACAGAGCATGATTTTTGCTTGGGTCGGTGGTCTTTTGGGTACATGATGGACTAGTTTGTGTGTAAATGGCTCACTGGTTGTCTGATTTTCCCTGTAGCTGTAACACAGTTTGAGGTTTGAAGTTCTACACCAGCACTGACTGCACACCAAATCTTTTAAATTATTCTATAAGAAAACACCGAGAACATTTATCCCAAGAGAAAAACACATTTGTAAGTCTCATGACTTGTTTATTTGACTTGTCCCATAGTTTATATATATATATATATGCACAAGTTGATTTATTTTGCTGCATTACCATGACAGTAATTTAGTGTTTTACTCATACCACTTTATAATAAGGCTCCCCTTTTACAGTATATGCTAATAAATAGTTTATTACATTATTAATTCCCCTATAAACACGTTATAAATTGTTAAGAACTGCTTATTATGCCTTAATTAAGGGCAAAAAAGAGACAAAACTGATCAGTTTCTTGCCAATTAGTGATATTTCATCTAGAGTTGTTCTATTAAACATTTCAGACTAAGTTACTACCTTGTCAGCACAATAAGCATTTGTAAACCTATTTTTTTTAGCATATAATATTGTACTTTATCACTGCATTATAAGTGTCTACAACTAATATTATATTCTAAAAAAATAGGTTTGCAAATGATTACAAAGTAGTAACTTAATCTGAAATGATGAATATAACAACTCTAGATGAAATGTATAGGTGAACAGATTTGGTTCACTATTTGGCAAGAAATTGGTCAGTTTTGTCTCTTTCTTGCCCTTAATTAATGCATAATAAGCAGTTATTAACCATTTATAAAGTGTTTATAAATGAATTAATAACACATCTTTAAAATATTTATTAGCATCTATAAGGGGAACCTTACTGGAAAGTGGTACAGTTTTATTTTTAATAATCTGTACTGAGATCTAGTGTTTTGAATGAAATGTGGGCCGCTGCAGCATATTGGGGACATCTTTAATCACTGCTTTAAGATTTTTTTTCACCTGTGGTTTACCTGCTAATAGCACAGGGAAAGTGATTAAATTAGGTTTCATTAAAAGAACGAGAAAGACCTAAGACGAGGCCTCTCTGCTGGCTCAGTGGTGGAGTAATTGCTGTGATTAACCAAAGTGGATGAACTAATCAGTGGGATCACCTGCTGTTGTTTGGAGTACGGAGGAAAGCATTCGGTCCTGCACAGCACACACTTCAACTAAGAGAGATTACAGGTTTGTGTGAATCAATGCATCATTAACTACTGGTTTACATATTATTCTTTACAAACATCCAACTCAATGATTCATTCTATGTTTGTTTGTTTCTCCCTGTTCCTCTCAAACCCAGCCGGTCGAAGCAGATGGACGCTTGTCCTGAGCCTGGTTCTGCTGGAGGTTTCTTCCTGTTAAAAGGGAGTTTTCCTTTCCACTGTTGCCTTTGTGCTTGCTCGGGATGGGAGGCTGTGACGAAGTGAAGATTCAACACAATCTGCTGCTTCCTTAGATAGATGCATTTTACTGAGTGACTTTTTATGTATGTGAATGTTTTTGTACAGTGCCCTGAAACAACTTTTGTTGTGTCTTGGGTCTATATAAAGGCACAGAATTGAATGATGGCCAACAAATCACAACATTTTTAGCAAAAAGAAATAAATAAGGAGGGAATATTCAAACCCACATTTGGTGGGTTTGAATATTCCACACATTTACTCACAATGGTAAATAAGTAATAAAGTAAAGTTTGAGAGGGAAGAATGCTAAAAATAAAGTCACAAGTTTACTAAAAGATACCTTAATACTTATCACTTGTTTGTTTTTAGATACCCGGTAAATGTTTAATCAAAGCCAAGATCCTTAATGCGTTTTGTCTTCACGTGCTTTTAGAAATTGATTCAAGCTTGTGAAGTGAAGCAACTTTCCATTTTTGCCAATAGAATATTGAATATGAACCATAAGTCCATACTTTTTGTCAAAAATTCTACTTCTCTTAACAAAAGCTTTCTATTTGTTACTGGTCAGTGTGTGTCCTGCAGGTCTTATTGCGGACCCCAGGCCCCACCTCCAGCTCCGGGGGCACCTGGTTCACACCTCCCTCAGAAGTAGTAACCCACACTATCAATAAATTAAGGAAAACGTGAGTTCAGTTTTACCAATTGTATTAACTCAAGGCAGGAAAAAGATACAGTAACAACGCTGGCCTCCGATACAATTCGACGCGAGATCAAGAACCGGAAGGGCCGGATGTCCCATGGCGTTACAGATATATAGGGCCTAGACTCCTCCTTCACAGAAAGGAAGCACAGCCTATCACATGGATAAAGGGCCGGACGGCGCACTAAGTGTGATCTCAATGGATCTTGTGTGATTTAACGTGTAAGGAAAAATGATACTGGTGCAGAAAAAGCCTTTCTACGTGATGCAGTGAGCCAATTAAAACTTTATTCCTTGACAGATATCGAATCCCTGGTAGACTCTTTTTTAGAGTTGCTGGCCCCGTTTAAACCAGTCAGAACCGGGTCATAATTTCATTATAATCCCGTCTCTGAGTAGATCAAAAATCCAGGGTCATTCTAGATTACAAATACTAACATATTCTTTGGCTCCATAACTTCTCATACATTCATTTTTTTCTCTCTCTTTTGACTAAAGGAGTTGTGATTTTTCATCGTACATTCACATTTTTCCTGCTTAAGATCCAAAATGTTGAAGCTGCTCATTTAGACAAACATTTGCTCACTGTACATCTCTTCAGTTGAAGTTTATTGCATTTCTTTTTTTTTATCACAAACTAAAAGCAAAACACACAATGATTAAAATAAATAAATAATGCCTATCATTACTTAAAGGAATGCTTGTTGCTTGCCAGAATTCATGCCAAAATTTTCAACAAAGATAATAGTGAGCTGATAAAAAGTTATAGCTGTTTTGGTCCAATCTAGAAAAAAACATTTAGCATATCTCACCCAATCTAGTAGTACTCAGAGTGTGCATTATGAATGACTGTCAGCTACTACCTGAACAGGTTTGAGCTAGATATGTGTAAAAATGACAGTTATAACCATTTTTGTTGATCTGCTGTGGCAGCCATCTTCACTCTGTCTCCAAAAGTTATTCACTTGTAGAGTTACAGGTAATAATTAGTGTCTGGGAGTTTAATTGAAATTCATCCAGCTGTTAAGAAATATTTAGTTAACATGGCACAAAAACCAACACACACTGGCAGAAATATTATGGCCGGCCTTTAATTTTTCTGCAGTGGGTGATAAAAGAGTAAATCCCAAAGTGCCATTTTCTCATAAAATCATTAAGGCAATGTTCTCTAATGCAATATCTTAAGAATAACTAAAAAAAAAAAAAAAAAAAAACAGATTAAGGGAATCATTTTGGGCTATCTGTCAATAAATCTCATCAGTTCATGACTGTTAACACACTGTAAATTTGTTTTTGGTGCTTTTTCTTTGCACCAGTGGCTGCAAAGATGCAGTTATTAGTCTGCAAAATATTGTTTTTCTTTTCTTTTAGTCTGTGAGGTGAATTGAATGTCACGGAACCTCAAAAAGAATGCCAACTTACGGGGCGCGATTGTATTCATAGCAGCAATCCAGATGGCTTATCTTAGATTTTGTCATTCAAACACCAGGAAAGAAAAAGGAAACAGAACTGTCTTGAAGAATTGAATGTCAGTGAAGGAAAGCGATCGCTGCGCTCCACCGCACTAATCCCATATTTGCTGAAGAAGTTGAAATCCTCTTTGTTTGTTTCAAGGTAGCAGTAAAACTTCTTAATCAATTAAAATAAATGTATAAACCAGATGAAAACCAACATGATTTGAGGGGAAGTGATGCTGACACACAGTTTCCAATAACTATTTGTTGTGGCTGTTGTCGTTTTTTCACAAACACCCTCACAGTTCAAGCAAAATTCTCATATCAGTGATTAGCTGTAATCACTGAAGCATTACAATGATTTGTTTATTTCTGTTTTGTTGGTTCGGCTCATTGCTGACAAAAATATTTTCATCACAAATCTTTTTTTTTAGAGAGCAGGACGGGAAGATGGAACAGAATGCTAGTTTGGGTTTCGCCGGGCGTGATCTGCTCATAAACAGATTTAATCCAGTGGATGTGACACCTTCATCACAACACAATTTATCTGCAAGGGGATAACACTGCTGTAATGGATTCTTCCATTGCAGACCCATGCATTCTTCAACGCAGAGTAATGTGTCCAACACAAACGATCAGCCGTCGCATTAAAACTCGTGACAGGTGAGGGAAGTTCTGTTGTTTGTCTCGTTATATCAGCATGTGCCAAAGAGTGGGAGACATCAGGCATTAGGTTTGATTATAACCCTGCAGGACTTGTGTGGCGCTTCTGACTTGCATTGACTCTTGAGAGTGCCTTATTGAATGCTATAAAGCATACAGTGCACACCAACAAACTCTCTCCAGCTTGTCTGCAAAAACAAAAGGAAAGAAAAACAAAACAACAGAATCCTGGCAGAGAGATGATGTACGGAAAGAGGGGTCAGTGGTAATTAAGCATCGTGGTGTTCTAGAGAAGAATAACTCTGGACATCTGAGCTGACCTGTAGAGGATGAAAATGTCCGTTAAGTTCCAAAAGTTTGGTCTGATCAAATATCTGTGACATGTCCTGGAATTAACAACTGCCATGCATTGTGATGACAATAATTTTGGGGTCTATAGAGCAGTTATAATAATAATCCACTTCAAATGTCTGCATGTTCCCTCAGTACTTCACTGTGCTCGGCATGCAGTGTTTTGACTGTAAGTGAATATTTATTCCAGTCAGAAGTTTTGTGTTAAATCCCTTTGGAGCTAGTGGGATCTATGGCTCTGTGGGTCAGATCTAAACGACAGCACAAGCAGGTCTAATGCAATATTTAGGTGGTGAAAATAATATTGTCAGACTGGTGTAACCGATAAACAGATTCACTGTAAATAAGTTAGCTAAAATTATTATGAACGTTGGGGAAATAAAGAAACTGGGAATAGGACAGAGTGCATTGAAGATATAAATTACGGTATGGTGACGTGAAAGGCTGTTCATATATCTATCTCTAAGTGTATACATACAAATGTTTTTAATTCTACAGATGAAAGGAAAAATGCATATCTGTCAACACTTTTTACTGAAGTTGTTCAGGGCAAAATGCAGCCTCACCCTTCTCTCAGCTGGAGGACAAACTGAGCCCCTGGCTGGTCTACAGATGTCCTTCCTGGCATCTGTGTCTACTTTTTAAAGGTCTTATTCCGTGATGCACACTCTTGAGTTTTTTGGACAGCGTCTATGTGGAACACAACAGTGTCAATTTCCTCTTTTTCTGAACACCAACTGTTTGACATTCAACTAATTTCTCCCTGTGCTGCTTTAAGAACCACCAGGTGCTCTCAGTGTCTCTGCCAAGTGAGCATTTGGGACTTGATTATTGTTGGAAAGAACGATGATTCAGTAATCTTTTTCAGCTTAATGGGATCCCCTTGCCAACATTGCACACTGAAGATGTACCGTTGCTCTACATCTTTATGGGAACCTTGAACATTTCAGCCAAAGGATCATCTGTCAGGCTTTGATGAGAGCTTTTCTCTGCAAGAAGGCAAGAAAAAAGTGCTTGGAGAACAAATACACCTGACAGCAGTTGCATTACAACTTATTTTGGTTACAAACAATATCCTATTTTATTTAAAAACTAAGGAATAGGTCTATTAATTTTGTACCAAGGATAAAAGCTGTTGCTGTGTGGCCTAAAATTCGGTCATTTTGATCCAAACTACTATAAGTGATCATTTTGAATTACCAGTATCAATTATTTGGTACTTAAAGGAAGATTCCCAAAGTATTCAGGTGTTATATTCCGCAGTAATCTATGATACTGGCTGCTTTTGAGACGTAAAAAAGACCAGAAATGTATGTTTTTTTTTATTGTGAGGTGTGTGTAGAATTTGTTTTAAGTTAGAAACAAGTCATTTATAATGCAACCTGTAAACAGGTTATGAAGTATGTTTTAAAATTGTAATGACAATTTCCTCCCTTTGATAATCCCTGAAAAGATAGTTTATAAAATCCAAGCTATTCTAGTCCCTTTCTTCTATGTACAGCAACACTGTATGCAAATTGTGTTGATCATTTAAAATATACATTTGTTATTAACTATCTATGAACTATCTCACTGGGCTGTGACTGTTGGAGACAATCAAAGTTACAAGAAAATTAGCATATTTTTCAGTTGTAGTCTCACTAATTTCCCACGCTGCTGAGTTCAGAGTGGCCAATTTTTGAAATACATAACCAGATGTGTGTGCAGTGTTTGTAAAACTGTATTCCAAGTCATTTTGTTGCTTGTCTTCACCCACATTAGCCCACTTTGTACCCCCCATTGGTAGGCACCCCTTACTTTATGATTGAATCTACAAGAGACAGATTTGGACTACCGGTATTCTTTTATTCATTATTTATCTCCAGTGTGGTTTTTAGACATGGACATTTGGGTCTGTAGTCTTAAATGTTTTCTGTCATAGGAGAGCTCCTGTGCAGATATCAAAATACTGCTCCAGCACTGAAGAATTTATGAAAACTAAATTAAGAAAGGTTAAGGATAGCTTTGAGGCTATGAGAAATTAAGAACAATTTGAGACATTTTGGATACGCCTTCATAAATGCGGTTTGAAAGCTAATCTCCAACGGTTGTGACTCACACCCTGTTAAACTAACTAGCTAGTTTCTTGACCTGTTTTTGCATTGAGTGGATTGGTTCACATGTGTTAAATCAGGCTTCACGTTATTAAAGGCTTTTTAATGCAATATGATTGAACTGAGTCAGTACCAGCTGTCAGTTGCATTAACTTTTGCCCTTAACACTTTCAGATTGAATACAGCATGTGCAGCACTTGACAAATATGGAAAAAAAAAAAGCTTTCACAACTTTAAGCATGCAATATTGGTAATCAGACAGCTCACAATTTCTTATCTGATGTTGTGAGCTATTAAAATGCATTTTATTTATTGGCTGAGAGAGTATTTGTCACAGTTACACAACTTATCATCAAACTATAGCTAGCTTTGTGGGAAACAACAATTACATAGCAAAACTCATTGGAATTAACTGGTTTAAGACTGCAGCAGTACCATCAGTGCTTTGGGCCTGACAGGAACTTCACATTGTGTGTTGTTTCACAGTTCTGCGGGGGATCCAAATGATAATAGCTCAATGCAAACACAATCAAATTCCACCATGTATAGTCAGAAAATTGCAAATGAAATGTGAACAACGAATGGGTGGTGTTACTTTTAGTCAATGTGACAGTTTCCAAGAAAAACCTACTTGGTGTCAGGATGTCTGCTGGTGTTATAGAAACATGCTTGTTTGTGAAGACACTATCAATGTGCAACATTCTCTTAACTATGTCTGATCTCTTAGAGTAACCAGGAAGTAGAAGTGTCATTGGTGCTACTCAGAGAAAGATCCAGACTGTCAGGCCCATGTATTATGAAACATATGATTGTTTAAATAAATCTGCTCTCAATGCTTGAGTTCTTTGTGTAGTAATATATCCAACTCAACCCATAGGTCATTGTTGTTATTGGTTTGCCTTTCACTCATAAAGAATGTCACATGTTGATTAGAGTCAGTCTTGTTTATTACATCTGAAATTCTTTTGGTTTATCTACGACCAAGTGTCAAGATAAACACACGGTTTAATTTTCCTGGTTAAAGAACATTACATTTCATAAATTCACTTAATGACTGTTAATGCAGACTAATCTGGTATTAGTGCCAAGTGGGAGCTGCAAAATAAATTTACCAAGAAGCTGTGGATGAATTAACAAGACTAAGATTGAAAACGTGGCTGAAAATAACTGCCAGTATTACAGTGACAAATTGGGAAGACCTTGTGGGACTTGAGGGTGTAACCGCTGTGCAGGAAGCTCGTTTGCAGTCATTATCATTGCAAACATTAGTTGAGAACATTCTGTTCAAGCTCTGAATGGAAAAACGTTAAAGACAACTAATGCAGAGATGGAAGAACATGTACAATTTACAGTTTATTGCCCATACCATGACCTTAAGGTAATAGCACATTTACCAAATTCCCATTGGATAACTAGATGCATTTTCTGTTTACTATGGCAACAAGCATTTGCTCGGCAGTTTCTTTAAGAAAAAGAGAAAGGACTGTTCTCCAGTCTCAGACTGTGTGCGCTTAAAATCCCATAAAAATGGCCATTACTCTGGTACACACTGCTGTGAAGTAAAGTGAAGAAGTAGATCAAGTTTTTGCCTTTTTGACTGATCAAGGGCAGCAGTCCTGTATGAGTTCCATTTCTGCTCATCAGACTAAACGTTCATCCTCTTCTTTTTCTATAATTATACTATGCAACCTTAATTCTGAGGGAAAACAAAACAAAAAGCTGCTCTCTGTCTGAGTAAACCAGTGAGCAGCTTTACAACACTTCAATCCCCATGGATGGAAACAGAAATTAGAACAAAAAATAAATTCAAATAAAATAATGGAAGGCAAAGAAATGTCAACAAACTGACTAAATATGAATCTTCTTAAAAATAATTTATTTCGAGAGACATTATGTCCCTCGCTACTTTGCGGTTCGTTTATTACGGACTCGCTGTATTGCGGTTTTTCAAAATAAGATTGAATATGACACACAATTGGCTGACTGATGGATGAGCTGCACGATCGGCATGAAATTTTTATTTAAAATGAATTATTTTAAATTATTTAGCACCTGCTGCATCGGCGGCTGTGGCTGAGTGGTTAGAGCAGTCGTCCTCCAATGCAAGAGTTGGGGGTT
>NC_056509.1:29168768-29268370 GCF_014905685.2 Nematolebias whitei
CTACATACTACTTGTACTACTATTCCTACTTTGCGGTTTTTCACTTATCGCAGGTCTTCAGGGTACAGATCCCCCACGTTAAACAAGGGACTACTGTAGTGGTATGTTTTCAGTTGTAGAAGTCACTGACATATAGGGTGTGGAAAATAATTATTTAATCTCTGATTTCCCTACTAATTGCTCACTTACAAAGAAATGATCATTCTCATTTTTATGGCAGTTTGATTTTAATCTTGACAGAACACATACAACGTGTCCAGGGTGTACCACACGTCTCTCACAATGACTGCATGAGATAACACCGTGACCCTGCTCAGAAAAGCAAGTAAAAGAAGCTGGATAAAGAAACACATTATATGAAAACTAACTAACTGTTTTGCAACTCATTGCTCCCAATACTGTAGGTGGTTAATTATCTACAACCTTGCCCTAATTTTTGGTTATAGAGTCATATGGCACACAGATGACTATCAATCTCAATTGGTTAACAGGTTTGTTTTTTTATTAAACAAACATTGTAAGGTTATGAACAGAACAGTTTGAATATAACTTTAACAAACTCACAAACAAGATAAGGCACAACCCCAAATCTAATATTGTGCTCCCGAGCTATCCTGTTTACTCGATGTGCAGTGAGATATAATCACATTTATAGACAACAGGATATTATGTTTACATGTAACAACAAGAAAACTGGATACTTGAGTTTGAGAAATATTAACAGGATATTGATGTTTGCAGAAAAGGTGTTCTGTCGAGGCTGATCAAGCAGGCTGTGTTGCAGTGCGGGCATGACTCTGCACCATATTCAGTCACGCTAACAAAACTGTACCCTGCGGCCATGTTCAGAGTCAATGAGCCTGGAGAAGACAGATCAGGCTCCAGATCGGAGTTAACTCTAAACTCCTGTGAGTTTCTTTAACAATAGCCTGACTTTCTGATGTTTAATGTCTCCTTCAGGTGAGTATTAATTTAAAAAAGAACATCTTTCAAGATAGGACTGCCACCAATTGCTTGTGGGCTGATGGGATCTTAATCTTCCAAACTTCAGCAGTGACAGTTTAGTTGATGTAGCCAGTAAAGGTTATCAGCATCTCTGATCAGGGGTCACTCTTCAAGTCATATCTGCTGTATGAAGCTCACAGATTTTCCCATCAATGCCGGTCCTCATTGTGAAACTAGCAGCAACATTGCAGCAGTAAATTGGACCCACATGGCACAACTCTTCTACTTCTGTAAGTTGTTTCTTTTTGGAAACAAATAAGGGATGGAGGAGAGAAAAGATCTAGAAAGAGAATGGGTTCTTAAGGTAAAAAGACAAAGGAAAGAAAGCAGGAAGCTGAAAGAGGAAAAGTGTGCACAGGAGGAGCTTTGGGAACCAGACATTATTTAGACTAAATGAGGTCAAGACCTTGAGATATTTGCTGAATCCCAAATGGCGTGTCTTGGAACCGCAGCTTGCTGAGTGTTTATGTGTGTGCATGCGTTGTCTGTGTAGTCAATAGAATACCAGCCGGGTCAATGTCATTTTCGCCCTCTATACTTAAAGGCTGATTTGAGCATTCAAGCCTCTTTTTTTCTCCAGGGTAATGGCTCGTTCAACCCCACAGGTGCTCCTCTGTCTGTGTCCACTTCTTCTCCTAACACATTTCCTTTCCACCCTATCCCTCTTTCCTCCTTGATAGAGCCAAGGGCAATAAGGTCACTGAAATGCAGACCTTGCAGTGACTGCGTTGTCTTCCTGTATGCTCGCTTCAGTTGGCCACCTCCTATCAGTTGCCTTGGAAACAGACAGCCAATGAAAGAGCAGATCAGACAACTAAAGGGGTTTGGTTAATTTGTACTGCAGCACTGTCCAAACATGACGAGCAAACACAAACACACACATTTTTAGTGCAAGATTTTTTTTCTTCAGTACAAATCCTAAAACATGAGCATAAAACTGCAACCAGTTTCACATTTTATAACAGTTTTTTTTTTCTTTGTTAGAAATACATGCCTCAAATAGATGGGTTAGGAACATATTTAGTATGCAAGCAGTAGTCAACAATGCCCCACTTCAAATCGGTGAAGTAAGATTGTTTGTCTATGTGTTCAGGCCAAATGTAATGGTGGTTTTGTCACACTGACCCAGAGAAAAGCCCTTGAAGGATCTTTCTTATAGATAACATGTTCATCTATTAAAAATAATATCTGTCCAGAATGTGATTTTGTGTCCTGTATGAGAGAACAAACCTAAGAATTGTGACTATTCTGACAGAGAGATTCAGATAATCAGAATTTCAGTAATGCCAAAACATTGATTGTAAAAATAAAAACTCCAGCTTTCAATTCTAGAGACATTTGATTAATTATGAAGTAAAAAAAATGTTACAGATACCGTAGAGGCCAAGAGTTGCAGATGAAACTGAAAATTGTCAGGTTTTGGGGATATTTTTTTATTTATTTTTTTTTCATTTAGCCTTTATTTATACAGGTTAGTCTCATTGAGTCACGAGAACTCATTTTCAAGAGAGACCTGTTTAGGGAGCACATGGTGGGGGTTAAGGGCCTTGCTTATGGGCCCAGAGTGGGGCGAATGAGGGTGGGGGCAAGTGTGGGTGTTTCACCTACCCCACCCACAATTTTGATGTTGTCGGGGCGTGAACCGGCGATCTTCGGATCACAAGCCCACCTCTCTAACCTCTGCGCCACCACTCCCCTGGGGATTTGGGGATTGGCACAGTATTTCGAAGAGATCATGCTTAGAGCCAAAATGTGAAATGAATGTTGTGAAAACATGCCTGTTTGTGAAGATGATGTCTATTTGTGTATGTTTAGGTTTGTGTTATCTGTATCTAGGCCTGTCACGATAACAAATTTTGCTGGGCGATTAATTGTCTCAGAAATTATTGTGATAAACGATAATATTGTTTGAAATTTGACAATAATTAGTAATTATTACATTTATGAAGAAATGTTGGTTAATTTTTGTGTGTAGTACCTTTTTTGACCACCAGATGGAAGTATAAGACTGTTTGAACTGAAGAATGGATAGTGAGGGAGAGAGCAGCGTCTCTTTAAGAAAAATGGGAGAGAGGCCCCTTGACGTGACATGGGCTGTCTCTCATTCCTGTTTTTCAGTTCTCAAAATGGTGGACGCTCGTTGTGGTTTGAGCTCTTTAGCATAGTATTTTTCACACAAAGCTTTTAATAAAAAATCAGTAAACAAGTTCTCAGCTTCTTTTTGCAGAGAAAAACAACTTTTTAAACGAAGGCACGGGTTTCAACCGTGATTTTTGGAGCTTCAACAAGACAGAGGTTTTTTCCGAAGTCTGTTTATTAGCTTAGCTCGTAGCTTAGCTTCACAACTTAGCTGCTTTTAACGATCCAAAAACATGATTTTGGATCGTTAAAATGGATTTTAAAGAGAAAAGAGAAAGGGAGGGGTCAGTGAAGAGCACCGGAGTTGAGCCCTTTGTCATCCAGTGTCTTCAGTAGAAAGAAAGAGACACGAAGAAATGATAAAGCTGATAAATGAAAATGAGGTTGATAATTTTAATTTATGATGCGATTAATTTATTTATTGTTTATTGCGACAGGCCTATCTGTATCTGATTACTGTTAGATAATCAGAACACTTAATAACCAGAGGTGCTTTTTGGTTAAGGGAGAGAGTGTCCAAATCATGTAACACCATAATTTAATTGTTGAAAGGAAGCCCCCATCACTTTTTGAGTCCTCCGTTGAATTATGGAGTTAAAAATTAATAATAATAATACAATACAAATCTAGAAAACTTAACAGCATACATCAAAAGAATGAGCCCAGCAGAAACTTTAATTTCACCGATTGTGATCTTTCTTATTAAGATAAGTAGCATTTGTATGAGGAAACGGCTGTGATTTATTTTTATAGTTTAATAATTTTATTCAAATGTAGTGAGAACAATTCAAACATGAAAGTCTGGGCGAACTGTGTGTGCGTGCATGTTTTTGATTGAAGTGCTCTATTTAGGAGCAAAAATATCACACCGCTGCTCTGCTCCACTTATTCCAACACCTGTTTCCCACGTTTATTGCAACTTTTCTGTCTGTCTGTGCTTTTGTTTACTCCAAAAGAATGATGTTCATTTATTTTTACTTTTCTCTTTGTCTCCAGTTGGTGGGCTTCATCTACGCCTGCTACGTGGTCAAGCTCATTTCTGAAGAAGAAGATAGTTGTGAGTACACAGTCACACATTTACACGAGCTCACTGCTGAATAGATTATCACCCTCTGTGCATTTTTACACACTTTCTTTTATTAATTTAGTTTATCCTCAATTCCTATTTTAAAAAGGATTGTCTCATTTCTTGTTGAAGTGATCAGTGCATCCATCTTTTCATTATTTCTTATCTTGTCGAGGGACAACAGTCTGAGCAGAGAGCCCCTGATTTGGAAAATGTGATCAGGTACCTTCCTCAATAGCAGTGAATTAATTTATTAAATCTCATTGCCCTTCAAACATCACTCATGGGATCACAGCAGCATACAAACCCCTCAATCATGATAATAAGGAAAAAATAATTCAGACAGTTCACAATTTTGTCATTAAAGAAAACAAAAAGCACAGAGAATATTACATTTGTTGGTTTTTGCTCACTTCTGATCAGTTCTATCATCTAAACTGAGTGTTTTATGTATTATATTAAAAAACATAAATTTTTACTACAGGAGACCCTTGATTATCGCAAATTTTACGTTCTAGACATCACCGCGATATGTGAAAAACCACGAAGTAGGAACGCTATATTTATTTTAGTATTTATATATATTTTAAGGCTTTATAAATCCTTCCCACACTCTTTCAATGTTAACAATGTCTAAACTCTTAAAACTACGTAATTTTAACAAAATACTTATATACAGTACTGCAACATTTTGAGTACTCACCAGCTCTGCAGAACAGCAGCTCAGTTCCAGATGGTCTCAGTTCCGGTTCCGCAGACCTACCCTGCAGCGACAAAGCTAACCGCCACATCCAGGTTGACGTGCGCGTGGATAATTGAGCTTATTTTCGACTTTCCTGCCAGTTCTGTCAGTTTAATAGATAGATTGTTACTTCTGACTTTGCATTGCTAAACTTTACCTCCATTTCAGCAGAAAGCAATGGTTGGAAGCACTGTTGGCTTCTGGGAAGTGTAGTTCTTTTGACTGGCCTTAGGTTGAGGTCAAGGTTTTCTTTATTGTCATTCGCATCCCATGTGGTGGAACGAAATCATGTACACTTGGTCCCAGTTACATCCAACAAAAGTATAAAATGTAAAAGAAAAACAGAAATAAGATCTAAGATATGAATTACAGTATAGGCTTATTGAAAGAAAACTACAAAATGGCGGCGCCTGTCTAAAGTTTTTTTTTTGGTTAACTTTTGATTCTGTACCATCTCAATCACATGAGTAATGTTAACGTTGACAATCGTGCGTCGTTTACAAGCTTATGCTGAAAACCTGCAAAAGAGCGAGTCCGCAAAAGTTGAACCGTCAAGTAGCGAGGGACTACTGTACATACATGTACTTTGTATATCCATCCATTATCTTTACCTGCTTCTTCCTTTTAGGGTCGCAGGGGTCACTGGTGCTCATGTCCAGCAATACTGTGCAAGAGGCGGGGGACACCCTAGACAGGTCTTCAGTCCATCACAGGGACACATAAAGACAAACAACCATTCACTCTCACTCACACCTAGAGATAATTTAGAGTTACAAATCAGCCTAATATGCATGTTTTTGGTCTGTGGGAGGAAACCGGAGTACCCGGAGAAAACCCACGCATACACGGAGAGAACATGCAAACTCCACCCAGAAAGGTCCCCAACTGGGTTTCAATCTAGCGACCTTCTCGCTGACAAGTGGCAGCTCTACCAACTGCGCCACCGTGCTGCCCAATTCTTATTACAACAAAATAATAAATAAATGCAGCCACCCTTTGTCAGATGTTAAGTCGTATATAGTCATATATATATACTCAGGTCTCTCTTGTGAATGAGCACTCGAGGCTCAATGGGATTAACCTGTTAAATAAAGGTTGAATGAATATTGAAAGTCCCTGAAAGTGCATCATTATTTATGATCACTAAGTTCTGACTCTAAATCATCATTTGACTCTAACACTTTATTATGAAGCAACAACGTCCGTCATGAACTAGAAACGAACATTACCCGCCAACTTACATATGAAATTGTTCTTTTTTCATGCTCAGAGTAAATATTGGAAGTGACGCTCAACTGCTTCCACATCAAATTTTAGCTTAACATCTGTAACTGACTGAGTTGGAGCCATTTTTGTGTTGGCCAAGGTGGATTAGCTGTGGCAGCCATCTTAAATAAGGTTTACTCATAATGTATTGTAGTCGTAGATATACATCAAATTATACTGAGTTTTATCAACATTTGTCCATTGGTTTATTAGATATTTTGCTAACAGACAGACAGACACATGAATGTCCACTTCACTTCTTGGTGATTGATAAAAGATGTCTTCATACTCACTCATCACTGATCTGGTGGCTCCTTTGAAAATATCGTATTTCCAAACAGTATATAAATAGATTTATCTTCAAATGCGAGTTCAAGTATGAGTTTCATCTTAACCTTTATGTCCTAATTTGTTTGCTGTCAGTTTGTTGGTTGAATAGAGAGGCTTCAAACGGTCAGTTTGTGGCTTTGTTCTGCTTTAGTCTGTGTGATTATCTCTGCTGTAACAAGTCAAAGTCTGCTTTAGAAAAAACAAACCTGTCTGATCGGTCGAGCTGCAAACAGAAAGAAAACAACAGCTCAGGTCAAATTTAACTGTGAGACAAAATATTTGGACTACATATTATCTGAGAGGTAAACTAACGTTGAACCGGCTGATCAAACTGTTTCATGTATGTCATGTTATTATTAGCATGTGTTCATATTACAGCCATATTAACAGCTGCTGTATCAAAGTGAACCGAGTTATCCAAGGCAGCAGTGCACAGGAAGAGCTTTTTGTGTCAGTGAGATCGCAGTGTGTTCTGAAGGGGGGAATTAAACTTTCATATTTTCCTAAAACGAGCCCAGCATAGCATGAACAGGTTTCTGTGAAACAGTCTGTAACGGAGGCAGGGACGCTCATTTTTCAGGCTTTTCACGTTGACTCTGATCAGTCGACCAAAAGTAAATGATGATTGCGCAGGATAATTCTCATGGAACAACGGCTCTGCTCAAGCTAAGATTGGGTCACTTTTACCGCCCCATTCTGTTTGCCACTGAGTGCAAAATGTCCCAGGAAAAAACGGGCTGATTTACAACACAAAGGATGTACTGTACATCTAAACACAAGTTAGAAAACTCAACATATTTGCTACTAATTTTCATATAAAACATGCATGCTACTGTGCAGCGTTTATTCTTGTTTTGTAACAGCAGAAACTAAATGACAGTTTCCTTCTGCTTCCCTTTTACCATCAAACTGAATAAACTGCTGTTGTTCAAATGATTCTCAGTCTGCTTTAACTCCAAGCTAGTTGTTGCTTGTGTGCACAAGCTACACTCGGATTATTGTAATCACGTCTTGGAAAAATACTAAAGTTGGCTGTTGAACGACCCTGTGATGGACTTGCTACCTGTCCAGGGTGTACCCACGATAAGTGAAAGACCGCGAAGTGGGAATAGAGGTTTAAGTAGTAAGTAATCAGAATGTCATGATTTCAGCTCGCTGCCTCCTCTGCTCTTTGCCACCTGTAAGCACTCTTGGCCACGCCCACTTCTCTGCTCTGCATGGAGAACAACTGATCAGCTGCAGTAGGAAGTTTATCCTGCAGTAAAGGCTGCACAAATGTGCAGCAGATGCTAAATATTTTAAAGTAATTCATTTTAAATTAAAATTCCATGTCTATCGTGCGGCTCATCCATCAATCAACCAATTGTGTGTCATGTCCAATCTTATTTTGAAAAACCGCAATAGAGCGAGTCCTCGATAAATGAACTGCGAAGTAGCTAGCGACTACTGTATATATATATATATATATATATATATATATATATATATATATATATTTTTTTTTTTTTTTTTTTTTTTTTTTTTCATGAGTGTTACTTTATTTGAAAATAACTATTTATGGACTTTTATGTGTATAAAAGTACTTGTACTTTAAATACCTATTTTTTTTATTTATTTTTGGGCTGCTCCCTTCTTCAGGAGCCACAGTGAACTAACTCGCACGAAGACTTGGCAAATGTTTGAACGCCTGATGTCCTACAGACCACTGAGCAGAGAGCTGCTATCTACAGCACCCAGGGGAGCAGATGGTGGGGGTTGAGGTTCTTGCACAAGGGCCCAAAGTGGGGGAAATTAGGATAGAGGCAGATGTGGGTGTTTCACCTTTCCCACCCACATTTTGATATCGTTGGTTCAGGGAGTCAAACCGGCGACCTTTCGATCACAGGCCCACCTTCTCTAACCTCTGCATCATCACTCCCCCTTATCAAACACCTAAATGATTGGTAAGAATACACGTAAACAAAATCAACAGAATTAATGCAAAAACCTTTTTATTTAATTTGATCATTAAATGCTCTACATTTATCACAGTAGAGTTACATCACAGTATGCTTCCATATAAAAGCAAGTTAAATACATCCAAACAGCTAAAGTCTTATTATATTGTTTTAATCTTTTGAAATATTAAAATCTGCAGATATTTTTTGGCTAATTACAAATGTGAAAATGACACAAAGTGTTCATTGGAGACACACATTTGCTATGAACTTGTGCTTACAAATATGCATCTTTTACAATAAATGTTGTTTGACTTTAAGAGCTAAAGCAGCAGAAACATCAAGGAGCTGTGCTCCTGGGGGACCCGACCATATTTTAGCACAACACCTGTGCTGCAGTGACGTGAGCTTTTAAAATTGTAGCAAGCATCGAGGCTCGGAGGAGAACTCACCTCAGCTGCGTTGGGTTGAACTTCAACACATTAAATGTGTGACGGACACCTACCTCATATACATTTTTAACACAAGGAATTAACTCAATTTAACAATCCTCAATTAAAATCCTTGTTTATGGTGAGAACTCACCTCTCCATTCTCAAAACTTACATTTTGTTGAAGATAAAAATAACATACAGGTGCTAGTCATGAATTAGAATATCATAAAAAAGTTAATTTATTTCAGTAATCCCATTCAAAAAGTGAAAATTGTATATTATATTCATTCATTACACAGAGACTGATATATTTCAAATGTTTATTTCTTTTAATGTTGGTGATTATAACTGACAACTAATGAAAACCCCAAATTCAGTATCAGAAAATTAGAATATTGTGAAAAAGTTCAATATTGAAGACACCTGGTGCCACACTCTAATCAGCTAATTAACTCAAAACATTTGCAAAGGCCTTTAAATGGCCTCACAGTCTAGTTCTGTAGGCTACACGCTCATGGGGAAGACTGCTGACTTGTTGTTTGAGTTGTCCAAAAGACGACCATTGACACCTTGCACAAGGAGGGCAAGACACAAAAGGTCATTGCTAAAGAGTCTGGCTGTTCACAGAGCTCTGTGTCCAAGCACATTTATAGAGAGGTGAAGGGAAGGAAACAATGTGGGTGAAAAAAGTGTACAAGCAACATGGGTAACCACACCCTGGAGAGGATTGTGAAATAAAACCCATTCCAAAATGTGGGGGAGATTCACAAAGAGTGGACTGCAGCTGGAGACAGTGCTTCAAGAACCACCATGCTCAGATGTATGCAAGACATGGGTTTCAGCTGTCACATTCATTGTGTCAAGCCACTCTTGAACAAGAGACAGCGTCAGAAGCATATCGCCTGGGACTGCTGCTGAGTGGTCCATGTTCTCTGATGAAAGTAAATTTAGCATTTCCTTTGGAAATCAAGGTCCCATAATCTGGAAGAAGAGAGGAGAGGCACAGAATCCATGTTGCTTGAGGTCCAATGTGAAGTTTCTACAGTCAGTGATGGTTTGGGGTGCCATGTCATCTGCTGGTTTTAGTTCACTGTGTTTTCTGAGGCCCAAGGTCAACGCAGCCGTCTACCAGGAAGTTTTAGTGCACTTCATGCTTCCTGCTGCTGACCAACTTTATGGTGATGCAAATTTCATTTTCCAACAGGAACAACACCTGCACACAGTGCCAAAGTTACCAGTATCTGGTTTAAGGACCATGGTATCCCTGTTCTTAACTGGCCAGCAAACTCACCTGACCTTAACCCCATAGAAAATCAATGAGGTATTGTGAAGAGGAAGATGTGATACACCAGACCCAACAATTCAGAAGAGCTGAAGGCCGCTATCAGAGCAACCTGGGCTCTAATAACACCTGAGCAGTGCTACAGACTGATCGACTCCATGCCACGCCGCTTTGCTGCAGTAATCCAGGCAAAAGGAGCTACAACTAAGTATTGAGTGCTGCACATGCTCATACGGCCCCCATTAGAGGGGTGTGCCCTACAGTTTGAGAACTACTGTAATAAATCTAGAACTTATCTTGAATTTTGTCACATATGATCATAAACCTAACACCTGAGCTACGCCCAGCAAAATACAAAAACTAACTTTTTTTTTTTTTAAAGCAATGTTCAAATACAGCAGCATAAAGTCAGTTGCTCCCAGTGCCAACACGGTTTCCAACACAAACACATTGTGTGTGCAACTCATGCTTTAGGCTCTGTCTCCTGTTACCACACCAGCAGAGTATACCCCCCCCCCCACCCCCAAAAAAGAACAGAAAAGAACAAGCTAGTTCTGCACACAGAGCACAATCTGAAGCCTTTAAATCCAGCTCTGTCCTTGGAATACATAAACGATAAAGTAGAAAAAGGCACTGTTTATATCCTGTACGTTTAGCAACCATCAGTCCTCGTCGTGGGTGCATCTGTAGTTTGTTGCTTGCAGTCGTTGCATATACCACTTGTTTGTGAAATATCTGCAGGCTCAAACAGCAAACAGGATCCATACGAGCATCCCTGATGTGTTGGAGCAGAGGACATTTTACACAGATGGTACAACTGTGGTAACTACATTAGTGGTTCATAACTATTAATTATCTCTGACACAGAGACAGGGAGGGTCAGCATCTAACAGATAATGACCGTCTGTACATTTCGACAGCTCAGATGGGGTTTTTAGGATACGGCCAAACTCTTTGTTACAAAACAGCCCATTTTTGCTGTTTTCATCACAACAGTGGGCATTATTTCATTTTATTTTACATTTTTAACGTTTCCATTGTCCCAATATGATTTGTTCACAATCTAAATTTGATAATGAGGACTGCTGGTATAAACGACCTACATTTTTATTTTGTTTCTATTTTTCATGTGTTTTACAAAAATGTAGTGAACCAGTTTGTGAAACGGCTTCTGTAGAAGTGGATGAAAACATTCTGATCGGCTCCTTAAACTTGTGTGTTTTCTTGGTTTTGAAAGGTTTAAACCTTTAAATGTCAGCCGTTGCCCTGACTCTAAACTCAACGACAGTCAGACTGCTGTGCTTAGTTACAGTCATGAAGCTCCAGCAGCGTGCTGTTTGGAAAAGTTTACTGATCATGTGTATGTGGTAAAGTCAACCTTAAGTGGTTTTAAGTCAGATTCGTAAAGTAAATCTAACATGCTGCCCTTCTTCTTCATTTATTTATCCTGCTCAGCTTGATTATTTTCTTTATAACGAAACAGCGAGTTTGAAAGAAAGCACTCGAGGTTTCAGCTACAGAATTTAAAGAGTTTTTTTTCAGCCATACAAACAGAAAGAGATCTGAAGCAGAGTATGGAGGACGAACAGAGCCAACTAGATTCTTACTTTTGTGAAACTGTAGGATGTTCCCGCAGATTTAATTAATCAGTTGAACCTATCAAAAGATCAAGGAGAAGTTATGAAAGTGTTCATCAACTGTTTTTCACTTACTGTATTCTTGTGGCAAAGGCAGCAAGTGAGTCATTTTATGTTGATTAGACTTCTGTGAATAGCCTTCGTATTCAGTTATGTCGACGACACTGTTTCATATAGGTCACACTTAATTTTTATACACTTCATCTGTCTTATTCCAAATCTTGAACTCTTTTTTTTATCCCATTTTTGTTTGCTGTAGCACAAGAAACACCCTAGTGGTTAGAAATTGACTGTACCCAGGTGGGGAACTGATCTCATTTGGGGAAATTGTTTATTTATTTTATTTTATTTTATTTTTTACAAAACATCTGTGTGTATTGATATTTGCCTGTTTAAGAACATTTACTTGTGTAAGTAATGGTAAGAGCTACATGAATAAAATGTTAATCTGACAAATTCATATACAGTACACGCAGTTCATAAATCCAGTTCACAGATGACCTGAAAAGTATAGGCTGTTAAAAGATTTGCACCATAACTTGCTGAACTTCAAGCAATAGTATTATGATCAAAAGTCAAAAGTTTATTTGTACCACATGTGGTGGAATAAAATTGTGTACACAGGGTTCCAGTTACATTCAACAAAAGTATAAATTGTAAAGAAAAGCAGTAATAAGATCTAAGATATGAACTAAGAAATATGCTAAACTAAGAATACACTAAACACCAATAGTACGACAACAATATGCCAAACAACAGCAGCACGAGCATGAGTCTGTGTGAGCAGATGAGTAAGAACGAATACAGCAGCATGAGATCAGCAACATGGATAATCAGTAGCACATATCACCAATCAAAGTGGCATTACAGGGATTTTTTTTTTCACAGTGATAACCATGATTAGAGATTCATGAGTCTAACAACTTCAGGGTAGAAGCTGTTCCTCAGTCTAGTGGTTCTACACTTAATGCTCAACCTTCTGCCTGAAGGGAGCGGGGCAAAAAGTGTGTGTGCTGGGTAAGTGAGGTCCTTCATGATGCAGGTGGTCCTCTTCCTGCATCTGGAGGTGTAGATGTCTGTGATGGTGGGGAGACTGACTCCAACAGACTTCTGTGCAGCCTTCACCACTCTCTGCAAAGCTTTTCTTTCTGCAGCTGTGCAGCCTCCATGCCACACGTTGATGCTGGAGCACAGGATGTTCTCCACTGCACACCTGTAGAAGGAGGTGAGGACTGAGCTTCCCAGACCAGCTCATCTCAGCCGCCTGAGGAAGTAGAGTCTCTGATGAGCTTTCTTGATCAGGCTGGTGGTGTTGTTGCCCCAGATGAGGCTGTCATTCAGGTGTACACCCAAGTACTTGTAGCTGGAGACCACTTCCACCGCAGATCCTCCTATGTTCAAGGGGTGTAGGTGTGTTTGTTCCATCGGAAATCCACAACCATCTACTTTGTCTTCTTCACATTGATGTGAAGGTTATTCTGACTTTTTTCAATAATAATAATAATAATTTATTTTAAAAATCTTTATGCCTCTTTTATGGTTGTCCATTGTTGTCATCATTCTTTGTTGAAATCATGTCTCTCTTGTAAATGAGTCCTCGAGGCTCAATGAGATTAACCTGTCTAAATAAAGGTTGAATGAATTCTCTTTGCACCAGCTCTCCAGATGTTCCACCTCCTGCCTGTAGCTGGACTCATCATTGTTTGTGATGCATCTGACTAATGCTGTATCATCTGCAAACTTTACAATATGACAGCCTGGATGGGTAGGTGCGCAGTCATACGTTTGCAGAGTGAACAGGAGGGAGCTCAACACACAGCCCTGAGGGGAGCCAGTGCTGAGGGTTATGGTGGAGGAGGAGACGTTGTGGATTCTAACAGACTGCGGTCTGTTTGTTAAGAAGTCCAGGACCCAGTTGCAAATGGAGGGGCTTAGTCCTAGTGCGAGTAGTTTGTCCATCAGGGTCTGGGGGATCTTGGTGTTGAAGGCAGACGTGAAGTCCACAAAGATTATACGGACGTAAGAGTTTTTCTGCTCCAGGGGGGTGAGAGCACTGTGGCCCACAGAGGAGATGGCGTCTTCTGTTTATGGATCCTTGCGATATGCGTACTGGTGAGGGTCCTCGCTGATGTCGATGGTAGCTTTGATATGGGCCATGACCAGTCTTTCGAAGCATTTAGCGACTATAGGAGTGAGGGCTACTTGCCGATTATCATTCAGACTAGTCACTGTAGCTTTTAGGAACTGGGATGATGGTGGCAGTCTTCAGGCAGGTGGGAACTGTTGCCAGGGTGAGGGAGGAGTTAAAAATGTCTGCCGGCACCTCACAGAGCTGAAAGCTGATTTAGAAAGCTCATCATCACCATGTTTTTTTAAATTGTTTGAAACAAAGGTGCCAGCCATGGTTAGAGGCATCCAGACAAAACATCCACACTTTTGTATCATTAATGGAACAAAATGGTGTTCGTTTCTGAATCTCTTTATTTTTATTTTACCCATCTCTCATCAGTCTGAATTTGTTGAATTTAACCTAAAGAAATGGGTGAAAATGTGTTAAACGGACACAATTTAATTCTGCCATCACTGTAATTTAAATGCAGCATGCGTCTGCAGGCATTAACATGAATGAGCCCATTAACCTGAGGCTCCTTTATTCAGTTAAAGTAGATGCTGCCGTTATTCCAAAAGATCAATACCCAGGCATGTCTTATTCAACGGCAGGCTGAGGATGCTGTTTGCTAACGCATAAATATTGATAGGTAATGAATGCAAAAAGGGGATGAGTGGAAATGGTTTGAGAGCGAGCACACAGGTTTACCTGCTGCTCTTCCTGCACAATGTGGATCGGGCACTGAGAGTGACAGACTTTCATTGAAAAGGGAAAAATAAAAACTGCTGTTTAGGGCTGAGCTGCTCTTTGAGACCAATTTATCTGAATGAGATAACAAGAAAATACAAAATTATCTCACTGCTAAAGTTCAGACTCTTTACAGTAACAGTTTTTATCCCATTTGAATAATGATTGAATTTAAAGGGTTGGTCTTGAGAGAAAAAATATTTTGTTTTTTTACTCAGCTTGTTGATGTCAGTAAACCTAAAGCTGCCACATTGTATTTTGCCTCCATGTCTAAATAATGAATGTCTAACAGTTGTTAGTATTTGGCCTTTGCTTAATTGTTGCGTTTTGGCCTTTGGCTATCAGTGCTGAACATTTCTGCTTATTATGCACCTCAGAAGACAGTCTGTTGGAGCCAAGAAACTGTTTTTATGAAAAAATGTGTTGCGTAATTTTGTGAGTATTTCCATGCTTGGTGATGAGGAACAATGCTATTTAAAATATGCAGTTATTCAGTTATTCATGTTTTTTTTCTTGAATAACAAAGACGTTGTTTGGGAAAAGCTTCAAATATTAAGTCAATTTTGTATCTTGCATCTTGTTTAAAAGTTTTACTTTTCTCTAATGACACATTTTCTTACCTAGAGGAAGATGTTGGATCAATATCTGCTATGATAACTCTTGATCCATCATCAACCAAATATTAGATGCAATTTTTTATATATATATTTGATTGATGTTTATTAAGTCATGAGTGTTTTTATTGCTGAAAAGCAAAGGCAGATAATTTTGCCTTTGCCTGTGTCCTTTTGTCAGTCTATTAGCAAAATACCTCATCAACCACTGATCCACTGTATCGTCCTGCACTGTTCTGTACTGTGCCATCTCCTCTCCTCTTTGGCCTTGTGTGCCAAAGCATTAAAGAATAATGTTGCTGAGTCAGTTGGTACTCAAACTACTGTATGTGTTGGAAAGGCTTCTCAGCTCCTACCTCAAAATAATTACCTGGAAAAGTGACTGAGCTATACCATTGTATGTGTTTCCAAAGATCAATTAGCTGTGGTGGCCATCTTAAATTGGGTTGACTCCCAAAGTGGATCAGCTGTCGGTGTACATCAAATGATCACTTTCTGAGAGTTTCATTCTTGTAACTGCGACTTTCCTTCCCTCCATTGACTACGGTGACATTATTTACATGAACGCTCCTACAAGCACCCTGCAGATGCTGGATGCTGTCTATCATGGTGCGCTAAGATTCATAACTGGCTGTAATTACCGTACATATCACTGCACCCTGTATTCACTGTTTAACTGGTCATCATTAACTTCACTCGGACTCTCTCACTGGTACATTTTCATCTTTAACCTCCTAGGACCTGGCATCCACATATGCAAGAGTTCAGGTCTTAGGAGGTTAAATCACTTCTTGGTCTGCTGCCTTCATACATCTCCTCCTACATGTCTCTGCGTGAGTGCAGCTACAGCGTGCGCTCTCAGGACATTATTACCTGCAGTGTTCCCTCAGTGAAGACTGAACTAGGCAAAAGGACCTTCTCCTACTCCGCTCCTGTTTCCTGGAATATCTTGCAAAAAGATCTGAAGCTCTTGACCTTGACCTTTCTAAGTGGCTTCAAACATCTGTTAAGTTCCTGGCAAAAACCAATGCAGACGTTCCTGTTTTTAGTTTTCTACACCACCTTACAATCTAGCTATTTTTTCACCACTTTTTCCTTTTGACTGTCCTTTTGGTTGCCATTTTATTTTAACTTGCTAAAAAATTAAATTTGTACCCATTTTTTATGATTGTCTATTGTTGTCTTTGTTGTCCACTGTTGTCATCACTCTTTGTTAAATAATCAGGTCTCTCTTGTAAATGAGTCCCCGAGGCTCAATGGGATTAACCTGTCTAAATAAAGGTTGAATGAATTAAATTGCATTCAGTTGGTTAATAAGCTATTTTATTAATAAAGATAATTTAAACAATTCAAACCAAAAGTTTCAACAAAGATATCACGCAAACATTAAGTTGTTTGAGTATGTGTTGGTGGAAGACTCACGGCTACTACCACACTAAACTGCAGCTTAATGTCTGAAAAAATGATGAGTTTATAGACATTTTTGTGATTAGCTGTAGTGACCAACTTAAAATTTATCAAGTTGTAGTACGTCCAATTTATTAAAATCTGTCCATTGGGTGACAAAATATTTCGTTAGCAGACATACAAATACAACACTGGCAAAACATGATCACCTGCCTTGACAGCAGCAGGCAATAGCAAACTATCAGCAGCATGGGTAATTTTAGCATCTCTTTAACAAACACCAGCATTTGGAATGATACAAAAATCAATTTGTGTATTTATTTGGCTACCATTAGCGCTTAATAAGTATTAAAGCGAGTCACAGCATCATTTGCTTAATTTCTCAGGAATAATTTTGGGATTAGTTGTAATCTTCTTGCTGCTGAGCCTGAAGTCTTGAACATGTCGATGGGGAAAGTGGCGCCGTAATGCAGTCTGGAAGAATAAACACTAATCAGACAGCTTTGTGGGGAAATGTGCCTCGGGTGAAGGAGCTAATACTCACTAAGGACCGATGAAGACTTTGAATTGCTGAGAAAGCTAATTACTCTGATAATTGTGTGTGTGTGGGGGGGGGGGGGGGGGGGGATTCATTATAAACACTCTCAAAGCAACTCAGAAGTGTCAGATTCTTATCAAATATACAAGTAAACAAAACAACACATGAATATCTAAACGCATGTAAATAAAGCCATATTCAGATTAGATTTTATGCACGTTGAAGGCTTTGGTTCAGGGCAAATAATTATCTTTTTTTTTTTAAGTTTAGGCTTTTTTTATCATTGAAAAATGTGAATCCAAAGGTTCTCATATTTCAGAGAAACTTGGATAATCCAGAGCCTTATGAATATCATATCTGAAGCTTAAATTGGGTCTTAAAAGATTGACTGGCAGCACAGTGACAGGTTTAAAGGCTCCATTTTCTCTAATGTTTAGAGGATGGAGCAAAGAAACGTCTGCAGAGACAATTTGACTGCAACATGAATCAGCGGGAAAGCGTCGCCATCTACAATGAGACACTCTCCCACAAAGGAGCTCCACAGAAAGAAGGAATATAACCAGCATGAGGAGATGTTCCTCACTGAGTCGAGAGCCATATTCAGCTGAAACTACTGAAAAAATAATTGCCAGGAAATATCAGGAAAAGGGGTCAATAGCAGTATTTAATGTCTTTTTGTTTCAACCACCTACCTGACATTTAAATCATTCAATCTTAAATAAACTAAACTAAAGGGATGAACCAGTCTTTTGTTGGCACATTACAAATAACTATTTAAAATAGACTGTTTAGACACTTTGTCACTAGCAGCCTTTCAACAGGACATAATTTATTTACATTTTTAAGATGAATACCAAATATAACTGTTAAAGTTCATAAACGTACATAACTTAACATATTTATGACTGCACTGTGGGGAAAACATTTCATTGTTGAATCTCAGGTTCAGTTTAGTTCATGCAATATCAATAGACGTCTTCATTCATTCAACCTTTATTTAGACGGGTTAATCCCATTGAGCCTCGGGGACTCGTTTTCAAGAGAGACCTGTTTTTAACAAAGAGTGATGACAACAGTCATGGACTGACTTCATGAGGTGCAACTTTTGTATACCAGAGAATCGCATGCTGTAGACTGTTCATTTCAGTCCTGTTCTCTGATGTTGCATTGTGTTTTACTGGATCTTTTAGTCCTGCGTCTTTAGAACAGTTTCCATATCATCAATTTTGTTTGAGTTTGACATTTATACCAACAGGGATTGTATGAAGCTAATCAATGCTTCCACCTTTCTGGTAATGGCGGAGCCAGACAATTTTATATAAGAGTGGCCGGAGTGAGACTATTGCTCATACAGGGGTGGCCCAGAATATCTTTACCCCCTACATTCATTCAACCTTTATTTATACAGGTTAGTCTCACTGAGTCACAAGGACTCATGTTCAAGAGAGACCTGTAAACATGGCAAGTTTCTATGGTTCTAGTTGTGTTTCTTTGTAATTTCCTCATTCACTTATAAAGATAGTGACTATGTAGAATTACATCAGTCTCCTTAATGTGTTCCTAAGTTTGTTAAAAAAAAAAAGAAATCTGAAATGAAAAAGAAACATTCATTCAACCTTTATTTAGACCTTTATTCATTGCCTTGTTTTCCAGGTAGTCCACTGGTGGAAACAAACTGGATCACCGAATGTTTTTACCCTCTTGCATCACATAAGCATGAAAAGTTGTTGGCAAAGTGGTGGGAGGGTGGCCAACAGGGTGTCCGATGATAAATCTATGATGGCCCTGGCCACCCCCTGGCTCTGCCATTGCTTTCTGGTGATGTTTTCCACAAGAGTTTTAAAGCGTTTATGTGGGAATTTGTGCTCATTCTTTCTGTAGAACATTTGTGAAGTCAGACTGACGTTTGATGAGAAGGTCTGGCTGATTTCACTTCATCCTAAACAAGTTCTTTCACACCAAAAATGCCATTAGAGTTCTTTGTTGTTGCACTGGAGCACAGTAATGTTTGAATGCAAAAGGGCCCTATCTAAAATAGCTTGCAATGCTGAAGCATTAAGATTGCCCATCGATGGAGACAAGTGACATGATCTGTTGTTTAAGTTGTTGAACCCATGTGCAGGCAGACACAGGAGACTCCAAGATAAAAATAAACTAATTTCTTAACAAGAAAAACAAAAGCTGACGGGGCAACAAAAACTTACATGAACAAATGATGAGACGATGGAGGGACAGACATGACAGGCTGTAAGCACAATCCACGGACAAAGGAAACAACACAGAGACGCTGAATATATAGGGAGGCTGAGAAGACAAAATGACAAACACCTGGGGATTAGAATTTGAGACAGGTGAAACAGGAGCTGACACCAAGGAGGGAAAACACTGGGGACACTGGGGAGTGCAGGAAACACAAGAATCTAAACAGACCAACAAACAGATTCCCACCACAAGAGGCCTAGCCCAAACCAAGACTGAAGCATTTTGTCAAGGCACCTAGAAAATGACAGTCAAAAGATAGCCATCATCTTTGTTTGTTCTCAGTACTATTTTTTAAACATTGTCAGAAGATGTGATTCAACATCCCTCCGTTTTTTTTTTACGCACATTCCCGTGCAAAGCAGCGTGAAGCTGGTGCCAATCTCAAGAAGCCAAAGGGCGAGAGGTCACCATCACAGGGTCCTGTTTACCACAAATTAGGACAAAAATAATGATGATGATAAATAATAATAGATCATAAATAATGAGGAAATTGTGACTAAATATGTCAAATTCCTCAGGTTCTCATGACTCTTGGCTCAGTGCTGCAAAAACTGGGTTCATTTGATATAATATTTATAGATACATGATGTTTGAACAAATAACCTTTTTAAGGCTTCATCTGTTATCAATGTGTGGACTGACTGATTTGATCAGCCACTCTTGGTGCCACAGAGATGTTCCCAAACTGAGGAAATATAGGCTGCTTTTTTGTATCATAACCTGAAATAGCACTTTAATGAATACCTACAGTAAAAAAAAAAAAAAAATTGCAACTGTAATTGTTTTTGTTTTTTTTATCGTTATATTGTAACACTTTAATTTCAACACTGTTAATCTGTGTTTTTTAATTTGGGTGGGCATGTGGAGGGTAGGAAGCTGTAAACTCTTGGTGCCGGCTGCAACATCACATATGAACTATCATCATTTTACTACAGACTTTATACAAACAGTGGATCTTCTATGGAGGACGGAATGTGACAAAATTAAATAAAAACACAATAATGAAATCCTGGAGAAGGTCCTGGGTTCAATCCCTGGTTAGACCAGAGGTTTTTCTGTGTGGAATTTGCATGTTCTTCTTGTGCTTGTGTGGGTTTTTACCGGGAACTCCGGTTTCCTCCCACAGACTGAAAACATGTGTTAGTCTGCCTTCAGGCCCAGGCTTCTCTTGCAAAAGAGATCTGTGATCTCAGTGGGATTTGTCTGGTTAAATAAAGGTTAATAATTAATAATAATAATCATTTAATTATTAAATACATCATTAAATACACAATTAAATTATTTATTTCATGATTTAATTATTTATTTCATGATTTATTCAATTATTTAATTTTGTCACATTCCACCCTCGTGTGTCACCATGAAATTATGTTAACTGTCAGTCTTACTCGTCAAACTCAGTGGGCGGGACTAATGCTGAGCATGTGAAATCCTAAATTGTTAGATAAGCCATAAGTGTTTCACGAGCATTACCCCAAGTTAACATAATATTTCTTACCTTGCACACAGGCCGGAGTTTGCAATCCACACTGCTGCATCGGGCCGTAGGTCCGACTCTGTGGAGCCTCCGAGAGCTTCTTCGTTTAAGTTTGCTGCTTCTCGTAAAAGCCCGTCTTCTTCTTTACATTCATGGTATGAAAAAATGTTTCATCCAAATACACGTAAGCACAGTTAACGCTTCTTAATGTTTCGGAATATATTTTCTGGCCTGTGGATCAATCGATTATCTGTGGTTGATTTGTCTTCGCTTGCTGTGAGGAGCAGCCAATCAGGCGTCAGGGTTAGGGTTAGTCCCGCCCACCGAGCTTGACGAGCGAGGCTGACAGTTAACATAATCTCATGGTGTCACTGGAGGGTGGAAGGTGGCAAAATTAAATAAATACATAAATCATGGCATAAATAATTTAAAAGGTACATTTCATTATTTAATGGTGTATTTAATAATTTTATTGTACATTTCATGATTTAATTACGTTTTTAATAATTAAATGATACATTTAATTGTTATGTATTTATTTATTTCATCTTGTCACATCCTGTCCTCCATAGTTCTCAACGTCCACGTTGTACTTGATGTTGTGAAATCTCACTGAATAAATGAGGAAGTGTGCAGCTGATCAAGGAGGGGGTACCTATTTATGAGCTCTGCAACATAAAAGAAAAGACAAATCCTGTTCTCAGCGTTCCAGGATTTCTGCCTCAAACCGGGAAGAACAACCACCTGCCGGCAGCTTCTCGCCACACAAATCAGTGGAACTATCCAAGATCATTTAAAGCTTAAGAGCACTTCATAAACATAAATACGCTGCAGCATAATCCTCAGTCCTGTTCACAGAAATAGACTTAGCTTTGCATCCTAAGTTTTTCCGCACAGTTTCGTGCCTGTAACTGAGAAGCAGGAGAGACGGTGGTTCAAGTACAAGATGTTCCAGCCACCCTTCTGTAGGTGTATGAGGTCATTATAAAAAGAAAATCCCAAATGTTACAGGCTTTCTTTAATTAATGCCGTGTGTGTGCAGTTGATTTTATAGGTGGATTTGATTCCTATGGTTACCAAGGTCCTCAGAAGACTTCACACCTTCAGCTACAGCCCATGTACATGTAAGTGGACTTGAACTCTGCCTGTTTATTTCTGTCTGCAGCTGTCTTCTTTAAATGCTGTAGCTATAAAACTGTGGATAAGATCTCGTGCTCCTGTCAAGCGCATCAGTAAAAGTGGAGAGCATTGATTATCTTGTTATAAAACTGTTCCACCAAGAAAGCTCAGGGGTTGGTATTTTAACTGAGCGTTACTTTGATAAATCTCATCCAAATAAAGGCCGCTGCAATTCAAGTGCACATCTGTGGCAACACATCTCCCCAACAACAGCGACCTTGTGCAGAGCAATGTGATTCACCACGGACTGTGCAGAAACTTGCTAGTCATTCAATAGAAAACCCAAGATAGACCTGACCTTCAGATGCAACTGTTTATAATCCAGTCAAGCTGGTGCTGCTGAGGTGCTGGAATAAGTTTGATCCATGGAAGGCCTCACGCCTGGAAACCCAAAGAAATGGCTGCCAACATTCAATATGTTATACTCCACTGCGTGTTAGGAAATGGTAGGTTTGGATGAAGAACACATACGCAGGCCAGTGCCGCTCTGAAGGTTATGAGCAGGTCTGGGAGGGTTTTACTGACAACAAAACGCACAGCGCCGCCATGCCTGGGGAAAAAATTAACTAAAAATAAAAATGACAGGAAAACAAATAAGATCGTAGGAACAAACTGGCAGCGAATGAACAAAAACCATGAGAACTGAGAGGTGGAGTACCAAGACAGGAACCAGTGTGTTGACTGACATCTGTGAAGGGGAGCAGAAAAATAAGACTAAGCACAGGAAGAAAACCCTAAAGGTAACATAAAACCCACGATACAGACACCCTCAGATGTTAAGGCTGCTTTAGGACACAACATGTTCGGCATGAGGTTTAAACACTGGGGAGACGGACATCAGAAATCAGTCCTCACTGACCTCTTAAAGCTAAAGCCTTTCTCTTATTTCCCCTACCCCTAACTTTTGAGTGTCTCTTTGACTATTTGAAATCACAAGATGTTGAAATATTCCACCATGGACACAACATCAAGAAGGTACACTGTCGTCGATTCTTTTTAGCTAAGCATGCGTCATGCAACTTCAGGTCAAACCTGCTGTTGTAGCTTATAACAAAATGTTAACAGTTTTTAAGAAAGACCGACAATGACACCAGTCGTGATACATTAGAAGACAACTAACTAGACCAGGGGTCTGCAACCTTTGTGATAAAAAGAGCCATATTTGACACTTTGCTTACTAATTACATTGTCCGGAGCTGTAAAACCTGCTACATCTGTCAACTGGTGACCCGTGGACCACTACAAGTTTGTTGGAGAAGGCTTTTCCAAACAGTGGAGGTGATATTATAAAACAAAAAAAAGTCTATTACAGTATTATAATTTATTGATATTTTTACATTATAATACAAAAGAAAAGACCAGATTAATGTAAAGAAAGATAAAATATATAATTTTTAACTATTTTGTAAAAATTAAAGGCCAATGTGAGTTTTGTTAATTGTTGAAGAATTAAGTACCCTAGTTAAAGACAGTATAAAATTAGGCCAGTATTTTGGATATACAATTACATTTTTAAAGAAAAATTAATACATTTGTGTACTTTGTTTTTTGTGTTTTATTCTTAGTGTCATCAAATATTCCTTCTCAGCAACTTGTCTTAAAGATATTCCAAAACGTTCTGGTGGTTTTGAGAGAAACATCACACTGAGAGACTGGAAGTCGACTTAAAGTGGCTAACAAACTACTAGCATGATATAGTGCACATGTTTTATGCCTTGTACTTGTACTACTCTTCACATATTGGAAAATGACAGGAAATCTTATTAAACTAGCTGTTTTCATTGTTGGCAATAATTTAAATAAAATTCTGTTTTATTTTAGTTTTGGTCAAAGCCTGAAAGAGCCGCTGCCGAGGGACCAAAGAGCCACATATGGCTCCAGAGCCGCAGGTTGCAGACCCCTGAACTAGACATCGCAGTAAAGGAAAACACTTTCAAAGTCACAACAGCTGTTTGGTACAGGGGCAGCACGGTGGCTCAGTTGGTAGAGCTGTTGCCTCTCAGTGAGAAGGTTGCTGGATCAAATCCCTGCAAGGGGCCTTTCTGGGTGGAGTTTGCATGTTGTCTCCGTGCATGCGTGGGTTTTCTCCGGGTACTCCAGTTCCTCCCACAGACCAAAAACATGCATGTTAGTCTGATTGGTAACTCTAAATTGTCCCTAGGTGTGAGTGAGAGAGTGAATGGTTGTTTCCTGTGATGGACTGGAGACCTGCAGCTCACACAGTGACTGCTGGACATGGGCACCAGTGACCCCCCGCAACCCGAAAAAGAAGAAACGGGTAAAAGATAATGGATGGATGGTTTGGTACAGTTTCTACATCATTAAATGAATGTTTGGAGGTGAATGTAAGTCAGTCTCATCAGGGTTTTCATAAAGTTTGTGTTAGAAAACAGCAAATATTCTTCGCTTTTGTTTGCAACTAAATTTAGTCGATCAGTTATGATCAGAAGTTCAGGAGTTCAGGATATCTCGTCACAGCTCATTTGTGTAACACCTTAGATCTAAGTTTGCTTAAACTCACTCGACTCGACTCCCGTCCTTACAGCTTTTAGTCAGTGTTGGGTTTGTTTCAGGAGAGAGACCTTTAACTTTCTGTTTTCACCCTGTCATCTCTGATTCCATCGTTCTCCCTCTGACTCTGTTTAGTCTCAGAGATTATTTCACTGACTCAATATCCATCATACGCTGAGCCCGTCCGACGTGTACCGTCAGTGTTAGAATGTAAACGACTCATAACTGTTGGCAACAAAACATGATTCTGCTGATTTCACTCATTTATTACAAAATATGTGGTAGACAGTAGTCAATGATGCTTATTATTATTATTATTATTATAGATGATACACATGAACAAAAAGTTAAAACCAAAAATATTTAAAAATTGTGTATTCAAATTAGAATTAGAATGAATAAGCCTTAATTATAGTTCAAGTAAATTAATGCTTCTGCCTTTATCAGAGCAAATTCATAGTGAAACATGCAATGATTTAATTGTTTGTTGGACGACTTTATTTCAAAATTTGTATGTTTTTTTTGTTAGTTTCCCCCAAATTAAGAAAGGATTCACCTTTTGCTTGCACAAGTTAATATTTAAATTGTATCATACAGGGTCTGCACTAGAAAAAAAGCTCTTAAAATAAATTGACCTTTGTCCTAACACATGAAAAATACAAGGTATTAATGTAAAACGTCCTCAGTTGTATGTTTACTTCAAGTTTAAAGTAGTTTTTGTGACTTTAGAATAGTTTTATTTAGATTAGAAGCAAAAGTACTCTTTGGATTATAACGGTTGGGAATGAAATATTTAATTTAAATATTCCCAACAGTGAATATTTATCAACAGGGAGTCATTGTCCTCTGGTTTTAACACGCATACATAAGATGATGAAAGCATTTTTTGTCCATAGTGAGCATTAAAATGATTTTCCAGCCTAATGTTGGTGTTTTTACACATTAAATGAATGTGGAGTATTTTATTTTAAAACATTGAATCTTTGATTAATTTTTACTGAAGCTGTTTTTTTTTTTTTTTTTAATAAACCCTCACAAACTGGAAGAAAAAAAAATTTTACTGTTGTGTCATAAAATGTATTTTGCTGCCGTGTCTCGTTGTTTTTCTGTATTTGTGTGGCTGAGTTGAGTTTGTGTGAAACCCAAAGATATTAGATGTCACAAAACCACATCTGGGTCCAGGCCTACACATCATCCACACCAATCTCAGCATCTAAGTTTGTCCTCGGGGAAGCGATCCAGATAAAGCTACAGCAACGTAGCAAACAGCGAGATGAAATAACGGTGATGCCACTGATGTGCAGCAGACAGATTATCGATACCAGTTTGTATGAGACAAGAACCAGAGCAAATTACAGAGGAGGCACAGAGATGGAAACTCTGATGGAGCGAAAGAAGGCGGGAAAAGAGAGAAACGGAGTGATGGATGATACGTAGGGCTAAACAAAGAAGAAAGCCAATAAAGGACTATTCTGTAGTTTTATATGTCCCTGGTGAAAGCCATAACCTGGCTCATAAATCACCAAGCCTCTAAATAATGGCTGCAAACACAACACAGATGTAGTGTAAGTGCACACATCCATGCACAAGCAGCGCACACACACTCAACACACAGACATCCAGACTGTATTTGTGCTGATAGCTGTTGCTCATAAACAGGATCGTGGTCTCCCTCATGCACACACACACACATTTATAGACAAACACTTAGATACACACATACTTACACTAGCATCATCAATATGCCATCATTGTTCCCCAGCCGTTGTCGCCCCTCAGTTTGGTGTTTATTGTCCGTCCAAAGGGAGCGCTAAAACAGCATCAGCTGTGTTTTTGCTCTTACACACACAAAAGCATAACCATCTACAAACAAAAGTAACAATCACAAGTTCCACAGCTCGACCAATTAAATTAACTCCCATGAACACATTGAAGAAAATACCTTTTACTGACGTAATACTCCAAAGTCATGCTTATAACATGTGATTTATGTGATTTATGTTATGACTAATTTTAGCCAAGCTGTGAATATTTCTCTGAGTTTTGATGGGTTGTTAAAGTGGATTTTCTTGTTATAATTTCGTATTTTATTGTTATTACAGTATTATTATTTCAATGTGTTTAAATTAAATACATCTAAATGCTACAAGTGGCACTTGTGTTGTATCTTTAGATATTCTTTCCATAGTTATTTTTAGTAGTTTTAGCGAAATGTTGAACTCATAAAGTGCAAATTCAGCAAATCTGACTCGACTTTCTCAAATAAAACCATTAACCAAGAATAAATAGTTTGATCCACCAAACTAATCAGATTCAGTCCTAGTTAGAAAAAAGAAGTCAACACAGAGCTGGTGTGTTGTAAGATTTCCCCGGAGGGAAGTTATCACTTAAAAAACACAGAGAAGAGTTTGTGATCTTCTCTTCAAGCAGCAATGTGCTGTTGAGTTTATCTGTCAGAGAGATGAAGAAGAAACAGACTGTGTTGAATTTTATCATCTACATCCATCTGTCCATCAGTCCGTCCATCTGTCCATCAGTCCGTCCATCTGTCCATCAGTCCGTCCATCTGTCCAAATGTCCATCCTTCCATTTGTCCATCCATACATCCATTGATTTGTACAAATGTCCATATATCCATCCATCCATCTGTCCACCTGTTCAAACATCCATACATCCATCCCTCTATCCATCCATCCATCCCTCTATCCATCCATACATCTGTCCAAACATCCATCCATCTATTCATCCATCTGTCCATCCATTCATCTGTTAATCCATCTGTCCAAATGTAAATGGTAAATATACTTACTTATAATGGTACTTATATAGTGCCTTTCTATCTGATCAAGATACTCAAAGCTCTTTACTCTACAATCTGTGCCTCATTTACCCATTCATACAGCACTCTACTAGATCTCTACAAAGCTAATTGAACAAATCATTCTAAAGACACTAATCAGAGCTTTATCACATTCATACACTGATGGGACACACATCGGCGGCTATGAGGGTTCAGTGTCTTGTCCAGGGACACTTTGGCATGTGACTGCTGGTGGATTCAAACCCCCAACTCTCGCATTGGAGGACGACTGCTCTAACCACTCAGTTACAGCCGCCCCTAAATGTCCATCCATCTGTCCATCCTTTCATCCATCCCTGTCCATCCATCATCCTTTCATCCATCTGTCCGTCCATCCATCCATCCAAATGTCTATCTGTCCATCCATCCATCCATCCATCTATATGTCCATCCTTCCATCTTTCCATCCATTTATCCATCCATTCATACACCATCCATCCATCATCTTTACCTGCTTCTCCTTCATGGGTCACAGGGAGCTGATATCTATGTCCAGCAGTGATTTTTTTTCCCAGCAGCCTGTATTGTCAGTGGGAACAGCCACAGTTTGGTTGGCTTTAATTTAAAATTTATACTTATATGATGATGTTGCCCCTCGCACAGTGATTGCTGGACATGGGCACCAGTGACCCCCGTGACCCAAAATGGAATAAACGGGTAAAGAAAATGGATGGATGGATGATGATGTTGACCAAAAGTCTTTCTGTTTCTTTTTTAACCATCTTTCTTTCTCTTTTTCACTTTCTCCAAAGGTCAAAATAAACCCAGAAGCTACTGGAGAGAAGCTGCCTCACCTACAGCCCAGAGTCCTGCTTCCACCTCCCCAGCCCTCTTTTAACAAACGAGTAGACAGAGAACACATGATGCTCTGCAAGTCGAAGTCCAACTACCCAGAACAGCCTGGTCTGATGGCGTCGGTGGTTCTGTCTGCTAATTGAATAAACACTGACACCATGTGGCTGAAAGTGATAACTGCAGGAGCCACATTGAAACTTTTTGTAAAACCTTTTTAATGACATCCCCCCCTTTTTTTTGTTGTGGATATCAGCACTACAAAGGAAACCAAAGGGATGCAAAAAAGGCAACAACTCATCGGTGATGCGTTGCCTCTGGATGATTTCCAGAAGAAATTAAAAGTCCTGTTGTGGAACAAACATTCATAGTGAACGCCGTCCGGAGACTTCTTGAGTTCTGGTAAAGTTACACGCAGACACGCTCGACCAAAGACTGAAAACACAAATCAACCTGGAGCTGCACTTCCTGCTGAACCCGTTCACCAGTCATTGGGTCCTTTTTGCTCTTGTTGCCTGAAAGAAAACTTTCTGGACATTCAATAAGGACCTGCAAACTGGACTACCGACTAAAGAAGAATGTTGGATGTCTCTTTTCTACTTTTATCTTTTTTTTTGGGGGGGGGGGGGTTAAGATCTTGCAAGTCGTGGCGTCCACTTCTCTGCTCTGGTGCTTCATGAATGTTAACTAAAGGTGTGGCGTGTCGCTTCATACGAGCATGTGGACAATAAAGACGCAAGTCTGAAAATACGCAGACGCACATAAAGAAGCTTCAAACTGATTTATCACTCGTCGTTTCATCTGCTAATGTGAATCCTAACACTGTTTACAAAAGATATTCTGTCTGCTTGACAGAAAGACGGGACGTTTGACGATCGGATGCATCAAGGATTTAGTTTCCGTTTGTGCTTTAGAAACATTTTGTCTTCCGCTTCAGGTAGATAGAGTGACAGAAAAGACAAAACAGAAGAAAAAGACCGCCCTCCTCAGTCACAACACTGAGCAGGCTACTATTTCTCTTTTCTTAAGTTTTAATATTCATTCACAGGATCCAACTCTTGTAACTGTTAAGATGCGCTGCAGGGGACACTGACAGAAAAGACAATCAGAGTCAAAGCAGCTAAAGTCTTTGCATACAGAATACTGTTGAAGAAAAATAACTGAATGATAGTCTTCTAAAGTGAACGGTTTGATTTATTATTTATCACCACTGGGACTGGTAACTGGTCAAATACTGTAGCTACAAGAGGAAAGGCAGCAGATGTTCAGTCCTCGATGGTACTCGTCCACCCTCGGACTATTTTTATTTATGTGAGAAGGCAGGAGGCTGAGCAGATCTCTTGTCACCCTAAAACTCAAATTTAAAAGCTGAATGTGCCAACTGATCCACTTCATGGACCTGTTTAGTCCAGGTTCAGGACCAAAAACAGGTCTAAAGAAAAAAAAAGAAAACAAGAAAATCGGGACAGAATTTTGGGGAAATTTGACCAAATGTGTTGTTTTTCGTGTTGCATTCACTGGACCAAAAGTCTTAAAGCCTTCTTCTGCTGAGGAACACTTCAGGGGGGGCTTCTGGTGATAGAAGAAAAAGCCGCAGAGTTCCACTTCCGTCCTGCAGTTATCTTCAGCAGATTATTTGTTTTGTAACAAAACTATGGGTTTAGGTTCCAAATGTCTCCAAGACAGGATTGTGTGTGTTTGCATGAGGTGTTTCCAAACTGTTGCATATTTAATCTCATGCTGCGTGTGACTAACTAGCTTTGTTAAAAAAAACAAAAAAAACAACTGGAACTGTTTGGTTTCTTGGATGCTACTCAGTTCTTTACAAAGAGTCCTAAATGTGAACTTTGTGAGGATTTTTTTCTATAAATAAGAGTCTGACGTGGAGTTAGGGAATAAAACTAGCGACTGGTATGTAAAAAGAAATGTAACTTTGATCTTCTCGACGTTTTCTACTCACATGTGGCCGTGTTTACTGTTTTTTCTAGTTGACTAATAATGTATGATGTTGTGTAAAAGTGGGACTTTTATGTTTTATTTCTTCTACGTGTACAAAGTATTTAAAAGGAGGAAAACAAGAGTAAAAAAAACTGGTTGCACTATTCTTTCACTGACCGTTCAGTCGCTTCAGGCTGGAAATTCACCTTGAATTCAGCAGATTGTTAAAGGGACAGTTGAATTTTAGCGCTCTTGTTTGTATCTATGTTATTATTTAATGCACATTTTTGACTACAACTAGTAGCGAAGACACTGAAGCGTCATCGTACATCCTTAAAGTTTTTTCCAACACCACAGTGACAAATATGTACTGCAGATCTTTATGTTCTAAAACAAGAGGTCTTTAGCACAAAAACAGTGCATTTTAAGAAATTCTGGTTTAAATTGTACAAATGCACAACAATGTGCTGCCACGTTTGTCAATATGTATGAGTAAATGATGTTTTTAAATTTGCATCTGTACACGTTTTTGTCTCACATGCAAATGTAAACCAATGACGCAGGAACCGGATGACCATGCCATTTAAATATTGATTCAGAGACACAAAAATGTAGGGAAATTAATTTTAAAAACTACTTGATATGAGAATATATGCAAATGGAAGGGCCATCTGAGCAATCCAGTTACATTTGTACATTTGTCAATATATTCCAATACTTTCACCACCATGTGGATGTCTTGCAGCTTCGCTACAGCTGTGGTCAAACTTTTTGTGTGAAATAATGTTGAAGATATTAACAAGAGCCCCCCACTGGCAGTAGAGTGGAGTTTTTCTCTGATTTGTCTGGTTTGAGTCTCAATGTGTGAAATGATTCATTTATTCTCGCCAGACTGATGAGCTAATGGCTAGTTTGAGTGGAGCTATGACCAAAGTGGACTGTAGCCTGAAAATACCTTCTTCTTTCAGCTGTTCCCTCTTCAGGGGTCGCCACAGAAAGGCATCTTCCTCCATCTCACTCTGTCCTCTGCATCCTCTGTCCTCACTCCAACTACCTCCATGTCCTCTAACTGCATCCATACAGCTCATCTTTGTCTTTTTTCTGGCAGCTGCATTTCTAACATCCTTCTACCAATATACCCACTGTCCCTCCTCTGGACATGTCCAAACCATCTCAGTCTGGTCTCTCTAACTTCATCTCCCAGTTGTTCAACCAATGCTGTACCTCTGATGATCTCATTCCTAATCTTATCCATCCTTGTCACTCCTGAGGAGAAACTCAACATCTTCATTTCTGCCACTTCCAGTTCTTTCTCCTGTCTTTTTGTCAATGTCTCTGTCTTCAGACCATATAACATAGCTGGTCTCACTACTGTCTTGTAAACTTTTCCTTTGACCTTTGCTGACACCCTTTGGTCACAAATCACTCCTGAAACTTTTCTCCATCCACTCCATCCTACCTACTCTTTTTTGCACCTCTTTACCACATCCCCCATTTTTCTGGACAGTGGACCCTAAGTACTTGAAGTCCTGCACCTTTGTGACCTTTGCTCCTTGTAGCCTCACTGTTCCACCTGCCTCCCTGTCATTCACACACATGTACTTTATTACTATGACTGACTCATTCCTCTTCTTTCAAGTGCATACTGTACTTCTACATCTCTAAACTCTCGACCACATATTTCCTGTTCTCACAACAAATCACAATGTCATCTGTAAACATCATAGTCCACAATATTTCACAAGCCTAACTTGTTGCACATCCTTTCCAGCCTGATCCCTCTGTCTCACCAATCGGTACAAGTCCTTCTTGCCCTTTTTAGTGTCCAACCTTCCACACAACTCATCATACACTTTCTGCTTTGCTACCTCCCTCTTTGCTCTACATTGCATCTCATATTCCTGTCTCCTCTCTTCAGTCCTCTCACTGTCATATTTCTTCTTGGCTAACCTCTTTCTTTGAACGGCGTCCTGCACTTCACTATTCCACCACCATGTTTCCTTATCATCCATTCTCTGTCCAGATGACACACCAAGTACCTTCCTACCTATCTCTCTAATTACTGTTGCTGTAGTAGTCCAGTCATTTGGAAGCTCTTTCTTATTACCCAGAGCCTTTAGCTCCTCTCTGAATTTCTCACAACATTCTTCCATCTTCAGCTTCCACCATTTAGACTTCTTCTCTGATTTTACTCTTTTTCTCTTCTTCACAACAACAGTCATTCTACACACAACCATCCGATGCTGTCTGGCTACGCTCTCCCCTGCCACAACCTTACAGTCCCCAATCTCCCTCAGGTTTCCTCTTCTACACAGAATGCAGTCGACCTGCGTACTCCTTCCTCCACTCTTATAGGTCACTTTATGTTCCTCCTTCTTTTGGAAATAGGTTTTAACTATAGCCATTTCCATTCTCTTGGTAAAATCCACCACCATCTGTCCTTCCTGGTTTATTTTCTTGACACCAAACCTACCCATCATTTCCTCATCCCCTCTGTTTCCTTCACCAACATGTCCATTGAGGTCTGCTCCGATCACTATTCTCCTCCCTGGGAATGCTCTCCATCACTTCATCCAGATCTTTCCAAAATGTATCTTTCTCCTCATCATCACATCCAACCTGTGGAGCATAACTGCTAACAATGTTTAGAATCAGACCTTCTACTTCTACCTTCAGGCACATCACCCTATCTGACTCTCTCTTCACCTCTACTACGTTCTTTGCCAACTCCTCCTTTAGGACCACCCCTACCCCATTTCTCTTTCTATCCACACCATGGTAAAACAGTTTGAACCCTACTCCAATGCTGCGAGCCTTGCTGCCCTTCCACTTGGTCTCGTTGACACATAAAACATCTACCTTCCTTCTCTGCATCATGTCAGCCAGCTCTCTACCTTTGCCTGTCATTGTCCCCACATTTAGAGTTGCAACCCTCAGTCCTACATTCTTGACTTTCCTCTTCTCCCTCTGTCTCCTGACACGTTTCCGTCCTCGTTGTCTTCGACTAACAGTAGCACAATTTCCCTGTCACCCTGTTTGTCAACAGTATCGGTTGTTAACCCTGGCTTCAACCGATCTGGTATGGTGTCGCATGATGAACTTGCATAATAGTTTTGTCAAGTGATATACATGGATCCCCTTCCTGACACAGCTCTCACCATTTACCTGGGCTTGGGACCAGCACAAGAGATGCGCCTTGGCCTCCCTAATCTTGTGCAGGAATATTATGTTTCTACTAAAATTAACCACATCGTGTGAACTTGATGCCTTTGTAAAGATTTTAAAATTCAAGTTTGAGTTGTTTTTAGACAGCATCAATGTGCTTTGGTCTTAGCCTGACTCGAACTAGCAACTTGGCAATTCAAATACACAAACTGTGTGTTTTTTTTATTTGTTTGTTTGATTTTTGCACATGCCATTAAAACCAAAACTAGACAAACTGAAGAAAAACTCCAGATAACCAACTGTTAGTTCGTTTCAGAATAAAACTGAACTTCTCCAAACTGAGGTCGTACATAGAGCCATCTACAACAGGTAAGATATTATTTGTTCATAACCTTTTCAAATGCCTCTACTTCAGAAGAACTGCACTAAAACTTTACGGCTAAACTTTTCGCTCATCTTTGAACGCAGTCAAATGTGCTCATTGCTTTCAGATAATTCAGACAACAGAGTGAAACATGAGTGTTTTTAATCTCAAAATTCAAATTGGGCAAAGTGTAAAAACTGACAGGAGCGATGCTGCAAAACAAAATCAGTTTGACACAAACACCACTTGAACTGAAAGTGAATTTATTTCAAAGGAGTTGATTGATTTAACGATAACCTGCTGTGTGTAACTATTATTGATTGTTCTGCTCTGATCACAGCCTCAGTTTGGCAGGTTTAACAGCCTTCATTAAAATAACATCATGTGGCCCACGTGTGCGTGCATGTGCGTGTGTGTGTGTGTGTGCGTGCGTGTGTGTATGTGTGCCTACATGTGGGACTTTGTACTGCAACGCTTTATTTTCTGTGTCAGGGCGAACTTTAAAACATTTAACCCAGAACTTGTCGAACCAATATGCACTTCAGCTTGACACCAGTATAACACCATCAAATCCCCACAAAAAGGAAAGAAACAAGTCGTTTTAACTCGACTGAACATAAACTCAGTGATCTGCAATAATTATAATAATTAACTCTTCTCGCCTTCTGTCATTACAAGAATGTGCCAGTGTGGAGTTAAGTATATTTGTGCTTCTGGGTTGATTTTGTTTTTAGTCCGCTGCCGACTATAACAATGTCTGTTCCCTCCTCTTTATCTGATGGTTCCCTCACAGGTGACTGTACATAAACTAGACCGCTGAGATTAAAGTAGAGTGTGGAGAAGGAAGGTCTGCTGCGTCCTCTGATTTCTTTAAGATGTTAGTTTGTGCTTGAAGTCATCTCAGCCTCTATTACAATGTTGTTTTAGTAAGGTGATGTTCAGTGCCAACACATCAGCATTACAGCATCCTCAGTTTTGTCCACATGTTTAGTCAGTTTTTTAAATTCAATTCAGTTTATTTCTGTTGTGCCAAATCACAACAAAGTTGCCTCAGGACACTTTACAGGAACATGTGCATATATTGAAAAGCCACTTAGTAAAGTTTTCTATCTAATGAAGCCTTCAGACACGTTGAATCTTTACTTCTTCGCATTCTCCCATCCTGAGCAAGCACAATGGCGACAGTGGGAAGGAAAAACTCTCTGTTTTTACCCAGCCTGTTTGAAACATGCAAATTATATGTCAAAATGTGTAGCTCCATCAAGAATGGTCTATCACTTTTGGTAGCAAACAGTTTACAACATGATTGAAATCCACAAGAAACGGCAGGAAATGTCCCCATAGAAAACAAGGGGTTTTAGTGAAACAGGTGTGAAAACTCTCTCTCTTTGGAGCGCTATATTTAGGAGAATGTTCTCATTGCAAACAGCTCTCAAACTTTAAACGAGTCACTGATGGTTAAACTTTACGTGGCTGAACTGGCATTATCCTGTGGGATTTTTACACAATCACAGTTTAAGTTTTATAATTTGGAAAAATGTTCTGCACAATGGTCGACTGACACCTGATGATGTCACTCATTCTAACTTTGAATCTGTCTAAATAAACTCTTCTTACTCCCACAACCTTTTAATAATTCTACATTACAGCGTCTGCATTTTTGACTTCTTTTACCCAGTTTGTCGCTCACTGCCATAGGACTTTCAGTTTTTAATCCAAAAATGCTGAATGACGAGGAAGTCGGTAAAAAAAAAAAACATATTTACCTTACACACAAAAAAGTTGATGTGGCAGCAACAACTTACAAAAATAATGAGGAGACAGAGGAGAAGCGAAGGTTGCACGAAGCATATACAATGTTCGACTGAAGGTGGAGTGAAAACTGTGAGACATGGACGAGCTGATGAACAAGAGTGGAGACACCTGGACTATATGACCACTGGGAGCAGGTGAGAGTGGGCGAGGCAGAAACTGGACTGAACTGAGCGAACAAAATCAAATGAAAACACAAGGAGCAGTATGACTGAAATAAACACAAAATTATCTAAAAAAAATAATTAATTAACTTGTCATATGCTACATGAAACACTGAAACATCTAAATTCTTATGTAACCATTAGGATTCCAGTATGTTCTGGTTCTTACAACTCCCTTGAGCCAGTTGATGGCAGGGTGGAGCCACACCTTCACAGCTGCTCCTGCTTTTAGCTGACCACCTGTGTGCTTAAAGATCCTGGAGCCAGTTCATCTCCGCTGGAACATTAAACTACCTACTGTAAACTACCTACTACCTCATACATCTTCCTGTGGATATCAAGCCTCCTAGTGTCTTCGTGACCACGAACCTCCGTGGAACCAATTCCCGGATACCACAAGTCTCGTCTTCATCCGGTGAAAACAACGTCTCTGGTTCAGTATCTGAGCTTTCCTCATCATACCGTATTTTCTGGACTATAAGTCACACTGTTTTTCATAGTTTGGCCAGTCCTGCGACTTATAGTCCGAAGTGACTTGTTCTGTTTTTTTCCTTATTCATGACGCAATTTTTGATTGACACGTTAAATGTTCATTCATACTGACATGAACCAAAGAGTAAACATTAACATTTGCATCAGCGAGAAGGCCCTCTTAGCCTTTGACAACTATATGTTGTTCCTCTACCGCTAACTACCGCAGGGCTCCAGCAGGACAGGAGTCAACTTTATTATAACTCACAGGATTGGGATGGGACAGGACGAAAAGTTAACTGGACCAGACAGGAGCGGGAACCAACAAATAGGACAAAAAAATAAAATAAAATAAACTTTGGACAGGCGCTGCTATTTTGTAGTTTTCTTTCAGTAAGCCTTCACTCTGGAATACCAGACTTGCAATTCTCCAGTCTGTAATGTGTCAAACACAAAGTAATATAAAAAGGAATGGACAGAAGTTTAAATCAAATTCAATGTATTTCCTAAAGACTAAATGGAAAAAAGAAAGAAAAAAACAGGAGCGGTACAGGAGTGGGAGTCAGTCTGAATGGGAGCAGGAGTAATGTTACCAGGAGTGGGACAGGACAGGATTTTTTTCTGTGGGACCAGGTCAGAGTGAAAATCCACTCCCGTGTCATCCTCTGATGTGGAATGAGATCGGTGAATTTACCGGTTACTTGCTTGTCCGACTCGTTGGCTTGTTATGTTAATCAAGCCTGTTGGATCCCAGGTTTGTTCTGTGTGTTATTGTTATTTCAGATTAAATGTCTGTTCTTGCACTTTGTGAAATACACATCTAAATAAATGCGACTTATTCTCCGAAGCGACTTATATATGGTTTTTCCTCTTCATGAGGCATTTTTTTTGACTGGTGCGACCTATACTCCAGAGCGACTTGTCTGGAAAATAAGGTACTCACCTTCCTCAGCAAGTGCCGTCTGACTGGAATCCTTCTCCATCCTCTCCAACCCCGTCAAACAAAACGACATAAAATAAGACAAGAATCTTCTGGAACACTACCCTGAATATGACTCCTGTCAACATTCGCCTGTTTCCCATTACCTTCCAGATACCAGCCCCATGAACAATGTAAATAAAACCACTTACCTCTTTGAATGTCTGAGTCTCTTTCCATCGGTCTGCACTACACAGAGTTAGTCATGATGATTAATCATCAGAGGCTTCTGCTGCTCACAGTTCAATACTTTTATTAATACAAGTTACAGTTTTTGCACAGCGACTGTTTGTTTGAGGCTTTCTTTTCAGTCTGTGTTTCTGTCTGCCTGTTTTAAGAGTGCAGTAAAGAATTGAGAGACACAGATGTGTGGCTATGAGTCATGAACAGCAGTTTTAATATATTTTAATTCAGTTGTTTTTTAATGTCCTTACACAGTTTATAGATGTTTTAACTTAGATTAAAAGAAAATTAATATTTCAGTTTGGGTCAGAGGCCGCTTACGCTTCCATATCTTTTTAAACTTTGTTGGCAGTCTCTGTTAAAAAACCAATTTGACACAGCCAGGACAAAAACAACAAACTTAATTAGCATGTAGCTAATTAACCCTGTGGCGTTGATAAAGCTAACGACCCGTTTTACAGGTAGCCCAGAGGATTTGTTTCATGAACCAACAGTGCCACAATAAGAACGTGTCCATGCAGATTCAGACTGCTGTTCCAGAGTTTGACTGATGAAATCAGAGAAATGCTTAAGTTCAGAAGAGATTTTATGACAGGGATGCAACAAAGAGGAGTTGATCTGCAACATTTGTGCTGCAAATGCTTCTAAGACACGATTACTTGTTCTTAAAGTTTAAGGGTTTTTGCTGCCTTGTGTCATAACAAATAAAAAAGAAGCTGCAATAAAACATAGATGCAAACATTCTGCAACTACAGTGACCATGTGCATATACACAATAATCAGTAGAAGCATACGGTGTATATGTACCGTAATTTCCAGTCTATAAGTCGCTACTTTTTTCACAGGCTTTGAACACCGCAGCTTATACAATGTTGCAGTTAATTTATGTTTTTATGACACAGGCTAACGAGCTTCATGCCACCAAAACATTTAGCCTCGTCACACCCGGGCACCTACATAGCTGCCCAATACATGTCTCTCTTGGGGGGTTGGTCCTCATGACTCAATGAGACTACCTGTATAAATAAAGGTTAAAAAAATCTGACCAATGAAATGACCAAACAGGTCACAGTGGGGAGGGATCTTTGTTGAAGGTAGCAATCAATGACTTCCTGGTAGGCTGTATTTTCTTCTTTTTTAACTGTCTGTGTTACAGACACAGTTCCAAAAAAAAAATTACTGTACAAATTTGTGTATGATACCGGTAAATATATAAATAAAAGTTTTAAAAAATCTTTCTGTGTAAATATCTCATGTTACTATGTGGACACCCACGGCTTATACACAAGCGCGGCCTATATATGTATACATTTATATTAATTTTTTTATTTAGTGGGCGTGGCTTATATTCGGTGCGCTCAATAGTCTGGAAATTACAGTACATAATATTGTAAGATTGCAGATTTGGTTTTAATCCCCCTTATAATATGAATATTCTATGCAAAGAATTTTTCCCTGAACACAAAATGTAAACCAAATAGTTTTCTTATTAAAATGATAAAACAGCTGCCTCCAAAGTGGCAGTTTTCTTTTGTTCAAGCTTATTAATCATTTTAATTGCACGTCAAAGGTAGCCAGTAAAATTAGTTTGAATTAAGCTTTTTTTTGTGTGTGCTTTTTATACTTGCTAAAATGTATTTATCATTAACACTTTCAAATATTGCAAGTTGTGTTCCTGCATGAAAAAGTAAAGTGTGTGATTTGACGATGGCTGTGTTAACTCGGTGGGTACGTTTGAAATATTTTGGCATCATAGTAAAAGTTAAAGAGTCAGGCTGACCTCCCCTCATCGTGAGCCCTGGACACTCAGGGTCTTACTGATAAGACTGTCTCAAGTCAGAAATGTAAACACTGCAGATTTTCCTAAACACAGAATCAGAAACTGAGCAGCATTTTTTATATGTTGTGAGAAAAAGGTTTTCAGAAATGGAATGGCATTGCACTCCTTGATGATTCTTCTTGATCAGTCTTACAAAGCTTTAAGTTTTTCTGCATTTCTTCTATAATTTGCTTCCTAGCAGCCAAACCTCATGAAATTTACCTTAAGGTTTTTATTGGCTATGACCAACTGTGACTGTTTTATTTCTCGGTTTTGGTCCCGTACAGACCATTTCCCAAGACTGTTGTTGAAACAACTTAAATCTGACCTTAAATTAAAGTCCTAGCAGTCGTTGAAGGAATAAATATCTCCCAGTTTGACAGAATGTTTCATAAAAGTCATCCTAGCTACTTCCACTTCAAACTTTAGCTTGATAGTTGTGAAATTAGCTGAGTTATAGCCACTTTGTGGGGGTGAATGTCACTTAGCTGTGGTGGCCATGTTCAATTACTCTCAAAGGCAGTCAGTTGTAGATGTGGACCCAATGGTTACTTTATGGAAGTTGCATAAAAATTGGTTCATTATACTCCCAACAAATGGAGTTGAAGGATGACAAAAGGGGAAATTGAAATCGTTTTTGTCCAACACTGTATTTTGTGAATAATTTTAAAAGGACACTGCTCTTTCATTAAAACATGCACTTATTGATATCCAACTGATTGAAGAAAAAAACATACACTGGCCAAATATCAAATGTTTGTCTTGTTTACTAATGTGTGCATTTTTCCTTTTTCTTTCTAGTATCAAGTTAATAACCCATACCCCTGACTATGGAGAAAAACAACGATCCTTTAAATCAAGATTATGAAATATCATCTTGAAAAATATTAGCTTAGCATCTCAGATCCTAATAAACCACAATATTGATATAGCATCTAATATTTGTTAGATGCCAAGTTCAAAATTTTAGATATTTCATCATTATTATTATATTGTTATTATTATTATTATTATTATTATTATTATTATTATTATTATTATTATTATTATTATTATTACTACATTTGCCTTAGAATCTAGCTGGGGTTTTTTTTTTTGTTACCTTTTCCTTTTAGCCATCCTATTTGTTAAAAAAAAAAAAAAAAAAAAAAAACCTGCAGTATGACTTTTTATAACTGTTTATTGTTGTTGCTGTTGTCCATTGTTGTCATCACTCTTTGTTGAAATCAGGTCTCTCTTGTAAATGAGTCCTCGAGGCTCAATGGGATTTACCTGTCTAAATAAAGGTTGATTGATTGATTGATTGATTGATTGATTATGGTCATAGTAAGTCATAATAATTACCTCATAATAACTTTATAGTTATATCTTTAAGATACTAAGTCCTAAATTTAAGATATTAGGCCATAAATGACTACAAAATCCAGTGGCGGGATGTAACTAAGTACAAATACTTCATTACTGTACTTAAGTACATTTTTCATGTATCTGTACTTTACTTAAGTAGAGTTAAATGTGGATACTTTATACTTTTACTTAACTACATTTACATCAAGTATCTGTACTTTCTACTACACTACATTTCTATAATGCATTACATTACAAGTTACATTCATGTTTTTTATTTGTTTGTTACTTTGAAAGTAACCAATGGTGAGAGGGGAGCTGGTCCATTGAATCACTGCAAAGTGGGCAGGTAACGTTAGGCCCACCTTCAAGAAGTGCTGGGCCACTGACATATATTCTAGTATATATGTCACTGAGCTGGGTGCACCCACAGCACCACTACACCCAAAATATATTCCACCGCAAGAGAGTCAGCCAGAAGATATGCTCCACCCATGGCCTTATTGAAAGACTGCTCAGTACAACAGAACAGATTCTCTCTCCCAAAAGAGCCAGACTGGACTCAAAAATCTTTGAAAACCAACTTCTTCTGAACTTGAACAAGAAATTCTTGTTGCAATATTAAAATGTGTCAGTTCATGGGATGTTAGGAGACAAGAGATGTCTCTAAATGGCTCGACACTCAGGTCCAAGTTTTAAAAATGGTGTCAGGAAGTTAAAATATTGTTCAATATTGACCCATTACAAGTTGACTAGACATTATTTTAACTAGAGATGATGACAAACTGGAGTTGAAATATCAGTGGAAATGATCAGAGCCTATTTCTTTGTTAGGTCTAATGCTCCTTTTGTTCAGGCAGACAACTTTTACTTAAATATGTTTACTGCAGTTAAAATGACACTTTGGTTTTTCTTTGTGTTAAATAAAAACTTTCAAAGGTAAAATCATTCCTCTTTCTTATTTTGATTAATGACATTTAACTCTGCAGGTCATACCTGAAATTCTGACGCACAGAATCACAAGTCCAAGTGTGAACTGTGTCACACAATAAAAACATGTATTATCTGCAGCATTGTTCATTAAAATGACACAACACTATTAATGTATTACAGAAAATATACATATGCTAGCCATACTTAAATATATGTAGACCATTGCATTATGTAATACATTCAGGAAGTACTTTTACTTTTAATACTTTAAGTATTTTAAAAGCAAGTACTTATTTACTTTTACTTAAGTAAAAATGTTAATGTGGTACTTCTACTTTTACTAGAGTACATTTCTGTCTGTTTATTTGTACTTTTACTTAAGTACAGTGTTTGAGTACTTTCTCCACCACTGACTAAATCATATTTATGATTGAAAAATGCTACGTCATAATTATTAAAAACTGAACAACAAAGTCCATGCTCAATAATCCAGGTACAATCCAACATTTTTCAGTCAGGTCATCTGGACAGTTTCTTTTTTTGTGCTGAAATGTTTCACCTTCGATCCAGAAGGCTTCATCAGTCATGGAAACGCACAACACAAAACTGATTCTTCCCCCAACAGCTTACTCCAAAGTGGAACAAACCAGTTATGTTGGTGCTAAGATGGTCTCTTTGGTATACCCCGTCCTCTATTGCCGGTGTCGGTTAGTGATACTTTGTCAGATTGTCATACCGGCCCTCTTCCTTGTTGACAGTCGTGTCAAACTGGTGAAAGGTGAAACGTTCAGTTGGGGGAAGAATCAGTTTTGTGTTGTGTGTTTCCTTGACTGATGAAGCCTTCTGGATCGAAGGTGAAACGTTTCAGCACAAAAAAAGAAACTGTCCAGATGACCTGATATTAAATACTGATTCACAATTTTGAGATAGTGTCATAATGCTGACTACAAGATACTTGTAATCAAAGAGACGGAAAGTTGTTTCCATGTGTTTATACTAGAGCTGATAAATTAAATCTTTGCAGGGTTTTGAGGCTGTAGTTGTGATCCACGATCTCTGTGCACTCGACAAGAGAGCTTCTCTTCACCCAATCACGGTTCTGCTTTCTGCTGACGTCACTGGCCGGAAGCAGCGAACTGCCTGTTTTGTTTTGGTAGTAGGAGTTGGGGAGTTGAGACAGGCAAGAAGAAGGCAAGAGGTCCTCCCGGGGCAGAGCCGCTCACTAAATGGGGAGAGCTCAGCCGGGGATGGAAGATGACGGACCGATAGCTGACGCCTTCAGGATGCCGAGTTTTATTATTAGCAACATAGACGAAGGGAGGGGGAAATTGTCCCGCAACCTGCCGGCGGAAAGTTCCTTCGCGGACGTTAAAGTTGGTGAGTTGAACCGGGGTGTCATCCGATCCAACTCGCTCGACGAAGGCGACAGGAACTCCGGGGAGAGGAGCGGCGAGGAGGAGAGGGATGCGGAGGGCAACAACAACAACAACTGCAACGGCGGAGGAGGAAGAGCGAGGCGGAGGGCGAGCGCTGTCGAGATTCTGAGGAGAAATTTCGGGGATTCAAAGTCCCCTTCTTTCCGTTTGAGCACTAAAAGTCGGATGCCGAGCGGAGCCGAACGCTCAACGGACGAAGAAAGCGGTAAAAACGAGCTCAAGTGCGGATGTGGAGCAGAATGCGGCGAGTGTCGAAAGTCGGACGTGGAAACGGGAGCACCCGAGGTTGAAAACGAGCCCACCCCGAGTGAGTTAACGACATGTAACGTTCCAGTAGAACATGTTAGAGACGAGTGCCATCATGTACGTGACAGTGAAGGCAACACGGCGGCTTTAGGCGAGTCTGTTCGCGCCAAAGAGCACGTGTACTGCACCGTTTACTGCATCGCCAACGACACTCAACGAGCGGACGCTGAAATCACAGACTCGGTCACATCCGACGGGGCAGAGAATGACTCTGAGACGGGACAGGTGGTGGGTCCGAGTCCCAAACTGGAGCTGTACTCGCTGGACGACTTGGTGGATTTGATGGGGGATGTCTCCCAGCGCCAGCACAGGGACCAGGCGGATACGGACAGCGAGGCGGAGTGCTGTCAGGTGTGCCTGGAGGAGAAACTCATCGCACGCCTGCCCTGCTGCAGGAGGCCGGTGTGCTCTGGCTGTTTGAAGCTCTACGTCAGCTCCCAGGTTTGTGTGCGTGCGTGCGTGCGTGAGAGATAACTGTAACTGGCGGTGGTCACACACTCTCATTATGATTTTATTTATTTATGAATTTTGTCACATTCCATCCTCCATACTCAAACGTCATCGTTTCTTTTGCTTGCTTTGGCGTCTCTGAGGCGTTTGGGTTTGGCTCGGAAATTCTGGCAACTTCACCAAGAACTGACCTCACAAGTTCAAAATTCTTAAAGAAATATCTAGATTCCTTAAAAGCTCTGCACATCCTGTCCAGGGCTGCCAGCTGCTCCTCAATATTTGAAACATAAAATGAGTTAACATTGATAATGAACACATTTTGTTACATATTTTTAGGAGCCAGAGCAAATCTGACAGTGATTTTGTCTAATCACAGTTGAAGATTCGTTTTTGTTTTTTGTTTTTCAGCAGGGAAAGCTGCTGAACACATACATATACTTTGAGTATTTGAGGATACTAAGACGTTTGTTGTTTAAGCTGCTTTTTGTATCCTAAATGGGAAAACTTTTCATTAAAAGTGACAGCAGATTTCAAACAAACTAAACTAGAAACATTTTCTGTAAAGAATACAGAGCAAATGATGGGAGATGAAATTTGCAGAAGCTTAAACAGAGTTGTTAAAGTTAAAATAAGCAGAACACCAACTATAAACTAACCAGAAGATAAAAGAAGCAAAACACTAAGCTGAATAAAACTGCTAGCTTAAATCAGCAAACAACAGTTAAAAGCCAAAAGGCTAACTAAATTAAGCTTTGCTAAAGCTAAATGAAATTAAAGATTAGCTAAAAACTCAAAGTAGCAAATACATAAAAAAAAACCACAAAGTAAAAGAAGCCAAACTTTGTCTAGAAGGTAAAAATGGTTAGCTAAAAATTAAAAGTAGCTAACGTAAAGTAAATTACTAGCTAAAAAAGTAGCAAACAGCTAAGTCTAGTTAACATGGGTTTAAAAATATTTTAAAGCAGCAAAAGGGTAGTTGAATGGATCAAAACACTAAAAGCTATAAGCAGCAAAAGGCTAGCTTAGAGCTAAAATGAGCAAAATGGTATTTAGAAGCTTAAAGTAGCAAAATCTAACACAGCTGTTTTCTTTCTTTTTTTTTAACTCTTCAAACGCAGGCCTGTAAATGTTTAGTTCAGTTGTTTAGTTTTTCACTCTTAGTAGAAACGACGTCTCACAGCTAAATATTATCTCGACAAAAGGACCACATGCTTCACCGTCTGTGTGCTTTGTTTCGGTTTCTTACAGCTTGCAAACCTAGTTCAAACAAGGAAGCAAAGTATTCTGGCATAACCAAAAAAGGACAACACCTGACGGTTGTCTTGTCTTGTGATAAATATTTTTTGTGAATCTAGGTCAAGGAACTAAACCAGGGATCTGACACAAACAGTTCATATAATAAAAGACTTTATTAGCTGTGGAGCTACCTTCAAACAGCTTGTTCAGTTCATCGCCCACTAATGCTACAACACACTTTGTAGAATCGTCCTGATCTGCTGGCTTTCAGAAACTGTGGCCCCCTGAGATGTTTTGTTGAATAGCCCTGCTGTACAGTAAGGGTAAATTTACAGCACATGTTACTGTAAATACTGTGCAGTTATTAAAAATAGCACACTCAAACTAAAAAAATGTGTACCTGAGTAGGACAAGTTAAGGAGTGTACAACATGTGCATTTCTGCAAAGACAAAGAAAACAGTCTTCAGATCAGTCTCTTCACGTTTTCATCCATTTTCCTCTTAAAGCCACAACTAGGGAGGCTGTCTTCAGTCCTGTGGACCTTCAACTTCTGAAGAGTCTGTGCAGCTGTCGTCACAGGAACATCAAGCTACACGGAGGTGGTTTTATAGCCTTTACTGTGCTGGACAATACATTTCTTTCGAAGCTCTTGAGGCATCTCTGTCCTTAGCTTTCTGTTCTCCATGTTCAGTGTGGTGAACAGCACTGTGACTACTTTTCAGCTTTGAAACTAATAGAATAGAAATGAACTTTATTGTCCATCAGAGGGGTAATTCGGGTGTACCAGCAGCAAAGTGATGGACAAATCGAAGCATCAGATTCATACAAAGGTATAAAATACAAAAACAAAGTATGAATAAGAGACGGACCGACCTGACTGGAGACACCTGTGATGTTGATTACAGGATACACCTTAGCTCAACATGTCCCTTTGGTCAAATTATGTTTAGTCTTTTCTAGGGGTGTAGGGATACCATAGATTTTGTCATGGCCAGTTTCACTGGTGGTGGGTTGGGTGGAGACGGAGACACGTCTGTGTTGCGTGTTGTTTGTACCGACAGTCTTCGAGCAGGGTTGGAGACGGCTCAGCATGAGGGACATGGAGCGCTACCTCTGTAGCTTTTTAGCTAGCGCGCATCGTGCAATTGTTGACTGGGAGAGGGGCAGTTTGGTTCGCTAGGCAGGGCGCTCGGTTCTGTTGACATGGCGGGGCACCCTGCTTATATAATGGCAGGGGAAACGCTGCCTGATTTTCAGATTATTATTTTTTTATTATTGTTATTCTTGTGAGGTCCAAGTTATTTAACGAACCATTGTTGTTTTTGCTTTCTTTAATAAAAAGATAACTTTTTCACGACTGTAGCTCTATCACGACTGGCACAAAAGTACCTAAGTGCAAAAGCTGCATGTTGCACTGAACTGCTCTCGATTTGTATTTTTAAATACTTTTATGCTGCAGACATGTTGGCACATTACATCAGATGTAGCAGATGTATCACAGACGGATGATGTCAAATCATCGACAGTGGGTCAACAACAGAAATCTGCTACAGTGTGGTCAGCTCCCGTGATACTGATAGTGAAACATGCTTATATTTAGAATTTGATCAGCCCTGTGATGAACGGACCTGTCCAGTGTGTACCCCGCTCCTCGCACAGTTATAGCTGGACATGGGCACCAGTGACCCCTGCGACCCAAAATGGAAGAAGCGGGTCAAAGATAATGGATGGATGTATAGAACTTGATCAAATATTTCATACTGGACTGGGACATCCCTACAAAAACAAAACAAACAGGGGCTCAGGTATCTTCTGAATTTTCTTCTTGCAGCTTACAGATTTTTTTTTTACCTGGATTGTTGAGCATGAACTTTGATGTTTTGAACCACTTTGGCCATGGCTGCTGCCTCCGAGGAGTTGATGGGGAAGAGTGCGGATCCCAGAAACCATCTTATCACCATCAAACTGGTTGGTCCACTTTGCGAGTGTGCTGCTTGTGGGACTAAGTTTGTTGTGGCTCCTCAGACTGATGAAGTCCTTTGGATTAAGGAAGGCGAATCGTCTCAACAAAAAAGAAACCATCCAGAGGACCTGACTTTGTTGGATTATGTACCTGGATTATTGAGCACGAACTTTGATGTTCTTCTTACAGCATTTTCCTTTTTTGCTGCTTCTCCGCCACTCAGGAGGAAAGTAGCACATTTTCTACTAGCCTGCTTAAATATATTCAGATGCTAACAGTTGTATCGGTCATCCAGAGTAATTGTTTTGTCTGTGGTTTGTGCTGCTTTGATAAAAACTCTTCAATAACTATGCAGTCAGGGTGAAAAGCAGACTCTGATAAGCTGACTGAAAATGAGAAGAATCATGTAAACGAGGCTGTGTGGGTGGATTTATCTACCGATAATACGACTGATTTTAGTCACTTGCTTGGTGTTAACCTGGCGTCACGTCAGTAGGTGGGCACAAAATGGCAGCAAGAGAGGGCATTGTTCTGGTTTTATGCATACATTGCACCTTGTTTTTATTTGTCGAACAGTTGAAATCAAAGTAATATTTTGGACAGAACACTTAATATACTTTTGTCTTTTCTGTTGTCCTTCATTAAAACAAATCATGCTCAAAGTTAAGACAGCTCTGAAAACTTTGTCTGACTTTTTTTTTTTTTTTCAATTTTAGCACATTTCTTAATTGCTAACATATGAAAAAAGGCAAACGTGTAATCATTTTGTTTTCTTTTATTTTTTTGACTATTCAATCTGCCATATTCAATTAGTAAGTCATATGTGTAATATTTACCTGACCAAGTCTTGCTAATGTTATTACCTGGCGCCATAAATGATAGGTGATTGCGTAACTGCTTGTGTGTGCACTAAGTTGTCTCTGTTAGCAAAATAACTCATGAAGTCGTGGATTTCATGACAGTTTTGGGAAATCAATTCAATTTCAATTCAAGTAACGCCAAGTCACAACAGAAGTCATCTCAGGGCACTGAATAAAAACATTCGTAAGTAAGTTAATAACATTATTTATATGAGGAGCCGACTGCTTTGAATTTAACTTCATCACAGACTCATCTTGAGCAAGCACGAAGGCGACAGTGGAAAGGAAAAACTCCCTCATGAGGAAGAAACCTTTAGCAGAACCAGGCTCAGGACAAGCGGCCATCTGCTTCAACCAGCTGAGTTTGGTAGGAACAGATACACAATGGCAGGTCACGAATCACATGTAAAAATAGAAATGGCATCAAATGAAAACTATTCAACTGTAACAATTCATTTAAGGAAATGAGGTCAACTTGTCCTCCAGTATTCTGTCTATAGAAGCATAACAAGCCAACCCTAACTATAGGATTTATCACAAGTAAAGTCAAGTCTTAGTTAACTTGATTCAAGATGGCTGTCACAGCTTAAAAATGGCTTCAAACCAGTGACGCTTCTAGACACAAGGCTCAAACTCTGTGGTAGTAGCTGAGAGTCATCCCCAAGATGCGTTCCTTCCGCTAACAAATGCACAATATCTTTGTATAAAACTTTTGCACGCCAGACAGTGGGAGATGTAGTTTTTAATTATGACTGTCACTGCAGATTTGGGTTGTGTCTTTAATCGGTTTGGGTTTGAACGTGTTGGGGTGGATGAGAGAGGTTTGCTTTCGTTGATCAGAAACAGGAAAACTCTGTTGCTCAGTACATTACAGATTAATTTTGTCAAGGGAAGGAGTGGGGATAACAGGCAAAGGCTTTCAGAAAGTTATCCAGTTAGAAGACAGAGTGTTTTTAAAAAGACAGGTGCCAAAGCGTTCATTTAAAGGCAGTGAAAGAACTGAGCTATACAAAACATATACCGGTCGATGGATTCAAAAACGACGGTTCTTGTATTGTAGTTAAGTACAGTCCTTACAACACTTCTTGTATTAAGTACAGTCCTTCAGTTTACATCATCACGATCTGATGTGTTTTATACATTTTGCACAAGATGCTCACTGTTCTTATTGTGTTTGTGGTTTTAAATTGGCACCAGTGTGTCAGTACACTAAACAAATTCAGCCACATATTTGGCACACTGTAACACGCGTCTGTGAGAACTAACGTGTCTGACCAGTCCAACCAGGCCGTGGCCTTCAGAGCACTGGTGTTATGGCAACAACAATAACACCGCTATCGCTGCCTGCAGAGGATACATCCTCATAATCTGTTCACGAGGTCTTCATGTGGGAGATACGTGATGGGACATCATCAGAGATCGATGAGTTTTGTCTTGACCACGTTACAAATGCACACGCATGCAGTGATCAAATGACAAAAGAGCCGTAGAAGAAGAAAACTAGATGTCAACTACATACAAGAGAGGGAGAAATGTTAAGACCTTGGATTAGATGTGCTCCGAAGGAAGCACATGCTCTGTTTTAGTTTTTTTTTTTTTTTTAAACCTACACATGATGCAACGTTATGAGTGTGTGGGCATTTTAACACACATTAGCATGAGTAGATTATAATATTTCAAATATTAACACCGGTTACGTATTAATGCACTCTAAAGCAGCAGCATGAAATGTTAGGACTAGTCGACTTCGTCACTACATTGTGTGAATAAGGTGCACTCACAGGAAGTGACTGCAGTGCTCTCACTGCAGACAAACCCATGTGTGTCTGCATGTTCCATCCATCCAGTATCTTTACCCTCTTTTTCCTTTTCGGGTCATGGGGGTCACTTGTGCCCATATCCTTAAGTCACTGTGCAAGAGACGGGGGACACCCTGGACTGGTCTCCAGTCCATCACAGGGACACATAGAGACAAACAACCATTCACTCTCTCACTCACATCTAGGGACAATTTAGAGTTACCGGTCAGTCTAACATGCATGTTTTTGGTCTGTGGGAGGAAACTGGTGTACCCAGAGAAAACCAACGCATGCACGGAGAGACCATGCAAACTCCACCCTGAAAGGTCCCCGGGATTTGATCCGGTGATCTTCTTGCTGAGATGCAACAGCTCCACCAACTGATCCACCACCGTGGCGCCCATCTGCATGTTCCTTGATGCACATTAGTTTCCACTTTCTGCACTGCATTCTCCAGCCTTCCTCTCATTTGCCTATTGCTGCTGTAAATTATTCATCCGATCCCATCGCCAGCATGAGGATTTCCTATATGTAAAATCAAATGCTGCTGTTTGGCATCAGAATACACACGTTGTTTAAATATGCACACTCAGTCACACTTTTTGACCCGCTCCCCTCAAGCAGAAGGTTCTGGAGCATTAAGTGTAGAACCACTAGACTGAGGAACAGCTTCTACCCTGAAGCTGTTAGACTCATGAATCCCTAACCACATATCAGAACATGTTTCCATCTCATGTACCACCTACACATGTACTAATCAACATGTGTCTCTAGTTTTGTCTCTTAATTGCTTGTTTAGATTGAAATGTTTAGATTAGGTTTGATGCCTTTTTGTACTTATTATACGTCTGCATTTATTGTACTGTTGTGTATCTGCACTGTGTGTTGTATTGTTTTTGCACATAATGTTTTGTGTTGCGCTGTGATCCTGGAGGAACGTTGTTGCATTTCAATATGTACTTGTGCGTAGCTGAAATGACAATAAAACCTCTGACTCTGACTCGAGAACCTTGAACTGAGTCATTGTTGAACAGCAGGTGTCGCAGGGAAACCCATAACGAGCTAAAATAAACTTGCTTAAACATCCAACATTCACTCAGGTCATCTGGACAGCCTCCCCTTCTGTGCTGAAACGTTTCACCTTCGATCCGGAAGGCCTCATCAGTCAAGGAAACACACAACAAGGAAGAGGGCTGGCAATGGAGGAGGGGGAATGTTGGATTGTATACCTGGATTATTGAGCATGGACTTTGTTGCTTAAACATGTTTATTCCAACGCTAACTGACCTTTTACTTTGGTTTTTCAGGTGAAGGTGGGGAAAGCTGTCGTCAGCTGTCCATACTGGATGTGTCGAGGCATCCTGGCGGAGGGACTGGTGATTTCAAACTTGACCAGTGAAGAGGCAGAAAAGTATCGCTATTTCGTGGAGCTGAGCCAGCTGGACGAGAGCACAAAGCCCTGCCCCCAGTGCAACCACTTCACCACTCTGAAGACGCACAACCCGAACCGCTCCGAGCACAAGTACAAGGTAAGACCGGACACCTCCACTGGCAGCTGGGTGCTTAGGGTGGAGGTGGCTGACAAGTTGCCACCAAATAGGTAAATGTTTTTCAGCAGTCACTCAAGTACAACTCTTCATTTTAACATTTGTTTCAAAGGAGCAAGGTGACACCAACGAAAATGAAGAATTTAAACTTCTATAATTCAGTATGCCACAGTTTATGTTTATAAAACAATACTACATGCATTGTCTGGGAAATAAAGAGTTTCTGAGTGAACGCTTATGAAGCAGTCGCACTGTTGTGATCCATTTTTCTTCCGTACGTTTTTCGGCGCTTCGGTTCTTCCCGCAGTTTTCAAGCTATTTCAACAAGTCGGATATCAAAACGTTCAGCTTGTTCAGGACAACCCTGCTATGACTTTTGGTACTGATGCAACTTTCGCTTTTTGAAATATTTGGCCTTTTCTGCCACTTTTTTTTTCTCATAGAAAATGAATTGAGCTCATTTTACATCCATCAAATCTTTAGATCTGTTTACAACCTTTTACTGCTCCTTTCACATTTTGTTCTGGTTCAGCTGCTTTCAGCTTCCTTGTGCAAATTAAAACTTTTTTCAGATATTTTCAGCTAATTTCAGCTGCTTTTTCAGCTGTTTTGTGATGTTTTCAACTTCTTTCTGCTAACTGCAACATTGTTGTGCTTATTCTAACTTTTTGCTGCTAATTTCAGCTTGTTATGCTCCTTTTAGCTTATTTGTGCAAGTTTCAGCTTTTTCTGCTATTTCAGCTACTATTTAGCTGGTTTTTATGCTAATTTTAGCTTTCAGCTAATTCCACATTTTTTTGCACTCATTTAAACTTTTTTCAGCCTAATTCAGCAAAAATGTACTTTCTACACTTCCTTCTTGTAATTTCAGCGTTTTTCTGATTTTTTTGTGGTCATTTCTGATTTTTTTCAGCCTAAATGGGCACACGTGTTCTTTCTGCTTTCTTGTGCTTATTTAAGCTTGCTATACATTTACAGCTAGCTTTTTTTTTTTAGCATTTTTTAAACTAATTTTAGATGTTTTTCAGCAAGTTCTTCTGCAATAAGCATTCACACTGCATTTTCACAGGAAATGCAATTTATCTAGTTTCTTTTATTTTTTTTATGTTATTGTACAGCATAAAATGTTTTTTTTTATTTTTTATTATTGACTTTAAAATCAACAGTGACACCATGTAGAATTAAGGTCAAGGTTCTTTATTGTCATGAGGTGGAATGAAATTGTGTACACAGGGTCCCAGTTACATCCAACCAAAGCAAAAATACGAAGTGTATAAAGTAGGGGTGCACCGATAAATCGGCCGATACTTGCACGAGAAACCGATTTTACTGATTTTTTTTTGTTTTGTTTTGTTTTAACAACAATTGTCTGAACTTCATTTATATTTCAGAGCACTACCTCATGGCCAGTTAAAACCAGTTTGTATTGTTTCTAGGATATTGTTAAAGGGTATGCTTTTCAATAAAATAATATTGGACAATTGAAGGTGCATTGTGACCTTATAACGCCTGACAGCGCTGCTTATAAAACAAAATGGGTATCGGCCAAAATCGGATTCAGCACGTCAGACTTTTTAGAAATCTGATCAGCCAGAAAACTGCCATCGGTGAACCCCTAGTAAAAAGGAATGATAAATAAGGATCCAATATCTAAATTAAGATAGACGCTAAACAAACGCCATACAGTATGCTAAAAGATCTCTAAGATATATGTTAATCACTAATGGTTCAAAAACAATACACCGAACAACAGTAGCACGAACATGAGTCTTTGTGGGAGGATGAGTATGAATGATTGAACACAGCAGCATGAAATAATCAGCAGCACGAGATCAGAAAAATGGATAATCAGAAGCACATATCACGTATCAAGTGGCATTACAATGATTTTTTTTTCCACAGTGATTATCCTGATTAGAGATTCATGAGTCTAAGAGATTCATGAGTCTAACAGCTTCAGGGTAGAAGCTGTTCCTCAGTCTAGTGGTTCTACACTTAATGCTCCTCAACCTCCTGCCTGAGGGAAGCGGGACAAAAAAATGTATGTGCTGGGTGAGTGAGGTCCTTCATGATGCAGGTGGCCCTCTTCCTGCATCTGGAGGTGTAGATGTCTGTGATGGTGGGGAGGCTGACTGCAACAGACTTCTGTGCAGCCTTCACCACTCTCTGCAAAGCTTTTCTTTCTGCAGCTGTGCAGCCTCTATGCCACATGTTGATGCTGGAGCACAGGATGCTCTCCACTGCACACCTGTAGAAGGAGGTGAGGACTGTGCTTCCCAGACCAGCTCGCCTCAGCTGCACAATCTCCTTCGTCTTCTTCACATTAATGTGAAGGTTGTTCTTCCTGCACCAGCTGTCCAGATGTTCCACCTCCTGCCTGTAGCTGGACTTGTTGTTTGTGATGCATCCAATCACCACTGTATCATCTGTAAACTTTACATTATGACAGCCTGGATGGGTAGGTGCACAGTCATATGTGAGCAGAGGGGTCTTAACACACATCCCTGAGGGGAGCCAGTTCTGAGGGTTATGGTAGAAGAGAAGTTGTGGATCCTCACTGACTGTGGTCTGTTTGTTAAGAAGTCTAGTACCCAGTTGCAAATGGAGGAGCTTAGTCCTAGTGTGAGTAGTTTGTCCACCAGGGTCTGGAGGGATCATGGTGTTGAAGGCAGACGTGAAGTCCACAAAGATTATACAGGCGGAGTCCTTCTGCTCCAGGGGGGTGAGAGCAATGTGGACCACAGAGGAGATGGCGTCCTCTGTTGATCAATTCTTGCGATATGTGTACTGGTGAGGGTCCTCTTTGATTCTTTGATGTCGAATTAGCCAAAACAGTCTCAATTCATGGGTTACCTCCCTACTGTTTTGATCAAACTAGGTCCCATAATTTGTAATAATGTCCCATATTTGGGTAATTGTAATGTGAATTCTGATGCTGCACTGTGAAGTAGCTGCTTAGCATTGTCGCCAGAAGGTTTGACGCTCAGCTGGTGACTTTTTGTGTGAGGGTTTTTCTTCGTCCAGTCACAGTAACATGCATGTAAGGTTCATTGGTAACTCTGAATTGTCTCTAGATGTGAGTGTTTGTGTTTATGAACGATTGTCTTCATTATGTGAACCTGTGATGGACTGGCTATCTGTCCAGGTTGAATCCTGCCTTTAGCCCAGAGATCTGTGAAGAATGGCATCAGCTGTCTGCAACCTTGAACAGGAACACGTGGCTAAAGAAAATAAACGGTCATGTGGACTAAACTTGACAAAGTCTACCTCTAATTTCTAAAATATATATATTTTTGTGTAATCAAACTCCCTTTCTCCAGTTGTGCAGATTTTTACAATTTGTTTGCCTGTTTGTAAACCTGTACACACATCCTCTGTCCCCACTGTAGATCCAGTGTAGCAATTGCCAGTTTTTGTGGTGCTTCAAATGCCACGCACCTTGGCACGACGGACTTAAATGTCGAGACTACAGGAAAGCAGACAAGCAGCTTCGAACCTGGGCGAGCGTCATCGAGCATGGACAGAGGAACGCCCAGAAATGTCCACAGTGCAAGGTGGGGACTTGACTTTCTTATCATTTTTTTATTTTTTATTAATTAATTAATTAATTAATTTTATTTTAAAGAATAATGCTGAATGCGGTCACGGTGTCAGTAGTTACGTGTCTGTAAATGGCGAGTGAGTTGATTGATGGAGGGTGGAATGAGTGGAGAAAAGTGAATCACTGAAGGTTAAGGAGCATGAAAGCTGGGAGGGATGATGGATGGAGAGCAGTGGAGAACGACTGCATGTTGACCAGCAGAGTACTGATGCATAGATGGTACATATATTGAAAAGATAATGATATTTTTCCCCCTTCTGCGCTAAACCATAGATGTTGGACTGGTATAAAACAAGCCTGAGTTTGTGTCACAGATCTACACAATATCTAGTCTGCCTGCAAATGGATTAAAAATACATAAAATAGCCAGATACTACTATTTGGAAGCTGTTTTCCTAAAGCGCCAAACATTTTCTCTGTGTTTGTCACACTGCTGTTATGGGTCTCTGCATGTCTTCTGTGGAGCACGAGAGAGGATTGTTCCAGAGTGTGAAGCCAACAAATTGGTGTCGTGCTGCGTTCAGCTGGAATCAGTCCGCCCAACTTAATGCACAGTTTAAAGGAAGACAGCGGTGCTGCAGTGTGTGTATTACTGTGCCAGTGTGTTTTCAGTGTGAACACAACGGTTTGAAGATTTTAACGAGGGCTGCATCAGTTGCGTTTTTCTGGGCCGATTCCATCAGCTGAATTTTTACAGATTGAAATTTCTCGCATACAATACAGTAATCCCTCGATAATCGCAGGGGTTACGTTCCGACTCCGCAATAAGTGAAAAACCACAAAGTAGGAACGCTATATTTATTTATATAATTTAAGGCTTTATAAACCCTTCCCACACTCTTGCAATGTTCTAAACTCTTAAACCTATGTCATTTTAACAACATACGACATATATGTACTGTACAGTAGCTACTGCAAAACTTTATATGGGTATACTAACCAGCCCTGGTCCGGTTCTGGCCTGGTTCTGATCGGTTCTCTGCAGCCGTTGAGCACCAGACACTTTTAAAGAGTGCCGGACCTTCGGAGAGCCAGCACAAAACCACACAATGGTCCCGATCGAGTCCAAATAATCCAGAGTGATCAGATGAAAAAAGTCTGGGTGAGCTCCAGAGAAGACACCGGACCTCCAAGAAACACCTCCCCACTTGAGCGGCCTCATGGCCCGGCACTCAGATTGACCGATGAGGCTGGAATTAGCCTTGGTCCAGTTCAGCTCTTTGCATCCACTGAGTGCCAAAGACACTATGAATAAGAACCAAACGTTTTAAATTAATTAATTTATTTTTAATCAGGTACAGATCTGATTAAAACTTTCCCTCCCTTTTGGTAGAAATCAACGACCAGAAGCACTGTTGACTTCTGGGTAATATAGTTCTTTTGGACTGGCGATATTATTGAAAGCAAATTACAAAATGGCTGCGCCTGTCCAAAGTTTTTTTTAGTTGTTGTTAACACGTTATCTGTACCGTCCCGATCACGTGAGTAATATTAAAGGTGACAATCGTTGAAAAACCGTGAAAGAGCGGATCCACGAAAGTCGAACCGCGATGTAGTGAGGGACTACTGTAATTGAAAGCATACTTTTTAATTTTTATTTATTTGTTGATTTGAAAATTTTGACTGTGCTCAAAAACTGAAACTTCTATGATTAAAAACAAACACCTTTTACTTAAAAACTAACTTTATTATACATGGAACTATACATGGAAAATATAAACCAGTTTGAAACTATTACATCATACTGTAGTTACATTTTTCTCTGACTTGCCAATGCAGAGCTGTAAGATAACATTATTTTGTGCTTGTTTAATTTTATTTTTTTTTGTCATCTTACAAGTATTATGAATAGTTAGACCTTCTTGTCAAAAATCAAAGATTTATGTTCCAAAAATGTGTTATTGTTTGTTCAAATTAACTGCCGAGCTCTGGGGTGTTCAGAGACCTGAAACAAAAAAGGATTTTTGTGAATGACCTGCTAGTCAAGAGGTCATGCTTGTCAAGATGAAGGTCATTCGATTCTGGTCACGTGCTAATCAACAAGTCCATCCCTCAGTGTTCACTCTGTCATAAGAATGTAATGAATGTGTTAATTTAAACTCTTATTTCAGATTTATTTGTCTTTTTGTCTTCAGATCCACATTCAGCGCACAGAGGGCTGCGATCACATGACCTGCACGCAGTGTAACACCAACTTCTGCTACCGCTGTGGAAATCGCTACAGACACCTGAGGTCCGAGTCTCCTTCAGTCCTGCCTCTGACCACGCTGTCTGTCCTTTGAGCGTTTTTCTGATGTCGCCTTTCATTGTTTCTTGGTCAGATTTTTTGGAGACCACACGTCTAATCTCAGCGTGTTTGGCTGCAAGTATCGATACCTCCCTGACAAGCCGCACTTAAGGAGACTGATCCGAGGGTCTGTTTGTGGTGAGTTGGTGAGGGAATGTTTTAAACATTTGGTCCTTGGAGATGTTAACTCTAATGTGGTGGTACTTGATGTGACCCATTGGGATATTGTCTTTTTTTTTGTTCTGCTTTGATTTAATCACATAAATATAAAATTTAAAAAAAAGTCAAATAAGTTTAACATATTGGCATATCAGATATCGGCTAAAAATCCAATGCATCCCTAGCACATTGCTTTGTCTAAGCAGTGTTTTGTACTTTTCTTTATTGTTTTTCAATTTCTCTTTAATTATGCAAAGTTGAATTTGCCTACACATAGATTACCGGGTATGTCAAGGTCATGACCTTATTGTGAGTATCTTTTAACTTAAATGAGGCAAAGTTCCTTTCTTTCTGTTCATTTCCTCTGAATCTTCTTTTTCCGTCTCTGGTCCATGACTCAGACTCTCTGAACGAGGATGTTCTCCAGCACTCAGCTGGGAATTGTACTTATGTATCACAGTGAAATAGAGCAGTCATAGCAGCAGTGGAACAAACTTTTATCCAGCAGCTCTGTGACCAGCCTGCATCAACACAGTGTGTTTTTATTGTGATGCAAACATCAACATGCTATGAAAATTATTATGAAATGGTCAAGACTCTGAAGCTGGACACAGGCGGCTGAATCGACCTTCCTCTGTAGGGTGGTCGGGCTCAGACTTTAAAGGAGGAAGCATTTAGGCGCCTCACAATCTGATTAGATTACAATTCAGTGGTCCGCAATGCAATAATAAAATGATTATTGATGCATACCACTTGATTGATTGTGGGGAATTAAAATGAACAGTGAATAATATACTTTCATGCTTAGAGTGCAGACTCATATATGTCAAAAAGCCTATTAATCGAGGGCTGCTGACCAAAACATAGTGTAGATGCTAATTTCAAGTTAAAACCACTATAGAAAAGCTAACTGGATTAGCATAATGTTCATCACTGAATCATATACACAAATTAAACAAGTCAAAGTCATAATTAAAGAGAGTTAACTTTAAATAAACATGTAGACATATTATTCAAGGTTTGACAAAGAAAAGAAGTGAAAACAGCTTTACTGCAACATGAATCTACTACAAGAAGCTACGCTAACGCTACTAGGACAAGGGCACCTTGCAGCTGTACTGCCGAATCCATTTTTCACAAATTTACAACTGATTCAGAGTTTTTTGTGTTCATGATGCAACTAAAAGCAGATTTTACGTTCTACATCTATGAGCCTTAGAGATAAGGTGAGGAGCTCCGTCATCTGGGGGAGCTCCGAGTAAAGACACAGCTCCTCTGCACTGAAAAGAGTCAGCTGAGGTGGTTCAGGGATTAAGGAGTCTCCAGAGGGATTACCGGTATATATCCCCTACAAAAATGTAGTTCTTGCTGTTTTATTTTGTGACATTAATGTAAAATAAAAAAAACATGTTTACGGTAGGTGGCCAAGTTATATAAATCTTATCATTTTAGTATCAGGTGTGATGTAATCATGCTGCAATAACTGTGTTTATAACATTTTAACACTCCTGAACCTTAACTTTGAAGACTTTTGGCCCGTTTCTCTGAACAGAACCGTTTTAAGGTTAACTGGCTCATTTCAGGTTCCTCATCTTATTGCGTGAATGCTTATTCACACTACTGTCATCCCTTTTTCTTCCTTCGGCTTCTTTCTCGTTCCACAATTTTTGTGCTATTTCTACAAATCATAAATCAAAACATTCTATTTGATCTATATTAAGTCTATTCTATTAAATTATCAGAAATAAGTTGGAAGAAGTGCAAAAATGTTGTAGTTAGCTGAAAGAATCAGAAAGGAGCACAAAACAGCAGAAAAAACGGCTAAAAGTAGCTTAAAGTAGCTGGAAAAATGTTTAAATGTGTACAAGGAAGAAGAAAGAAACTGAACCAGAACATGAATGTGAAAGGAGCAGTAAAAGTTTGTAAACAGATCTAAAGACTTGAAGGATGTAAATGAGCTCAATTCATTTTCTATGAGCAAAAAAATGTCAGAAAAGGCTAAATATAGAATTTTAGCTTTTTCAACTTATTCCACATTTTTTGCATTTCTTGGAACACTTTTCAGCCCTTTTCAGCAAAAATATGCTCTCTCCACTTCCTTCTTGTAATTGAGCTTCTTTCTGATCTTTTAGCTACTTTTCAGTTTTCTTTTTTTTTCTTCAACTTTCTGCTTTTTTTGGGATAAATTCCAGTTCTTGTTGCTCATTTCTACTTCTTTCAGCCTAATTCATTTTTCTCTCATAATTTGCTTGTTAGCTTGTTATTTTCCTTACAAGTTATTTCTGCTAGTTTCAGCTTTTTTTTTTTTTTGCTATTTCAGCTACTATTTAGCCATTTTTATGCTAATTTAATCTTTTTCAGCTTATTTAAATTTTTGGGCTCATTTCAGCTATTTATGCTTCCTTCTGTTAGTTTAAGCTTCTATATTATTTTTCAGCTAGTTTTCAGCTACTTTTTTGGTAAATTTCAGCTTTTTAAACAAATTTCCTAATTTTTATGCTCATTTCTTCTTATTTAAACCTAATTCATTCAATGTGTTCTTTCTGCTTTATTCTGCTAACTTAGGCATGTGCTTCCATTTCAGCTACATTTCAGCATGTTTTTTTTGTTGTTGTTGCTAATTTCAGCTGTTTTTCAGCAAGTTCTTCTGCAATTAGCATTCACACTGCATTTTTACAGGAAATGCAGTTCCTCTAGTTCATGTAACAGTCAGAATTTTGGCCTTGTTTTTGTAAAGCATTATTTATCTTCAGTTATTCTTGGGGAATCACTGCACCTCAACATGTCTTTATCTTCAAACATGTTGCTACTAAGTTCACAAGTAAAATGTGCAGATCTCATTGCTTCATTAATGTACAGCGAACCTTCCTGACCCAGATGAACTGAACACGAGCTCACTGAGGAGAGCTTTGTTTTAATTATAGTTATTCATTTGCTTATCACATCTGTAAAGCAGTAAGGTTCCAGGAAGCTGAACTCCTGACATATCCGTTCCTCTCGGCTCACCATGGAAGGTACAGTTCGTTATATCAGCGTGGCGCCTGAGAACTGGGAGCTAATTTGTCCCCTAACACGAGCCATTTGCCCATTACGGTGCTTCGCTCATTTCCAGCTCTGGTAGCGGCAGAGATGTTGCATTTAATGAGTTACACTGTTCTGCAGACGGAGTCCATCATTTCTTCTTTTTTTTTTTTTTTTTTTATTCCTTGCAGCCTCGAAGGTTCTGATAGCGCCACTGGTCCTGGTGCTGGTGATAGTGCTCGGAGCTCTCGCGCTGGTGATAGGTAACACAGTTACACACGTGAACACACACGCACAGATGAAGGCCGACAACGTGTAACTGCTAAATGTCTTATCCGAGTCACAAATGAAGGTTTTCTTTCACCTTGCGCAGCAGCTGCACGACAAATTCACAAACAGCTATTTTTTTTACGTTTCATGTAAAAGATGCAAACTACATTGGTTTAAAAAAAAAAAAAAAAAACGCAAGGATCCAAATGCTCAACCACTGACTGTCACTTCTTGGAAATGTGCTTACATCATCATCCAGCTGGAGACTCGTGCTGAGTCATTTCTCAGCCTGTGCTGGGAGTTATTGTGCTTCAATTAGTGATAATCTCTTTTTGTTGTTTGTAAACCTCACAGATGATCTTCTGTATATTACTTTAATTGAATTAGTCGTGCAGCTGATTTCCCCCCTCTCTGCTCAATTAATTTTTCATGTGCCAGCTCAGCTTGCTTTGAGCTATAATATAGTATAATTAAATAAAACCCATCATAATGATAGTCCAAGAATGTATATTTATGGAATACACACAGAGGCTGATTGGTTACAGTTATTTAATGGATGAAGTTGATTTTTAGCAACTGTTGCTTTATGAAGCAGATGTTTTGTTTTTTTCTTTATTACATATTTTTACCTGCGCTACAGTTTATTCAAGGTTTGCTGTGAATGCAGTTCCAATCATAATCAGTTTCCTTCCTAAAAGAAACGGTTCTTATCTAACCAATTAAATATTTAAAGAAAGTTGAGGATGAAAGCCTCGCCATTATCTGATCAATACGGCACTGTTTTTGCTAAGTTAGCATCATGCGCTAATCCTTTGGGGTTTGCCGGTGTTGTGCCGAAAGCGTACCCCAGAAGCACATGGACAAAAGGGTGTAGTGTCAAGTGTTCTAATATTTCCAAATGTTCCTGTCTTGTAATTAGCTTATGCTGCGTTCTAATTACCTCGGAAGTCCTGCGTCTGGGGAGGACGTCAAACCCAACCTAACTGCATTCCAGCTGCAAATTCATAACGGCATTTTATGGATTCAAACACTGCAGCAACATCTGTATGCAGCTAATTTAATATGATACAAACTGACTGAGAAGTGCAGAGAGTTGATCACCACTACATGCACGAGGCCGCCATATTGATCTCCTCCAGCCTCAAGGCAGCCAGTAATGTTTTGGCCGTCTCTGTGTTTAAAGCTAAATTTCACATGAACCACTGGATAGATTTCATGAACCTCACAAAGTAATTAGTGCACGCACATCTACAACGTATTAACTTTTATAGTGGAGTCAGTTCAAGATGGCTGCCACAGCTAATCGACCTTAGCAAAAATGGCTATAAAGTGGTACGTTTTACGGATATAGGGTTCAGGTTAGTAGCTGCAGCTTCATCCGGAACATGTATTCTTGGCACTAATGGATCTTGGCAGGTTTTCATTTAAAACTTTGCCAGTAACTATTGGAGTCAACCCTGTTTGTCTGTTAGCAAAATATCTCGTGAATCAGGTGACTGATGAAATGAAAGTTTCATAAAATAATCATTGGATGTACATGACTGATTACCTTTTAAATTAAATCCAATTCAAGATGGCCACCACAGCCAAGCAATGTTAGCCGTTCCCAAAATGGTTGTAAATTGGACGTGGTGGTAGCTGAGGGTCGTCCTCAGCACATACTTTGACTGCTAACAGATCACAAGAGCTTGCAAAGTTTATTCCGCATATTGTTCTTTTTTTTGTTAGGATTTGACCAAAACGGCTACAACTCCATTGTTTGTCAACATAAGACGGTCCCAGTTTAAAACTCTGGCACGAAAGGTGGTGGGCAGGCATTCCTTCAAGGATTGTTAGACCTTTAATAGATTTAAAGAGTGCGGCAGGTGAGAAGCCTCTGACATTTCAAGCCAGAAATCCAGTTATGAGGGACGCTCAGTCATAAACTCTGACCTCCAGGTACAAACGGACCTCTTCATTAGATATGCTCGGCTGTGGTAGATGCTGCTTTCTTAAAAATGGCTAAAGTTAGACCGATCAATCAGTCCACCTCTAAATACGTCAATAGGTTTCTAATAAAACAGGTAATCATTTGTGTGATTCTCTTCTGTTTCCCTGCAGGTTTATTTGCTTTTCCAGTCTACTATGTGTGCAAGAGGAAGAAGAAGCAGCACACCCGAGGCTCCGGACGATGGATCTGACCTCTCTAACCTCACCATGCTTGCACGGCTCTAAAAGACGACAGCCATGTCTCCGTCGGGACGGACAGGCCGGCCCGACACACGAGAAGACCCTTAAAACAAACCAACTCTGGCGGACTTTGTGATCCGTGTTAACAAGTGAGGAAACAGAGGGAGGTGTTCGTTGTTCATCCTCAGATGTAGTTTATTTATTCGGCTTGGGACTGCTTTGGAAAATGGAACGCTTTATTGAGCTGTTGAGACGAGGGGAAATAAAATCCAACGCCGTCTTGTTAAATTAAAATTTGAAACGGTAGCTGTTTCGAACGACGCTCTGCACTTAGAAAACGTTTTTAAACTAAATTTGACTTGTCAGGTAAAGCACATTCTCCTACTAGTAGCCAACACTTGCCATAGACTCTTATTTGAGTCCTTGTCTCAGATTTAATGACAGCAGAACTAATCTAAACAGCAAAATGTAGTTTTGTTAGCTTTTCAGGTTGCCTCGGCGTTGTGGTCCTCCCTGAAGGAATGCTGAGGCAGGAAATTTTAAGAGTGATCAGTAATCCAAGTTACCAAGGCAACAAAACGAGACATTTCTCCCTTTTTGCGAATATTGTTTGTGCTGTAAAACAAGAGTGAGGCGATGGACACGTGTTTTAAATGAGCCACGGTGGAGAAATCTGCGCATGGATTGTTCACCGTCCACTGACGGACGCACAGATCTTGTTGAATGTTGAAAACGTGAAATTGGAGTCACACACTGGAGGAAATCGTATGAAAGGAAGGATGACACATGAGACCAGCGTGGAGCTCACATTCTTGCTGGAAGGTTTGAACACTGGGCGTGTGCCGAGCCTCGGGAGCGCTTTCAAAGACGAAACGCACACAAGCCCAGACCGAACCGTCTGAGCGCCTCAGCAACACAACTGTTGCGTTTTCTAAAACCTGCTCCGGTTTTTTCTTTTGATTCGGCCTCAGCTCGTCTCCGATGTCCTCGTCTACCTCTGTGTTGTCTCCTCCTTGTTGCTCGCGCACGTTCTTTACGTTCTGCCCACGCATGGAGTCATCAAAGGATAGAAAACAGCTGTGCCAAAACTAAATGCTAACTGTGAGGACATGCATCCTGTACCTTTAATATGTTCGTACTGCTCCTTTTAGATTTTAGCATTTTGCACCGTTTTACTTGCTGTTGCTCTCATTTACAAGATAAACTTCAGATGAGAATTATGGATTAGAAATATGCAGATGGAAATGATAAACCGTTGCTTTTTATAGCTTGATCAGTGTGCAGTGCACTGAATATGTGGCTATAAATTACAAGGTGACTTTATTTAATTTTTTAAGATTTGACACAGAAAGGCTTATTGTGTTCTTGAGTTTGGAGCCTGTTGCTGGTAAATATATTGTGACGAAGAGCAAAACTTCCATTCTTAACTCTTTAAAGCTCGCTGCCTGGCTTCAGTCAGCTGATTGTCCTCCTACCATCCTTCATTTTACTCTTTATTGTTCTTTTGTCGTTTCTTGGTTGTTCTGTAACCACATCCGCCGGTGCTGCTCGTTGATGTTTTACTGGACTCTGACCTGAGCAGCGACTGGAAGCGAAAGAAGTAAAATGTTTATCAGGTGGAGGTGACACCCCAGCCTCGATGCTCTGAGGCTTAGAGATTTTAAACACGACCAAATATAAGATTTACAAATCAGTCGTAGAAGATTTTGTGTGCTGAGCGCACCGATCTGTGACATGATCTGGTTGTTGTGGCGCTCCCACACGATTTACAGTCTATTAGCAAACCAAAGAGGCGAGGGCAGGCCGTGTTTTTAATCACAGAGAAGACGACGCGGCGTCGTGTGGAAGTGGAAAGGGAAAGTTCAGAGAGTTGCGTTACTGAAGCTTCATTTAAAATTTCTGTGACAACGATTTGTCTTCACAAGAAAGTAAAACCTTTTTCACAACTTGTTTAAGAATTGGACACAGAAAACATCTTGCTTCTGCTGTGGTCTGGGTTTGGACCCACGCTCAGGGAGTTAGTTTTGTGTCCCAGAGCTCTCCACCAGCGAGCCGTGCCAAAGAAACTGTCTGAACAGCAGCACCGCAGATTTCAAACGCTTCCTGGTGCATCAGCCAGCTGCTGCCCTGGCAACCCGGCTGAATTCCAGGAAGCAAGAGATCAAAAATGCGTTTGCGTTGCCAACTCCTGCCTGCGTTTCCCTGCCTGACTCAGCTGGGATGTGAACATCGCAGAGGGGTTAGGGAGACGTGTCTGTGCTTGGAAAAGGGGGGAGGAGAGGACACACAGGCGTGTAGTCACTTCTGAGAAATGATGTCTGAGTTATAGGTCAGTGGAAATCCTGGAACGACCTGTTTAACACTAGTATTGTTTGCACGTTTCATTCTCTGCTACACTGTCGTGATTAAAGCCTACTTTTTACTGAAATTATAAACGATGAACATTTGGACCTAAAATTGTCCTCATTAGAGACAAATTATCATCATTTTTCAGGGTTTTTATGCAACGTCATAAAGGAGTATTTCCTTCTTTTTTGGCATTTTACTGAAACGTTTTCTCTGATTGTGGGCTTTTCCACCACTGAAACTGTTGTCCGGCTGATTATTAACCTGCTGACAGGAAATGTACTTGAACAGTGACATGAAGTTTAATTCTCTGTGAGGCTGAAGTTGCAATTTACAAAAGAAAAAGGTTTTTTTTTTTGTTTTGTTTATTTAACTGTAAATGCAAATAATGAGGTTGTGTTACATAGGGTACTTGTCAGCTTGGACATAGATTTTTATTTTGTTTTCCTCGTTGATGCCCTTTTTGTTTCTATTCCAGTTCCAGTGAAACTGGCTGGAACGGTGCCTTCACAGCAGCTATAAGTCAGATTACCATACAGGTGCTGGTCATAAAATTATAATATCTTTAAAAAAAAAAGTTGATTTATTTCAGGAATTCCATTCAAAAAGTGAAACTTGTATATTATATTCATTACACACAGACTGATATATTTTAGATGTTTATTTCTTTTAATGTTGATGATTATAATTGACAACTAATGAAAACCCCAAATTCAGTATCTCAGAAAATTAGAACATTGTGAACAGGTTCAATATTAAAGGCACCTGGTGCCACACTCTAATCAGCTGATTAACTCAAAACACTTGCAAAGGCCTTTAAATGGTCTGTCAGTCTAGTTCTGTAAACAATCATGGGGATGACTGCTGGCTTGACAGTTGTTCATAAGACGACCATTGACACCTTGCACAAGGAGGACAAGACACAAAAGGTCATTGCTAAAGAGGCTGGCTGTTCACAGAGCTCTGTGTCCAAGCACATTAATAGAGAGGCGAAGGGAAAGAAATGATGTACAAAAAAGTGTACAAGCAATAGGGATAAATGCACACTGGAGAGGATTGTGAATCAAAACCCATTCCAAAATGTGGGGGAGATTCACAAACAGTGGACTGAAGCTGGAATCAGTGTTTCAAGAACCACCACACACAGACAGATGCAAGACATGAGTTTCAGCTGTCACATTCCTTGTGTCAAGCCACTCTTGAACAAGAGACAACGTCAGAAGCATCTCGCCTGGGACTGCTGCTGCTGAGCAGTCCATGTTCTCTGATTAAAGTAAATTTTGTATTTCCTTTGGAAATCAAAGTCCCAGAGTCTGGAGGAAGAGAGGAGAGGCACAGAATCCATGTTGCTTGAGGTCCAGTGTCAAGTTTCCACAGTCAGTGATGGTTTGGGGTGCCATGTCATCTGCTGGTGTTGGTCCACTGTGTTTTCTGAGGTCCAAGGTCAACGCAGCTGTCTACCAGGAAGTTTTAGATCACTTCATGCTTCCTGCTGCTGACCAACTTTATGGAGATGTAGATTTCATTTTCCAACAGGACTTGGCACCTGCACACAGTGCCAAAGCTACCAGTACCTGGTTTAAGAACCATGGTATCCCTGTTCTTAACTGGCCAGCAACACCTGAGCAGTGCCACAGATTGATCGACTCCATGACACGCCGCTTTGCTGCAGTAATCCAGGCAAAAGGAGCTACAACTAAGTATTAAGTGCTACACATGCTCATACTTTTCATGTTCATACTTTTCAGTTGGCCAACATTTCTAAAAAATATATATATTTTTTTTATTGTTAAGTAATATTCTAATTTTCTGAGATACTGAATTTGGGGTTTTCATTAGTTGTCAATTATAATCATCAACATTAAAATAAATAAATAAATAAACATTTGAAATATATTGGTCTGTGTGTAATGAATGAATATAATATAAAAGTTTCACTTTTTGAATGGAATTACTGAAATAAATACACTTTTTCACGATATTCTAATTGTATGACCAGCACCAGTACTGTGGTAGTACTGGTGAAAATCACAGCTCATCATTCCGTTTTTGTGTTTTTAGGACATTTAGAAAAATCAGTGAACTATGATTTTTATGAAACCAAAAACGTGAGCGAAACAGGAACACAGACAAATATTCAGGTTTTTACATCTTTGTTGAGTCGCATCCTGAAAGAGCGCTTGTAAAATTTGCACATGTGAAAGTGTCACTTTATTTTGGCTCACATTAGCCTGGATGGTTGTTGAACTGTGAACCCTGCCTCCAGGATCAGATGGACTTTATAAGACTGCGAGACGTGGAGCTCTCGGGTGAAGAACAGTGATGCAGAATGATGCGTTGTGGGTAATTTGACAGATTTTTTTCTGTTTAAAGTCCCAACAATCAGTAACGGAGCAACGGGGGTATTATCAGTAACCTCAGGGTGGGTTTTCACTCTAGACATGTGGAAGAGTTGGAAAAACTGTAACGTTTGTGTGTATACATCACATTTCTGAGTATCTTCTTACAAAGATATAATAATAAACTTTGCACCAAGACTTGTTTTTTTATTTTTATTATTATTATTATTAACTGCTGTTCACTTTGCCAGACACAAACTGTTTTATTAAAGAGTTGGAACGATGATAAGTGTCTGAACTGCTTGTGCTGCAGCATCAATCACCTCACCTGTGACTGTAGCATTACGTCAGTAGGGGTCACAATTACACCACAAGAAGAAACTTGGAAGTAGTTCAAGAATTCAGCTGCAAGATACTTAAGTTTGTAGTTTTATATATTTACATGGACTTGTTTGTTACACTTGGAAGCATTTTGCAAATGAGCAAAGCTTTTTTTAAAACAGTACACAAATAATCCACATCTGTGTGGCCTAATGTTGCCATAGGAAATTAAACCATATATACTATTGAAATATAGATTACTTTCAGAATTTTCCAGATCTGACTTTATGTGGGGGGAAATGGAGTATAGAATAAATATATAAGTAGATTATTATTATTGATGTTTTATTCATCGTTGTCGTCTTCGTTGTCATTATATAGCCTATATATATATATATTATAAATATATTATATATATATATATATATTATAAATATATATATATATATAGACATATATATATATATATTATATAAATATTATGTATATGTAATATATTGTAACTATATATATAATTTTATTATATGTAATAAATTATATTGTTATAATTAATAATTTGTGTGTGTGTATATTATAACAATATAATAACTATATGGTTTCATTACATGTAATAAAAATTATTATTGTTATTAATTTTTTATATATATATATATATAAAATTTTTTAATTATAATCCCCCATATATATATATATATATATATATATATATATATACCTGTTTCCCTGACATCCCACATCATGAAGGTCCTAGAGAGACTTCTGTTGACCCACCTGACTAGACAAACAAGCACATATCAGGACCCACTGCAGTTTTCTTATCAGTGTGGACTTGGAGTTGAAGATGCCATCATACACCTGCTTCAGCAAACTCACTGTCATCTAGAAAAGGCAGACAGCACTGTGAGAGTCATGTTCTTTGATTTCTCCAGTGCATTTAACACAATCCAGCCTGATTTGCTTAGTCAGAAACTCCAGAAGACTCAGGTGGAGGCCTCAACAATCGCCTGGATCAAAGACTACTTGACAAACAGACCACAGTTTGTGAGACTGAAGGGTTGTGTGTCTGACCAGGTGGTCAGGAGCACCACAGGGGACTCTTTCACTCTGTACACCTCAGATTTCCAGTACAAAACGGACTCCTGTCATCTGCAGAAACATTCAGATGACTGCAGTGGTCGAGTATCAGAGATGGACAAGAAGCTGAGTACAGGGAACTGGTGGACCACTTTGTGGCATGGTGTGGAAACAACTATCTCATCATGAATGTGAACAAAACAAAGGAGATGGTTGTAGATTTCAGGAGAAATAGGAACAGGTCCAACCCTATTTCCATCATTGGAGAAGAAGTGGAGGTGGTGGAGAAGTATAAATACCTTGGAGTTCACCTGGACAACAGACTGGACTGGAAATGCAACAGTGAAGCGTCTACAAGAAGGGACAGAGCAGACTGTACTTCTTGAGGAAGCTGAAGTCCTTCAACGTTTGCAGCAAGATGCTGCATATCTTCTATAAGTCTGTTGTAGAGAGTTCTATCTCTTCTGCCATCATCTGCTGGGGGAGCAGCACCAGAGCAAGTGACTTAAAAAAGATCAACAAGCTCATAAAGAAGGCTGGCTCAGTTCTGGGGACTCCTCTAGAACCTTTGGAGATGATTCTTCAAAGAAGAATTCTTCATAAAATGAAGAACATTATAGACAACCCTCAGCATCCTCTTCATCAGACTGTCATACAACAACAAAGTGTCTTCAGTCAGAGGCTTCTTCAGATCTGTTGTAGGACAGACCGCTACAAGAGATCCTTCCTGCCCACAGCCATCAGCATCTAGAACAACTCTTTAATTAAACCAGGATGATGAGTTACAACATTTTATTTCCCTCTGGGATTAATAAAGTATTTTTGAATTGAATACCTTTTTATTTTATTATTATTATTTTTAATCATTCATCCGTCTCTAAATGACCGGATGCAGGATGTTTAAAATTTAAGTGGTGGTCTTAATATCCTGATGCATGCTCAATAATCCAGGTAGAAAAATCTACCTTGAAAGAGTGACCGCTGGCCTGGAGATGAGTGGATGAAGGATGAAGATGTTCACATCCTGGACAGAGAGGAACGATGGTTTGAGAGAGGAGTAAAGTAGGCCATCTTTGTGAAAAGAAACCGTCCATCATTAAACAGGGGTGGAGGCCTCCGGGTTCAATTGTCCCCCTCTTACAATGCTGTGATTGCTAGTATCACTCAACCCCCTTTGAACAGTAAACAGCCATCAATGTGCTAATGATCCATTGTTAGGCTGATGGTCCTTCTTGAGCATGTGATCAGTTGGTTTTGGTTGTCAGCAGCAAACTGGTTGATCCACTCTGAGAAGGTGCTATTTAAGAGACTGAGCTTAAAACAGCACCTCAGACTGAGGAAGTCTCTTGGATGAGAGACGAAACGTTTCTACATTTTTTTTTTGCTTTGTTTTGTTTTTTGTTTTTTTGAATGTCCAGAGGACCAGATTGAACTTTCTTGGATGGTGGTCTTAATGTTATGGCTCATCTGTCTTTTTACAACCGGGCGTGCCTATTGGCTGCTGCTCTAAGCTCCGCCCACGAGCTTTGTCAGGCACGTGACGTCCAAGGGAAAAAAAAAAAGCTTCCCCGGCTCTGCGTTTGTTGATCTGAGCGGTGTCGCGCGTGCTGCTGAGCCTCGTGCGTCTCCGAAGGTTAGCAGGAAAGTTCAGCTGCGTGTTGCCGATGGAAACCAGACAACAACAAGGTGAGAGCGCACTTATTGATTCAGAAACACCCAAAATAAATAATGTTTTTAACGAGCTGAGCTTAAAATGTGTGACTGCAGCTCCAGAGCAAGAACTACGCAGGTGGACGAAACAAGATAATTATTGTGTTTATCGAAACAAAATGTGCGCGTTTGGGTGATGATTCTATTTATTTTGAATTTAAAGACATTTATATTGATAAAAAAATAAAAATAAGGAGAGTTTAAAAATGTTGGTTTGAGGAGGTCCATAAAGAGTTTTGGACTGGATGTTGTGGTGTTAACGGGATATTTACAGGCTCCCCAGTATCTCATTTCCTGTAAGTTTCCACAGACAGAACTTCAGTAGGTGTTGGGGTTTGGACAATAAATTTTCAGCTTTTTTATTTTTTTTAAGTGTTAAATTTGGCTGTGACATGTTGTAAGGAGAATAAGTCTTGAACTGGTCACTTGGTTTCTTTGTGAGCACCATTAGTGAGATAAAGGTGTTTTTCCAGACTCTTGTTGGTCATGAATGTTTTACATTCACAAAAAAATCTGTGAAAAAGGTTTTCAGAAAAGACCATCAAATTCTTAGGCAGTCAACCTCTTCGTGTTCTAGTCTTTTGGGGTTTTTTAATAGGCTTCCTCCGCCTTTAAACTATTTATCCTGAAGTACAAAACCAGAATAAATACCAGATGGACACATTTATGAAATAAACTACTAACTAGGTCTATTTTAACTGTGTAACTATCGAGAGGGATGCTGGTGTGGTTTGTTTTATGGGTTGTGCACAGTCAGTTACTTGTCATTCTTGAAGAGCATAGCATGCTCGAGGTTTTCCAGTTCTGTTTTAAAACTGCACAGCACTGTATCGTCTCTTTTAAAAGTTTTTAATGACATTCTTTTAGCTACTGACTCTGGTGACCGTGTCATCCTTGTGCTTTTAGATCTATCTAACTGCTGCTTTTGACACTGTGGACCATGACGTTCTGCTAACTCGTCTGTAGGAGTAGGTGGGCATTGGGGATGTTGCCTTAAAATGCTTCAGGTCCTATTTGACAAACTAAATCGTCTCCGTTATTCTTGAGGGGTCAGTATCCTCCTCTCTTTGTGGAGTCCCTCAAGGCTCAGTTTTAGGCCCACATTTGTTTTCTCTTTATTTGCTCCCTTTTGGTTCCACACTCAGAAAACACAACATTTCATTCAATTGTTATGCAGATGACAGATTTATATCCCCCTTAAAAAGTTAAATGCATATATTCCGTCGATCCGCTTCTTAGGCGTGGACACATAGTCCTGGATGACACTTAACTTTTCTAGTTTTAACAAAACCAAGATTGAAGTGATGGTTTTTGGAGGTACTGCTTGGCCCTCCCCTGTAGATCTAGGTTCCTTAACCTAGTATAGCAAATTGACCGTGAGACAACCAGATCAGGTTAGTTGTTAAAAGAAGCTTTCATCATTTGAGACAGCTAGCCAAGATAAAACCCACCATTTCCAAAGAGATGCCAGTATTTTGAGACAGTAATCCGCCCTTTGTTACGACGTGGCTGGATTACTGCACTTCATCTGGGGTTTAGGGGTTAGTGGGTCCCCCATTGCCCAACTGTAGCGAGTCCTACATGCTGCAGCGAGGCTTTTAACTGGCACACATAAATATGAGCACCACCCCCCATTTTATCCTCACTCCACTGGCTGCACGTGCGTTTTATGATCCATTTTTTTTAAATACGTTTGCTTCTGAGGGGCTCTGGGTGGGGATCGACCTTTTGCTGCAGCGGCTTCTAATCTGTGGAACGAGCTGCCCCTCCATCTCAGACAGGCCTCGTCGTTAACTGTTTTAAAAACTTCTTAAAACCCACTTGTTTTCTTTGGTTTTTAACACTTTGTAAAAGGTTGTTTTTATCTATTTACCTGATCGTAATTTTTGTCGATTTAATTGTTTATTTAAATGTTATTGTTTGATCAGATTTTACACATTTTGTCGTTTTTATTACGTGGTTTTATTTGACTTGTGTTTTAATGTGGCACTTTGGTCTGCTGTGCTGTGTACAGTGCTTTACACGTAAGACTGGGTTGTTTTATCGGCTGTTGCGTTTGTTTTGTCCACTTGTTTTACGAACTGTCTTTATTTTTTTTATCTGCTCCGGCTGAAAATTAGCTATTGTGCGAGATCCGGCACATTGATATTCTTGGAATATTGATTAATGTGCACTGGACTTTTAAAGAAGTACATTAAAGGAAACTAACTGAGCCCTGCATTAGAATGATAGCTGGGTTTGTCAAGTTTAGCTGCTGTGTTCATTGTTTACGTCGCTGCTGGTTCTTATCAGCTTGACATCCATTTTAGTTTTACTTCATTTTTTTTTCCAGCCTTGTGACCTCTGATTTGGCATATCCTCATGACCACTGGGCCATTTCTATAATCTTGTGACCTAAGGTATTTCACCCCATGAAACGCAGACGGGAAGAGAAAAGCTGTTGTTTTTCCACGATTAAACAAATTCGAAAGCCGAAGAAAGTCATCTTGATAATTTAGAGCTAAATCTGCTCTGATCCTCCCAAATGTTGATCAGCAGGTGTTTCAGTACCTAAATATCTGCACAACCCGAACTATACAATAAAATCAGAGCTTTGCTTCCCTAAAACCAAAAATAAAGTCAGTTTAAAGTCCGTTGGTCAAATGTGGAACTAGAAGGGAGTGATTGTGAGTGAAACTGGCTCTCTGCTGACCCGTTTCCTCCTAGTGTGTGTGTCGTAATGAGATTTCATCTGCAGCCAGAGAACATGCACTCCTCGATGACCTCAGATTTTCTGTCTAGATTGTTCTTCTTGCTAATCTTCAGCAGCGCCAATTTGTTCCCTGTATGCCCAACCAAGTGGCAGGAATCAGGTATATCCTGTTTGAAGAGTTCAGGAAGTTAACTTAAAGTTAAACAACCAACGGATCTCCTCTCCCTGTGCAAATACACAAGATAAACTGCAGTGGAACGTGCCTGACTGTGACTGAAAGGCCTGGAGTGGACATGAGGAACACATCTCTCGGTTTGTGTGTAAATAACCACTTTTTTTGTTTGTTTCCTCTCATACTGCCGCCCTGCTGTGCTGCAGAGTTGTACTCTAGTGTTCTGAGTGAAGCAGTGGTGGACTGGGGCAGCATGGGCCCTGGAGAGGAATGGGTTAACTCAGCTGCACATGAGGAGGAGCTGGGTAAGGCTCAACTCTCCTCGTGAAATGGAAGCAAATCCACACTGGAGCACTAGAACAAGTGGCTGCAGCATCACTGATTGAGTTCAACTTAAAGCTACTCGCTGCAAACTATGAAATTAAACATAAAAAACATTGTACTGACCTTTTAAATGGTGCCGTTTGCAAGAGTATTTAATGTGCAGATCTTAAATCAGGGTACGCACTCGATGTAAACAAAGAACCACGTGGAAGCTGCACATTGACCTGAGATGGGGTAACCATTACAGTAGTCCCTCGTTTATTGTGGGGGTTACATTCTGGACACACACCCTCCCCGCAATACGTGAACAACTGCGAAGTAGGAATGCTATATTTTTATTTATTTATTTATTTAACACTTAAGTTACATTGACAGATTTCTGAGTTGAAACAACAAACCCAAACAGTTCAGTCAACTAATAAATTTAAATCGACTAAACTAAAGCAAAAGTTTATTTAGCAAGAGTTTATTGTTCAAGATAACTTGATGTTTATTCACTCAACTTGAAATTTTAAGTTGAGTGAATAGTAAAGCCTTAAAATTATCAGGCTTTAGAAACCCGTACTCACCAGCCTTGGTCAGGTTCTGATCGGCTCTCTAGCCCTTGAGCACCAGATGTTTTTAGAGAGAGCCGGACCTTCAGAGAGGCAGCACAAAACCACACTATGGTCCTGATCGAGCCCAAATCTAGATGAAAAAAAGTCCAGTGAGCTCCGGAGACGACACCGGATCTCCAAGCAACGCCTCCCCGCTCGAGAGACCTCATGGGCTGGCAAGCGGCACTCGGATTGACTGATGAGGCTGGAAGTTAGGTTCTGGTCCAATTCCCAGTCGGTTCCGTACGGCTCTGCATCCACTGAACGCCAAAGTCACTAACTTTTTTGGATCGGCTCAAAACTTTTTTCCTCCATTTCAGCAGAAAGCAACCTTGACTTCTGGGTAATGTAGTCCTTTTGACTGGCAATACAGTGTAGGTTTATTGAGAGAAAACTAGAAAATGGCGGCGCCTGTGAGAAGTTTTTTCGTAAACTTTTTACTGTATCCTGTACTGTACTGTCCCGATCACATGAGTAATACTGAAGTTGACAATCGTGTGTCGTGTGCAATCTTACTTTGAAAAACCGCAAAAGTGCAAATCCGCAAAAGTTGAACCGCGAAGTAGCGAGGGACTACTGTACTGTACATCCAAATCAGTGAGTTTCTTGATCCCAAATGGTTCATCATCGAGGACCCATTTTCATTCACTTTGGCTATTTCTGTATAAACAAACTCATGCGTCCACCTGTTCACAGAGTGTAACCATTAAGATGAGGAAAAATAATAGCAAATGTTATTTCTTTTAGAAATTTGGGGTCTCTGTCTTAATGAAAGTGTAACGAGTGCCTCTAAAGTGAGATCAACGCTGCAGCACTTCTTTCGTCTGATGTGATTCACTGTGGATTTCATGAACACTCAGGAGTGAGTGAGCGTGAACTGAGTGAGGGAGTGAACAAAATGGAAGACAATGAGGCAGAATAAGGATTAATCACGAAGCGTTCATTTGTTATATTACTATTCCGTGGGGGTGCAAGTCAAGGTTTGATACATTCGTAGATGTGAGGGCCACGATTCGCTCCAACATGAAAAAGAAACAAATGCTGAATGATACTTTCTTCAGATTGTAGTAATGCTCCCAGAAGCAAAGAGAGAAAAACAAACCACTCTTGTTAGTGAGGAAGACGTAAAGTAGCAGGACGACAATTTAGGATTTTGTCAACTGGAAAATTTACTATAAAACAAAAAAAGTCATACATTTATGTCTTTTTTTTTTTCTTGTTGTTGTTTCTAAACCAAAATTAGGGAGGTTTTTTTTCTAAATTAATTAGACATGGACTTCATGCAAAACCAAAAGCATCAGAACTGAATCAGATCTTTCAATGTAAAAATATAAAATAAACAAAATGCCAAACATCTATTACTGTGGTACTCAGACGCAGAGTCTGAACGAATGCACTTAAAGACTAAAACTATGCAATAAAGTATTTATGTCAGCATTACCATGACTAAAAAAATGTCCACCAGTGAGAAATTAACCTGTTGTTTTTCAGCTTCACTGGTCATGACCAGCCATCAGCCAAACTGTCTCACGTTTTGTTTTTGTTTTGTGTCATGTTTCCACTGATTTAGACTAAAATGTTGCAGCCATACACTTAATAAACATCTCGTTGGCTGTGACTGCTTAATTTGTGCACATAATCTGTTCAGAAAGAAACTAAACAGATCAACCTGTTTGCAACGTGAAATAAAGTGCATCACACTGACTTAAATGCTTGATCTTAAAGGATTTCATAAATCCTAAGCAAAATGGTGTTAAATCTCAAATAAATCAGACAACGTTGCATCATAACTGCAACTTGATCTTTACATAACATAATCCTCTAAGATTATTATTGATCTTTATGTCTTTTAGGCTGCAGTGTGACACAAAGAGATGCATTTGTTAAGTTTTATGGTGGTACATACTCTACTGTAGTGTCGCTTTTGCATTGAAAAGGCTCGTCGCAGGAACAAGTGGCACATTACACAAAGTTTGTTTTCTCAGTCATCCAGGTATATAACAACAAAAAAGGTTGAATCATGTCATCGGGACTTCGTTTTTTTGTTAAAAAGAAACGTTTCGCCCCTCATCCAAGAGGCTTCGTCAGTCTGAGGCCTAGCCATCTGGTATTACCCAGAAGTGGCACATTATGTTTGTTACGGTGCGTGCTGGAGAGCATCTTTTACCTTGGTATAGTTTTAGAGGTACTCCACATTTTATTTTGGAATTTGTGAAGCAAATTCAAACATCTCAACTAGGGATGCACGATATTATTAGCGTATCGGTATTGGCCGATATTAGCGATAAAGTTAAATATCGTACATCGGCCATTCCACCAAAATAACTCACCAATATAAAAGGCGCTGTATATATATATATATATTAGTGCTGTTTTTGTATGACAACCCGTGACAAGGATGCCTTCAGTCAGCACAACGTCATGATGTCACGTGCGCCTACCTGATCTGATCACAGCGGGAGAGGAAGGAGTGCAAATGTCGGCAGTGTGGGAGTTTTTTAAAGTGTTGGAAACTGATAGCAGAACTGCTCTTTGCAATGACTGCTCAGTGTCTGTGACGCGAGGAGGAGCGAAAATGAAGTCCTACAACACTTTGAACCTAATTAACCATCTCAAGAAGTGTTAGAGTAAATGTCATGAATTAATTTACATTAAACATAATCCAAGTTGAAGTGTTGCATCATTTTCAGCCCCCTATTTGGGCATCTGCATTTGGTAGCAAGCCAAATTAACAAAGACCATGCAGAATAATGTAGTATATTAATTATACAGCAGAGAAAGCTTTGTAGTCTTTGTAAGTAGGTCTAGGAAAAAATATATAGTTATTGGTATTTGTATCGGATATCGGCCAAAAATCTAATATTGTGCATCCCTAATCTCAAGTAAATTGCCTTGTAGTTGTAGATGTTGTGGGTTTTTCTCTGAACAGAAGAGCTCATTGATTTCTGTTTTCTGAAGAATCACTCCCATCAGGAAGTGTCATGTTTTATTTATTAAAAAAAAGAAGCATGACAAACATCGTTTTTTAGGTTCAGATCTTTTTTTTTTTTTTGTCCCTACCAGGTAAATTTAAATAAATCTTGTTTTTTGTTTTCTTTACTGAACCTAAAATTCATTAAACTGTGACTTTGTTCAGGTTTGAAAAGGTTTTACTCCTCTGGTGAGGAATCAATTGGACGGATCTCACATGAGGAGGACTTGGCTCCGTTGGTCCAAAATGGGGAAACTCGAACAGGTGGGGGTAAAACCTCGTCGCGAGGCGAGGATCAATGGGTCCAGTCTGACAACTGGGTCATGTCCACCACTTGGGACATGCAGCTGGACAGCTCAGGTGAAACAGGAAGTAGGCTAGAGCGATGACAGATGACTTTGGTTGAACATCTAAACATCCAAGTCCCATTAGGACGACAAACCCACACATTGTATCAGACAGAATAAATTCCATAATTTATGTTGCGGTTATAATAATTTCATTAATGTTATGAGCGGATTGTTCTTTTTAAAATCAATAAGTGGTTTAAAAAAGTATTCTGTATGCCAGTATTTTCTTTTTACCGATGTAGATTGTGCTTTCATTAACGTGGATTGGCTGCAAACGAACAGAACAAGAAAAAATACAAAAAGATAAGGTGTTTTATTTCTAAGCGTAGTTTAAGGAATCCAAAGTGTGTTACGTGTTCAACCAAAGGTAGATGCTTAGCTGATGTAGAATATTTAGCTTATTGCATCGCAATTGAGAATAAAAGCAACATTAAATGTCCTCTGAGACAGAAACTGGACCATTTTAAGGCTCTTTTTTTATTTTCCACGCAACAGAGCACGTGGACACTTTGAAAACAGAATTAACATTTGTAAGAATTTTTTTTTGTGTGTATTTTTGATTTTAAATGGAATGCGAAGATTTTATAGGTGATCCTAAACTTTAAAAGATTCAGCATCAAACACGTTTCAAAAGAGGTCTCTTCTGTTTTCAGAAGCATTGCGACTAGCACAAATAATTGGCCTATTTTAATTTAAATGTCTTCTTATTTATTTGTTTTTACACAATACTTGTTCAAACTTAAATCTGGATGTTACACCTGATTAAACACACGCACAAAAACCATCTTGAAGTTCTCTAGATTACATCCACCAGATTCTGCATCAGCAAGTACAAAAGCTTGTTTTGTACAATCTTACTGGGATTTTAAGGATTTTTTTTTTCTGTTGTAAAACAATAAGACATTAATATTTTTTATTAAATACTCTCTAAATGAAAAACAGGATTGTGTTAGGTTAAAGAAAGTCTTCTGAGTTGGCAGCTTGAGTAAATCAAACTTCACGCATTATTTTAAGAGAAGGGCTAGTTTTTGTGAAAATGTGAGCCTGCAGCTGTTGGGATCAACCTTTTCCTGATGCGATTTGTACTTCTCAAATTTTAGAAACTATATAAAAATAAGAAAATCCTTCGAACCTCAAAAACCAGGAGACCGCACCACTCCGTCCTTATTTAGATTTTTTACACCTCGTGGCTGTGTCGAGTAAACAAATACTCGAGTCAGACGTGAAAAGCATCTGTTTGAGCTGCAGGGCTTTAAAAGTCTCATTGTCCTCCTGCTGTTAGCTGAAAAAGCTCCTTATCTTAGAAATGGCCATCTTGATGTGAACCATCGCATGCTGGGTCAAGTGCTTTGAGCTGCATGCGAGTGTTTTAGCTGCTTGAGGTGCTCGGCCACCTTTAACCTTCAGTTTTAAAGAAAGTTTTTTCTCACCTCATTTCTCCTAATGTGTCTTGAAATGCTGCCTCATGAAGAAAGAGGACACTTTACTGCAGGTACAGTAGCTTTGTTCATTAATGTAAAATTCTCTCAGATTAACCTTTAAAATATCCTCAATCATCATAGTTTTTAAGTGTGTGCATCTGTAAGTGTGCCGTTTATATTGGTTAAAAAGAAAAGTACAGAGTGATCCGCCCCACCTGGAGGAAGCAGTTCAGATCTGTATTGCTCGTCCTGAGCCTGGTTCTGCTGGAGGTTTCTTCCTGTTAAAATTTAGTTTTTCCTTTCCACTGTTGCCTTTGTGCTTGCTCAGGATGGGAGACTGCGATGAAATGAAGTTTCAACACAATCTGCTGGCTTTCTGTGTGCAAATGTTTCTGTTCAGTGCTCCGAGACGACTTCTGTCGTGACTTGGTGCTATATAAATAAACTGAATTGAATTGAATTGTCTTTCATGGCAGTCATGTGATTGTCTGTTAACAAAAAATCTTGTGAAACACCTGACAGATTTCGATGAAACTTTCAGGAAGTCATCACTGGATGTACATCTGCAGCTGGTTAACATTTTGAGTCCACTGATGCAACCTGGCAGCCACAGCTCATCAACATTAGCAAATTAAAAATCGCTACACGTCAGTCATTTTTAGTGCATTTTGGTTTTTCAAATATTGAGCAAATATACTGTATCTTATTGTGATAGTTGAGTCATCCACAATGCATACCCCGAGGGCTGAATGTCAGCAGGCGGTTTGCTTTCCTTTGGCCATATTTGATTTTATTTATTGAATAAATGATTCTGGCTGCTGATATAAGTAAGGTTGGAGCTGCTTCAGTTCATATTTAACCTCCTGAGGCCCCAGCTTTTGGTTGGTTTGCATTTAGAATTTTTGAATAATGTATAATTTTTAAAGTTTGAGTCATGTTAAACAAATAAAATAAAATAAAATGTTTTTATAATAAAATTAAAAACCTAAAAACAAACATACCTGAATAAGGACAGCAGGTATAAATTGAACAGAATACGTGCGCCAATGTCGCCATATGAGGACGCAGGGACCGAGGAAGATGAGCCTCAACCAGTGGTGTAGTCTACGTGATACTCGTTCATACGGAGTATAACCACTAGAAAAGCTTAAGAATTTCAGTATACCCACTTAAAAGTAATACATATCATTAGGCATGTGTCATTATTTATCAGGTCTCTCTTGTAAATGAGTCCTCGAGGCTCAATGGGATTTACCTGTATAAATAAAGGTTGATTGATTATACATTAAGCAGTAGATAAACGCTTCCATAACAATCTATCGGTATGCAGCACTTTGCTTTGATACTGTTTTATAAATTCTATAACATGTTTTTAATACAAAGCCACTGTTGTACAAAGTTTGTTATTCATTTATTCAAATATAAGCATCAGAGAAATTTGGAAATGTTCAATATGCCTAAAAATCAAAATAAATTGACAATTCCATTGTACTAACCAGTGTACTTTGGTTTCTAAGCACAGTATACCCACTACAAAACTGTAGACTACACCACTGGCCTCAACCATGTGTCCAAGCTAATGAGATGAAGTTAAACTTTCAAAAATACAAAATGGGTGTTCCACACGGTCCCATTTTAGGAACAGTGTTTTTTGTTAATTTTTTCTTGATGGCAAATTACCGATTGACAAACGTAAAGATGGTCAGAGTTAAACGTATGCAGATGATGCAAACATGTATGAAGCTACAAAGATTACAACATCCCACAGGATTATAGAAAAGGCATTTTACTTTCCATGACGAAGGGACAGAGATTTAAAGTTTTTCTTTAAAAAAACTATCTTCTATCTTCTATAACATTTTTGTCTCCTATTCAGACAAAACAGATGGATCTTACGTTATGTGTTTAAGTTAGACTTCATTTCCTCAGTACCCTTGTATTCATTTTAGTCCCTGCAAATTGAAAGAAATGAAATTCAGTCTAACCTTTAAAACCTGAACGCATAGTGTTTGTGTTGGGTTGTGTTTCAGATGGTAGTGTTGGTCAGCTGGGTTAAAGCAAGATAATCCACATCAGTTAAACCAGATTAAAGTTCTACAGGCTGCAGCCAGATATTACATAATGGTCAGACTGGAGACGAGATGATCAGACAGACGTGTGGACATGGACAGCAGCACTCAAACACTTTACAGTCAGCAGTACAGGAAGGAATGCAAAGTGCAAAACGAAGTGGGAGTACTTCCTCTCTGATATGGCTGAGTTAAAAACGGATGACACAGCAGATCAGCTGCAGTGGGATAATGTTACATGCATTGTTTTGGCAAATGTGTTTACCTGAAGAGAATGGAAGTTGTAAAAATTGGAAGTAAGCTGTGTTCCTCTTACAAGAAAATCACCTGACCTCACCTGTTTCTGGTAAAATGTCCCCAGATGTTTCAATATGTGTGTAGTTCTAACAGTTGCAGACAAGACTCTTCACACAATTTCGTTAAAGCAAATTTCTAGCCTTTTTTATTTTCACGACGTGTTTTTTCAAACAGGCTTTTTGGACTCAGAGCCGCTGAAAGAGGCGGATGAAGACTTGGTGTCAGAAGTCAACCTGAACCACTCCGTCATGACGGAGGAGGAGAAGGAAGAGATCCAACAAGAGCTAGCCAAAGTGTGCACAAAACACACACGAGCCACCACAACGCTAACATTTAATGTATAAATTATTTTGGTTCACTCTTCATCTTTCTGTGCGCGCTCAGCTGGAAGAGGAGATCAGCACGTTGAAGCAGGTGTTGTCGTCCAAAGAGAGGCAGCACGCAGAGCTCAAACAGAAGCTGGGCCTCAATCCGTTCAGCGAGCTCAAAACCAACTTCAGCAGAGGCTGGCAGGACATGCAGAGCTCCACAGCGTAAGTTCCCGGGCAAAAACATGAAGCTTGTGAGATATTTTAGAGTTTGAGTGCTTGCATTCATCTGTGTGTTGCTGCAGCACATAGCTGAATAGCTTCTCTGTTTCCTGTCAACATAAATGCCCTTTGTAGGACACAAAGTAAAAACAGAAAGAGGTCATTCTCCTCGACTTCCAGAGTGAACTCACAATCTAATGCGAGTGTCACAAATACTGAACTCAAAGGCATCTAGAGAAATTGCATTTCCTGCTAAAATGCAGTGTGAATGCTTATTGCTGAAGAACTTGCTGAAAAACAGCTAAAATTAGATAAAAAATAAATCTAAAAAACATGCGGAATTGTAGCTGAATGGAAGAACAAACCTAAATTAGCAGAAAAAAGCAGAAAGAACATATATTTGCTGAATTACGCTTAAATTTGAAGAAATGAGCACAAAAATTGGAAAATGAGCTGAAAGACAATGCTGAAATTAGCAACAAAAAAGCTGAAAAGGCGGAAAGAAACTTAAACTATCAGAAAGAAGTGGCAAGAGTTGAAATGAGCTCCAAAAAGGTGGAATTAGCTGAAAAACCTAAAATTAGCATAAAAGCAGCTAAATAGTGATCAGAATCAGATAAAGCTGAAATTAGCTGAAAAAAACATAATATGCTTAAATTGCCAAAAATTTGGTTGAAAATAGCAAAAACGACTGTGAAAAACTTGAATTCATCTGAAAACAACTGAAATTAGCTTAAAAAAAAAAAGCAAACCAAAAAAACATAGCCGAAAAGTTAGAACAAGCTTACATTAACACAAGAAAGGAGAAAGAACATGTTTGCCCAATTAGTCTGTAAGAAGCAGAGATGAGCACAAAAAAGTGGAAATTATCCAGAAAAAAAATATGAAATTAGCAAAGAAACAGCTGAAAAGTGGCTGAAAAGGCAGAAAGAAGCTTAAACTTCCAGAAGGAAGTAGAGAGCATATTTTTGCTGAATTAGGCTGAAAAAAATAGAAATGAGTGCAATAAAATGTGGAATTAGCTGAAAAAGCTAAAATTAGCATAAAACAGCTAAATCGTAGTTGAAATAGCAGAATAAGATGAAACTTATTGAAATAAACTGAATGCAGCATAATAAACTGAAATTAGCAGATTAGTTAGAAGAAGCACAAAAATGTTGTAGTTAGCAGAAAGAACCTGAAAGGAGCATAAAACAACTGGAAAACCAGCTGAAAGTAGCTGAAAAAAGTTTAAATATGCACAAGGAAGCTGAAAGAAGCTGAATCAGAACAAAATGTGAAAGAAGCGGTAAAAGGTTGTAAACGGGTCTTAAGATTTGAAGGAGGCAACATGAGTTCAATTCATTTTCTATGAGAAAGAAAATGGTAAATATTTCAAAAAGCTGCACCAATACCAGAAGTCATAGCAGGATTGTCCTGAACAAACTGAACGATTTGATTTATGATTTGTTGAAATGGCACAAAAATGGTGGAAGGAGAAAGATGCTGAAAAACGTATGGAAGAAAAATGGATCACAATGGTGTGAATGCTTCATAAACATCCACACAACTAAATGACACAAACCTCAGCTAGCAGCTGCACAGCATGCATGCAGTTATTGTGCTCACTGAAACAGACAACATAAATGTATTTTTTGAAACATCACTTAAGGCAGTCTGAGCTCAGAACACAATTAGCTTATATTATATGCAATCGAACAAAATGTTTGTGGTAAATGTCAGTTTCCTACAACAGGAACGACTTTTTGTGTTCTTTTGCATTTGCTGATTCTCTTTTGTCCACATTACCCACTCTGTAAAAGATGACTAATAAACTGAGTGGGTATTTTAAATAAAAAGGCTAACCACTCTGAAAAACGGACCGATTGAGACATAATATGGTCCATGTCCAGACCAGGGATGGATTTGTAAATAATTTAATTTGCAAGAAGCTGGCACATCTGAAACGAGCACCTGAGGGCACACTTTAAAGTAGTGGCATCATGAGCAGAGGGATAGTGTTATCAGGCTAGACTAGGGCACCCAACAGCAGAATTGCATTCTGGCCCAAAAAATCTGATCCGACCCCAGCCTGTAGCCATCATTTCCGAACCCCACCTGACCTGACGAATTAATTACAGGTCCGAACCCGAAACGCCCCCCGTTGACATTTTTAATTAAGTTTTGACTGCTTATATAGTTAGTAACGGTCGGCAGACGCGTTCGGCTAAGGGAGCAGAAGATCGGAGCTGAGGGGGTGTTTGTCCTTTCATGTCTGTCAAAGCACATGAAGTACCTGCTTCTGCTGCATTCTGCATTATTCAGACATGGGCCCCGCTCTGACATGTCTGCTTTGGGATCTCACTTGTTTGGGTTGTCGGTTGCGAGCGTCCGTTGAGTGCATCGGCTGAATGAACGTTCATTGGGCGATGGATCACTTCTTGGCAGTGTAGCCCCATCTGAAGCTTAACTGAATTTTATTTTACCTCTTTCAAGGCCGGTCAGCTCGCAGTGAAATGGCCGCATGCAGCTGGTGCAGGTATGGCAAGCCATATTTCCATATAATTAGATCGCGGCTGATCCACTGATGCAATCAAAAGCCCGACACCGACCTGACCCGCCCATCCAGCACATTATTATGGCCCGGCCTGGCCAAAATTTGGGCCAGGCTTTAGGCCCGGGTTAGACATGACCACTCTACCCAGCACTCAGTCAACAATGGTCATCAGATACAGAGAATGCATCGCAGACGCATTAAACAGCATTCTGAGCATATTAAGATGCTTGACATTGGTCACGTTGTGGGTTTGCATGAGAACGATCGGTTACATGAAGTAATCTCTCAACATGTAGGCGTACAGATGTCAGAGTGGGTCAGTGTTAGAACCGATGGGTACCTGAAGGCAGCCGGATATGAAGGTTTCAGTTGCTCAAGACAGACCACATCGAGGGGGGATTGTTGTATTGTGCAGCATGACACAACCTCGTGACATTTGTGCCAGAAATTAAACTTTAAAACATCCTGAGTCATCATGTACCTCAACAAGCAGCATCAGATGAACCGTGGGTTCACCATCCTGTGTGTAGGCCACCATCAGCACTGGACAGCTGTATTTAGAGGGGGACCAAAACCAAAGAGGTATGGACTGGCAACAAGTCGTCATGTCATTCTCTGCGATGAATCACAGATTGCATCACGAATGACCATTCTGTGCATGTACGGTGGAGCCGAGAGGAGCAGTAATGTTTATTAGAGCTGCGCAATGTTTTAAAAACTTATCATGTGCAATATTATTGTTTGATATTGCAATAATATTGGTGATAAACCCACATTCCCCCGACTCCTCATTTTCTTCTGTCATGATATAATATCTGTGAACTTCAGGAAAAAGTTACTCTTTATGTTTGACTCGTTCAGTCTGCAGAAAATCAAATTTGCCAATTGGATGGTCAGAGCTGAGTTTTCACCCAGACACCAAGAGACAGAAGTGAGCAAGCAGATATTCTCTAAAGGCTTCTTTTCTTATCCAGTTACTTTATTCTGAGGATCATTTTACACACTCAGCCTCCGTCCTCATCTATAATGAACCAGTGTGACCACAGGAGAGTGAGCTCTGGGGTGACGCTGGCGTGTGATTGGTTAAAGTGGCTGTATCTGATCCACATGTCAATACAAACCCACACACTAACATAATGAAAACAAAAGATGTGAACTGGAATTTATTTCAAATAGCTTCTTTCTTCTTTTTTTTTTCCACAGGATGAATTTGGGATTTAAAAATGAAATTAAGGTCATGTCCGTACGTGTGCTGTTTATGTAGATAATTAAAACAGCTTAGAATCTACTTTGACTTGACGATCTGCATCTGAAAGCCCCGATATTTAAAAACAAGTTGTCTCATCCTCTGTAAATGCTTTGAATGATAATTGCATACTCATATGGAGGTGAGCTGCACTCAGACTGAATAACCTCATGTTAAATCCTCGACATTTGTTTCTGTGCACTTTACAGGTACAAAAAGACGTCGGAGACATTGTCCACAGCTGGACAGAAAACCACAGCTGCCTTCAGTAACCTCGGCAGCGCCATCACCAGGAAGCTAGGAGACATGAGGTAAACAATAATTTCACATCTGTTTTAAAAATATCTTTATTTTTATAACAACATGTTAAAAGAATTTAAGGTTAAGGTGAAATTTAATGGAGAAAAAGTGTTCTGTATAAATGTGATGGGCCTCACACACGGCTGCTTGCTGTGTTTTATGCCTCGTGGATTAACAGATGGAGTTTAGATAAAGATTAGTGGAAGAAACGTTAGCTCTGTCAGAAAAGAGGAATAAAAATTGGATTTTTAGAGGAGAGCTCCTTCACAGTACTGATCAGTGCTTCAAGTCTAACACATCCATGTAGTTTTCACTCATTTCTGCTGGCCTCAGTGGTGTAATGTTGAAAATGTTCCTAAAATTATATTTGTGACAACTTTTTTTTACTGTATGTATAATTTGAGCATTTTGAATCATTTCTCAATATCATATTATTTTTGTTTTTATAATACCATCTGTAGTTTTTTTTTTGTTCTGCAATTTCCAGATTTAATATTTGAAGAGCCTCATTTTTTATTTCATAATAAAACAAAAGTAGATTTTTTTTTAAACTTTAAATATTTTTGTTGTGAATTTACATAGGAACAGTGTATGCATTTGCTGGGCTTTCAGTTGCAATAAAGATGTATACGTGTATACACGTATTTACACATGCATATATACAAGCCACGCTTCTTTAGTCCAAGTCTATGTTCCATTTCTTAATGTATGATCCAAACCGGTTGGGTCAAACGGCACCCAGTGGAACAATAGAACCAACACGCAAGCAAACATAACAAAAATAAAAAACATTCTCAGATATATACATATTTATGTACAAACTTTTTAACAGTTCACACTTACAAAAAGTCTTAATTTCCATGTATCTTATTTATCAGGGTCACACCAGCCTTATATTTCACTAAGTTTTGCATTTTAACAAACAAGTAAAATGAAGCCCAAGCCTCCTCAAACTGCACCTGCTTCCCTTTTTGTATGTGCCGTATTTTTCAGACTATAAGGAGCACCAGATTATAAGGTGCATTAAGCGAAACAAAAACATTTTGTCAGATTTTTGAGCGCCGTGTACCGCATAACGTCGGTTTGAGGTCAGTAAGCACAACCAGAATTAATACATAAGGTGCACCGGATTATTAGGCTCACTGTTGATTTTTGAGAAAATTAAAGGATATTAAGTGCGCCTTATAGTCTGAAAAATACGGGATGTTACTCTCTCCAGAGGAGAAGTTGCCAACATTTATCTGATCCAAAATGTAACACTTGGGCTATTTGCATTTTTCCAAAGAATTGATTTTTTAGCGTGTAAAAGACATATCTATCAAAATACGGTTCTTTTGGCTATATTTGTGACCCTTGGGGTATAAAGCTAAAATAAATAGGACCGAATCCATCAAATTAACAAAAATAGATTTACTCAGAAATAACAAAGTGTCATCTTTCATTCCGAGACAAACTCCAAACTATTTAAAGGAAATTATATTCTCTATTAACTTGAAACTTTAAAAGGAGTGTGGTGGCACAGAGGTTAGAGAAGGTGGACGTATGATCGGAAGGTCGCCGATTCAACTCCCTGTACTGACATCAAAATGTGGGTGGGAAAGGTGAAGCACCCACACCCCCACTCTGGGCGCTTGAGCAAAGCCCTTCACCCCCACCATCTGCTCCCTCAGGCGCCCTAGACAGCAGCTCTCTGCTCCACACAGAGGGCTGTGGTAGCTCGGTGGTCTGTGGTTGAGTCAGGAAGGACATCCGGCGTAAAAACAATTTCCAAGTCTTCGTATGAGTTAGTTTGCTGCGGCGACCCCTGAAGAAGGGTGCCGCCGAAAAAAAACAATTAACTTGAAATGTCTAGATAACTTATTTCTTTATTTATTTCAGGTTTTTTAAGTAATTTGGGCTCACAGTCTTGATTTAAAAATAATTTGCCATTACATATCCATAATGAATTTCCATGGCTAAACCAGTTTTACCTGGTTCACCCACCACCTGAATTAGCTCGCTATTTTAAAATCTAATTACGTTTCTTTATCCGCTCCATTGTCTCTGCATCAGAGACCAGAGTTGTAGCTCTTGCTTTAACAGATCAGGGGAGCGTGGGATTATGTAATCCAACATTAAGCTGCTTTCTGAGCTAGCTGAAAGGCTCGTGGCAAAGCCCGTCCTCCCGCACACTCTTCCTCTGTTCTCATCGACAGCAGACTGAGCTGTTTTGTTCGAGACGCTGAAAATAAAAACACGAGAGCGGCTGTGTGCCTGCGTTGTGTTGTGTGTGTGGAAAAAATTGAGAATTTGTTGTCCATGAAGATAAAAGACAAGAGAGTGGGTGACCTCGTTCATTCTGACAAAAGAGAAGGTTTTAAAGATCAGTGAACAAAGATGACTGAAAGAAACCACTCGTATATGTTGCTTTAATCAAATATAAATATAACTATAAATTAAAACACTTATTGCTTTATAGATAAGGAGGAGGAGATCGGATCAAATCCTGAGTTTTATAGGAAGCCAATGCAAAAATATGAGGTGTTGTAGGACAAAATGGGGATTTGCAGATAAGTTTTGCAACAACGTGTGTTAGTTTAAACAAGAATAAGGAAGATGCAATAATCCAAGTGTGACAACACAAAAGCATAAATTGCAGCTGCTAATGTTGATGACAGAGGGCGTATTTTGGCTGTATTTCCAGGTGAAAGTAACTGGACTGAACTGCAGATTGAACATGTTTATCAAACTTCACTTATTGTTTTTAGTGTTCTGCTAGAAAAGAAAGAGACTGGAGATTATAAACCTGATTTGGGGCTAAAAGCTCCACTTCAGTTTTACTCTGATTTAACTGAAGGAAGCTCAAAGACATCCTGTTTCTAACTTTAACCAATCGATTGTGTAGACTGATGATGTGTACAATCACCATGTTTTACGGACATTTGATAATTGTTAATATAACCATGATAAAACACCTAACTGTATCAAGTAGCCCAGAGGGGGTATATTAAAGAAAAACAAAATGAGGAACAAGACAGAGGTGGCAGAGAAGAAACATCATCAAATGCATCATAAGCTTGATTAGAATAGGAGTTAAACCATACAGATCATAAACATACAGACCAGCCTGACTTTGTATTTGATCCATAAAATGGTGTGAAGGCAGCAGACAAACCTAAAAGAACAAAAATGGAAATTTCACCACCATGTTGGTGGAAACTCGTGAGTGCCGTCTCACAGCTGTGATTCTGATTAAATCATGTTTCAAATGAGAAAAAAAGCATGGGTTATGATTCTTATTGAACACTGTGTGAAAGAGTTGTCTTAATTATCCAAAGACAGGAACTTAATTCAATCGTTGCTGTATTGTAGCGTGGCTGGTCTAGAGTTACTGTTTCCACGCAGGTATGTTTCCACCGTTTGTTTTAGTGTGGTTTGAGGAGGCATGTTCACATCACTGCATGGGATTCTTCAAACTTTTTTGAACCTTTCTTTTGTTCACTTCCTCCAAAATACATACATACAGCTTGTACTGAATAAACTGTATCATAATTTACAACTTCATTTCTGACAAAGTTGTGTAAAATGCAAATTAAAAACAGAATTCAATGATTTGTGAGTCTCATCAACCCATATTACTGTTGCATGTTATTATTCACAATGCACCAAAGTAAACGCAACAAATGTTTAAATTAAGAAATTGTACTATTTTGTGGGGGGGAAAGGGTCATTTAAAAAAGTTGGAACAGGGTCAACATAAGGTTGTAAAAGTAAGTGGCATGAATAAGAAACAGGTGGAGGAGCATTTTGTAACAAACTGAGTTAATTGGTGACAGGTCGGTAAGACTGAATACGAAGAGAATTTCAGAAAGGCTGGATCTCTCTGAAGTAAAAATGGGCAGAAGTTCACCAGTCTAATGGGGAAAAATGCATCTAAAAATAGTGGGAAAACTGGGAACTGGTTGAATATCCCATCATTTCCAGTTTAGATTATCAAAACATTTCCAGAGTCTGGAGAAGTTCAACGAACGAGGCTGAAAGTTGATACTGGATGCCCGTGAGCTTCAGACACCACTGTGCTCAGGAGCACGTCTCCAAATCATTGTCCGTCTATGCAGTTCATGGTGCCAGCCACAAATACTGGTTAAAGCTCTATCGTGCAAAAAAGTAGCCATATGTGAACACCATCCAGAAATTCTGCAATCTTCTAACCACCAAGTCCTCTGTACTAAAGCAGAGGGGGAGTATCTAGCCTGTTGTCAACAAACGGTTCAAACTGCCTCTCTGATGGTATGGGGGTGCATTAGTGTCTATTTCACGAGCAGATTACACATCTGGAAAGAAACCATCAATGATTAACAGTGTATACAGGTTTTAAAACAACATGTGCTTCCATTCAGCGTAACATCAAAGACTCTGCTAGAATGGTACATCTGACAAAAATGGGACAATTGATCCAAAACCTGCAGCAGATGCTCTCCTCAGATCCTAGATGTTTACAGAGTGGTGGTAACAGACGAGGAGATGCTCAGAGGAGAAAACATGACCACGCCCCAACGTTTTTAAGACTTGTTGCTGCCATAAAATTCAAAATGACCTTTTTTTTCCTGACATTTGTACAATTTATTTTGTTGAAACATTTGATATGTTTACTGTATTCCATGTGAATAAAAGTTATTAGAATTGCAAATCACTGTATGATTTAGTTTTATTTATTTTACATTTACACAACCTCCCAACACTTTTGGAAATGGAGTTGTATCATTTCTGGATCTTTCTCCAACATTCAGAGCTTTTCCTGTAAATATTATAGAAATGTTTCAGTGTTAGAAGAAGATGAAAGGCTTTGCATCTAACACAAAATGTCCGAGACGACATGAAAATGACCTCGAGAGATGAACGTTATTTAAGTAAATGTGTTGATATTAACATGAAGAGATTATATGAAGAGTTTCCTGTAGTGAGCGGGATGCAACCCTACGTACCAGGGCGTACTTCACTCCGCGAAGGTCCACGCGTACTCGAGGTGGACTCGAAGTGGACGTCCGCCGGCCATGTCCGCACAAAGATACATTTTTATGACTGTCGCACAATAAACTGCCCAGTGAGAAACGGTGTTGACATCAAACTGTTGTGTATGCGACGCCAACCGCAGCGTGACTGCCGCTCTCTGTGCAGCGCTGACAGGTGTGCCCTGGTGGTGAAGCGTCCAACTAGCTCATCGAACTCGTTAGAATCCATTTGAAAATATTCAAAATGTTTCTCCCTGTCCATCGTCTTCATGTCCTTCACCAGTGTATTAAATTCCCCTCCTTTATCCCTGGTCTGCTTTAATGGCCTTATGTACCACCTTCTTTTTCTTTTTATTTTTTTTAAAGAATATCTCAATTTCTTTTCTATATATATTTTATATGTATATATATTTTTTTAAAGCTAAGCTAAGAGGCAAGAGATATCTACCTCCTTGTCCAATGACGCCTTGACTGAAATTGTGAGAAATTAAGGAATTTGTCACGAGAGAATTTTAGGCAATCTGTACTAGAGTTGCATTCTGCTTAAAAAATCCGACCCGGCCGGGACCAAACTCGTATCATTTTTGCCGAGCGTGACCCGAAACCGACCAATTAACAACTACAGACACAAATCTGAAAAAAAAAAAAAAAAAAACTTTTTTCTTTTAATTAAGCTTTTACTGCTTTTGTAAGCAAATCAGTTTGGCATGATTTAAAAATGTATTTCAAAGATAGGAGGATATAAGATGTCTTGTTTATTAACGAGTCAGTTATATTATAGTTATTAATGGTCGTCAGCCGTGCACGTCTGCTGACGCAGCGGCTGGGTCCAGTTAAGCCGCAGGCGGGTTGCTGGCATTGATCCTTCTGGACTTTTTTGTACCTCTTTCAACCGGCCGGTCAGCGGCTGGTGGTGATCCAAATTGGACCATCAGCCGTGCGTGTGTCCACTGATGCAATCAAAAGCCTGACACCGACCCGGGCCACCCATTAAGCACATTATTTTGGCCTGGCCCGAATTTCAGGTTTGGGTCGGGAAATGACAGCATACGCTCGAGTATGAAGTCTCAACCGTGTGCGGACAGTACGCGCGCAGTACGCACAGTATGTGGGGGGCCTTTAAACTAATGTTCACGTTTTTCTTTTTCAAAACTCTGTTTTGTGTTTAACTCGACATCGAACCAATGATTCCTCGTTTCTGTTTTATTGAATCTTGTGTTGCTTCTCTTTAAGCTGCTGTCTCTTCACTCCTGCTTTGTGTGTTTTTATCTTTAGTGGAACGTTTTCGACAAGACTGTGAACATGTCATAAACCTTCTTCCAGTTTCCAAAGCATCTGCTTTTTGTTGTGAAAGTTTTGTGTTGCCAGCTTCACTGCTTTGACCGGAGAGAATTTGAAAAATGTGTAACATTGTTTGTGCTTTGTCCAAAGTGTTGTAAAAGTATCTAAAAGTGTTCTCCGTCTCCCTCTATGCCTCCAAAGGTCCAACTCCATAGGGTAAGAACGGTGCAGCTGGTTGTTTTAGTTGAGCAGATGTCTCTGATAATCTACGACGTGGACTCGAGCTCGTCTCGGCCCAGTTTCAGAGCTAATTGATTTTGTTCCTAAATCAATTATTTTTACTGGTCATGTGAAACAGATGTCCTGAACTTTCCTTAATGCCCCTGAATGCAGCGAGGCCATTTAAATTTAGCTCTTCTGGCCAACAAGCAGAAGAGCATGCTGGCTTTAATTTCCCCTTTTACTGTTAAACACTGAAAGTTAAAAACAAAACGTAGCTCTGTCTGATACTTTTCTAGACGTAAAAACGTTTTGTCTGTGTGATTTATTTGTTTCAATCAGATCCAGTGAAATAAATCTATTCCTGCTTAAGTAAACTTTTGAAAGTTGGTCTGTCAGAAGCTGGGAGGCTAACTCTGCACATGCACAACATAAAAAAACCACTCTTTCTAACAGTCTGTGTTGCTTTTGTGTGTCATGTTTGTTAATCATTGCCTCTTTTCCCATCATGCTCTCTGGGGACAGTTACTCTGTCAGACACTCGATGAGCATGCCCACAATGAGGTAACAACGCTGAGTGCTTCTGTTTGCTTATGTTACCAGTTTACACGCACGCACGTTATCAGTTGTCATTTCTGCTTCCCCTCACCTATGTGTATACCATCTGTGTTAATAATTTACTGTTTTTAAACCCACAGTTAAAACATTAAGTCACAACAGTTAAATATTTCAACCATTAATTTGTTCCTTTCTGGTTCATTTAGACAATTAAGTGTAAAACCTGTACGCTCATTAAAAAGTTGAAGATTTATTTATTTTGTTTGTTTCATTAACAGAAACTCTCCCGGCTTCAAGTCTTTTGAGGAAAAAGTTGAAACTACAGTTTCCACAATCAAGGTAAACTTTATTTGCGTGTATGTTTATCTTTTTGGCTGATTTTATGTTAATAAAAACTATGATGGTCAGCTTTTTCTAAAACCTCCAAGCTTTTTATTTTTCCTTATCAAACGGTTTCTTGTTATTCCGATTACTTTGCCACATGTTCCTTTTATCCCACAAGTCTGTAATTTAGAGTAACAAGCAATAAATGCTGTTTTTACATCAATATTTACCCATTTGCGTCCTTTCCATTGTTGATGTAAATTCAGTTAAGATGTAGATCTATTAGCTATAACTCAATACAGTTTTTCATTTAACATCCATCCATCCATCCTTCCGTTCATTCATTCATTTCCTTTTGCCTGTTCTGAAGTTGGGTCACGGTGGCAGCAGCATGAGCAGGGAGGTCCAGACATCTCTTTCCACGACCACCTCTTCCAGTTCTTCTGGGAGGATTCCAAGGCATTCCCAGGCCAACCGAGAGCCATAGTCTCTCCAGTGTGTGCTGGGTCTCCTCTTAGTCGGGCATGCCTGAACTACCTCAACTGGCTCCTCTTGATGTAGAGGAGCAGCAGTTCTACTCCGAGTCACTGCCAGATAATTGAACTTCTCACCCTGTCTCTAAGGGAGAGAGTCCAGCTACCCTGCAGAGGAAACTCATTTCAACCTCCTGTATCCATGATCTCATTTTTTCGGTCACTACCAAGAGCTCATGACCACAGGTGAGGGTAGGAACATAGACCGACCGGTAAACAGAGAGCTTTGCCTTGCAGCTCAGCTCCCTCTTCACCACAACGGACTGGCACAGAGTCCGCAATACTGCAGACGCTGCACCAATCTGTCAATCTCACGCTCCGTTCTTCACTCACTCAGGAACAAAACCCAGAGATACTTGAACTTCTCGACTTGAGGCAGAACCTCACCCTCGACATGAAGAGATCAATACACCCCGTTCCGACTGAGGACCATGGCCTCAAAGTTGGAGGTGCTGCTTCTCATCCCAGCCGCTTCACTCGGCTGCGAACCGCTCCAGTGAGAGTTGGAGATCACGGCACGATGATGCCAACAGGAGCACGTCATCTGCAAAGAGCAGACATGGAATCTCTTCGTCCCCTGGCTGCACCGAGCAGTTCTGTCCATTCATTCGACAGATTTATTTTCTATGAAACTATTTAAGTTTTTGATTCACTCTGAATGGGGAAAAATAGATTAGTTTGACAGTTGTAGAAAATCCAGCAATAAAGAGGTTTTAGGCAAAAAATAAGATGAAGTTCAACAGGCTGTCATGTGTCGGGCTGTTAAGCACCTGGGTGTTTAATTGACCTAATTTATCTGATGATTATTGGACTGAATAACACAATTTATCGTTTGGCTAGCTGTAACTGAGAGTTCACAGCTGCAGCTGATTTAATTGTACATTTCTGTAGTAAATGAAACACTTGCATCTGTCCATCCTCGTGTGTTGGGAAGTGTTCGTGTTTCTTAGCTCCTCAGCTGTCACACTCGGCGTCAAGCATCGCAAAAATCATACGGTCATTTATGAAAACGCATGTTGTAAATGTGTTTTAAATTATTCCATTTTTTATCTGCTGTCAAAGGCTGGGCAGGTCATGGGCACAAATATCAGGATGATCAGTAGAAAGTCTATAGCTGAATATTTTGCTGACACGGAAGCTTTTAAAGCCCGATGGGATTTGTAAAAGTGCGCCCCCTTGAGCTTGACCTGCAGCACAGTAGCACATTATTATTACTAAAAAATTATTTTTGTTTCTTTAACCAGACTAAAGTCGGTGGTCCGGGGACTGGAGGCAGCTTCGAGGACGTCCTCTCATCCGCAGCCAACGCCAGCTCTCAGGACACCCCCACCATAAACCTGACGGACAGCCGCGAGGGGACGTGTTGAGCTGCACCGTGAGGCGGGACTTTAAAGCAGGAACTCGCAGCGGTTTCTTGTTTTTACTGAATTTTCTGACCGAAGTTGCACATTATTTTTATTCAATAAGACAATCTTGTTAAAGTTTCTTAGCTCCTTTCATGACTGTTCCTGTGATCTGATGTTTATTGAAAATAACGTGTTTTTCCTCTGTTTTGAAAGCTCGAGAGGTCGTGGAGCTTAAATGAATCTCACAAGACAACCAATGAATGAAATGAGCTGTTGTCGAATTTGAAAGCAAAGACAAAAACTTTCTGTGCTCCAGAGGTTTATCTGTTACACTCCAGATGTGTGGGTTCAGTTAGTCTACATAGATAATTTACAGTAAACACAGGTTTTATGGTCTGTAATTTAACATCAGTTTATTGCTACATGTTTAGATTGTTTTCTCAAATTGTGAAAAAAAAAACATTCCAGCTGACATCCTTTAAACTAAGCAGTTAATTATTCCTCCTCCTGTATGTTATAAATATAGAGCTGTGTTCAAGGGCTTGCTACTTAAATAAAAAAAGTTTAAAACACACCAATATTTAACTACAGATGACTTGCACAACACAGAAACCAATGTTACATTTCTTGGCTAAATGTCAGGCATGTTTCTATTCATCATGACGGTCATTTTAACAGATTTCCTGGTTTGCGTTTGTTTATCGATGTGGGAGTCGAGAGTTCAGCTTCACGTTTGAATGAGCTGCTCTCCAGAAAGTATGACATTTGAATTCTAAATGTTTTGTGTAAAATATTAACTTTCCTTTTGCACTTCCTGATTTTTTGCTGCAAGAGGCTAGAACCACCTTCCTTAAACAATAAATGATCTGTTTGCTAATTTATAACATCTGCAGAGACTCCTTGTAACGTTCCTATCACAGTAACATCTGTTAAATGTAACGAGTGGTTTATGTGCTCAAGATTTTCTCCACTACAGGTTTAAAGGATGCCAGGATTCAAAATGTATTTATTCATCAACATTCAAGCACTAAAATGGGGTAACATGTTTTGATTATGTCTCATCTATAGGGGAATGAATGAAGGAAAATAACTATTAAAGGTGTTTTTTGCACACATCTACAAATAGTCTTGTGTGATCATATGGCCTGATTAAATATTTTAGGACTGGTCTGTAAATATTAAAAGGTTTAAACAAAACTAATCATGTCTGATACAACAGAAGTGACTAAATCTGATTGTATCAGTGAGTTTCTGATTGTCCTGGTCACATTCTGCAACATGATTAGAAATTAACACTTGTAGAAGGAAATAAATGTGGTGCTGCAACTATTTTCCCTTCTTTTTGTAATCTTTGGATGTTAAATCTATTGGATTATAATGGTCTATTGCAAAAAATTGTATTTGAAATGTGCAATAAAGCTTGCTGATATGTAATAATTTGAGTAGATTCCATTTGAAAAATATAATGAATAAGAAACGGTACACACATTTTCAAAAAAATCATTCCAAAAGCAAGAACCTCTGCAGGAGGTAAAACACTTCCCAGTGGTTTATTTTTATTATTGACAAATCTTTATTGACAGTTGAATGATGCTGTACTGCTTAAAGCAGTGCATGCAATAACGGGAACCGTTTTAAAATGTCAACTTTCAAAGATTTTTTTTCAACATTACTCTGAAGTTGTATACATCTTTAAAATGGTCAGATTAGGTCTGCTGGTAAAAAAAACCAGGGTAGCTTAAAACACTAGACTGTTGATCACCTAGAACACTATGACCTAAAATTAGAAGGAAGAGGCAGAGCATCACTGTACATTTTGTGTTTCCAAGTCCATCCTCCAACAGGCTTTTGTGTTTTGCATGCAGTCAGGATGTGTGTGAAGTTGTGTGTTCAGATCCTAAAGGTTCCTCACGTTCCCTTGTTCCGCTGGTGGTGTGACTTCCCCTTTGTTCGTTTAAACAGCCGACCAGCTGCAGAACATCTGGGTGGGGGAAACGACCTAAACAATAAAAAAGAACTCGAGTTAAAGCAGGCTCACTTTAAACCTTACAAATGCACAAAAGTCACATTCTGTCGGGTTTATTGGCTCCAGGAAACGTACCGCTGGTAGAGTCAAAGAACTCCTGCAGTCTTCCAGGTGTTCCCTCCAGCTCTTCGTACTCGTGAGCCTGCAGGATCATCTCCAGGAGGTCAAACTGTTTCACCAGCCTGGCTTCTGGGCTGGTCTGATGTTCAAATTCCTGCATGGGACACAAACACTTGTTTCACCTAAACATTCCAGTTATCGTTTGAGCGATTTAACAAATGACACAAACAAGATGTCCAGACTTTCAAAAGACTTGTTGCATAAAAAATAAGCAAAAAAAAAAAAAGACCTCCAAAGCAGCATACCTCCCACAATGCGTAAATTTCCTGTTTGAGTCCCTCTGGCAGAAGATTTGTCATACGTTTCATTGCTTCCTGAGAAAGAATCAAGACAAGCCAACCTTTATATTCATGTACTTGTTCACTTATAAAGCAGTGATTCGTTAAACTGTTGGAAGCTGCAGGTAACTTGCGTCCTCTCTTCTGTGCTTCTCTTCCTTACTGACGTTGTCCGATGGAGCAATGTCTCCCACAATGCACTCTGCCATATCGTGGACCAGAGCCATTCTTATGCACCTGAGGACAAACACACTATGAGCTGTGCGGATAAATGACTCCTCTCTATAAGTGAACTTCTACCCACCTGTCTCTGTCCACTGTGGGGTCAGTGATGGTCAGAGACATCACAGCCATGCGGTACATGTGATCAGACACACTCTCTGGTTTCTGCACCTTCCTGTACACCCAGCCGGTCCGAGGCACCCTCTGAAAGTAAACAAGGGTTATCAAAGAAAAACCATGTCCAGGTCTCTGCAGGATTTTTTTTCTATGTATTTGAATACATGATTTTGAGATCCTGTTCAGCTAATGGGGATAAGTTTACAGAGCAGACACTTTCCCCCCCCACTTGTCCTCTTATTTTTTTAAGCAAACAGTTAATATGTACTTTCAGGTACAATAAGTGGGTTGAAAATGCCTGTAAAAGCAGCCTAAGTCCAACGAAAATCTTTGAAAAACTATCAAAAAACCTGCAGAAATTTTGAGCAAGATCATTTAAAAATAACAAGAAATTCTGCTTGTTTGGAAACAAAATTATATGAAGAGATTAGTGTGTCTTGAAACAGTACAAAATACCGCATATCTGATAATAAACCCGCATATGTATCTGTTCATAATAAAATACATTTCAAAGGTGCTGAGTGACTGGTTAAGACAAAAACTTTTAAAGGCAGAATCATCAGTCATTCTTTGTCTTTAAAGGACACTAAACGCTACAAATATAGCTGACTTTTAAAATACGTCTTACTTTGAGTTGCCCGATAAGTTTCATAAACTGCAGCATGTTATTCATGTCGAATTGTTTCTCACCAGTGGCCGCCATTACTGCACTGATGACCCGGAAGTAGAAATTTGAATTTACTAACGCAGTACCCCTACCGAGCCGCTAGGTGGCAGCACAACCAAAAAACATTAATACTAAATTAAAATGTCCCGTTTTGACCTAACAGTTTTCGCCCGTTTCTTTTTCATAAAGTTTGTTTTTTAATGTCAGTGTAAATAAAAAAATATTAACATATTAAATTGTCCCCGCTCAAGCAACAAAACAAGAAACAGTACGGGCTGTGACGTCAACAAAACAACAAGAAAAGCACGAAGAAGAAGATTCGCACCGGATGTTAAGAGAAGCGGGAGATTAGAAAGCGTAATCAGTTTTAGACGTTTTCAGTATTTTTTTCGTACGAAATACAAAAGCAAAATGCTGAAAAAGACACCCAAACTAAAAAGTATTATTAGAACTAAAGCGAAAGGCAACGTAAAGTTCGGACCCGCGTCAGAAGCTTTGGTAAGTGAACACACAAATAACCTGATTGCTCGCTAGTTTTTCATTGTTAGCTTGAAGTCACCAACCAACACAGCTGTTGTTTACTTGGTCTTAGATTGATCTACTGACAGTACTGTTCCTGAACAACCTGGCTGAAGAGGCGAAGGCCAAGGCGTTTGAGGAAAAATCTGCAACGATAAGAGGGCATCACGTTAAAGCAGTCTCCAAGGTAACCGAAATTATATTTAAACATTTGGTATTCATGCGATTAAATACCTTCATAACGCTACAGAAGCTTGTTTCAGAAATGGCTACAAGCAGCCTTAAAGAAGCATCTACTGAACATTAACAACCTTTGTTGTTATTGTTAAAGCAAGGCCAATATAAATCAGTCAGCAGTAAATAACAACTACTGAGTGACTGCTGAAATTTGCTGAAGAAGCTAAATCACAACAAAAAAGGTTGAATCATGTCATCTGGACTTCGTTTTTTTTGTTAAAAAGAAACGTTTCGCCCCTCATCCAAGAGGCTTCG
>NC_056509.1:29273370-29314037 GCF_014905685.2 Nematolebias whitei
CAGTTTTGCTGCTGACAACCAAAACCAGCTGATCACATGCTCAAGAAGGACCATCAGCCTAACAATGGATCATTAGCACACTGATGGCTGTTTACTGTTCACAGAGGGCTGAGTGATACTAGCAATCACAGCATTGTAAGAGGGGGACAGTTGAACCCGGAGGCCTCCACCCCTGTTTAACGATGGACGGTTTCTTTTCACAAAGATGGCCTCCTTTACTCCTCTCAAACCATCGTTCCTCTCTGTCCAGGATGTGAACATCTTCATCCTTGAAAGAGTGACCGCTGGCCTGGAGATGAGTGTAGACCGCAGAGTCCTGGCCTGATGATGTTGATCTTCTGTGCTGGGCCATCCTTTTGGCCAGTGCCTGTTTAGTTTCCCCGATGTAAGACTGATCACAGCCCTCCTGACACTGAACAGCATACACAACATTACTCTGTTTGTGCCGAGGGACTGGATATTTTTTTTGAATGTCCAAAGGACCAGATTTAACTTTTTTAGCCCTTTGGTTCTTTTATCTCTCAGCTAGCCTTTTATATTAAACTTTTTGCTAGCCCTTTGTTTCTTTTATCTTTTAGCTAGCCTTTTATATTAAAATTTTAGCTAGCCCTTTGGTTCTTTTATCTTTCAGCTAGCCTTTTATATTAAACTTTTTGCTAGCCTTTTGTTACATTTAGGTTTCAGCTAGCATTTTGTTAGCCAGTTTTTTTTTTTACATTTAGCTACTTTTAATTAGTGTTGTTTTTAGCTTTTAGCTAATGTTCTGCTTTTTTCAATCATTAAGTTTCAGCTTCTTCAGTGAATTTCAGCAGTCGTGTGTTTTTGCAGGAGCAGCAGTTTCTCTTGTTGTTTCAGATTTTTTTTCTTGGTGGTTTTAATCAGTTGAATATTTAAACACTTTTTAAGAGTGTTGTCCTAACTTCATAAAACTCTACTATACATATAATTTAATAATCTGTTGAGAATGAAAAGTGAACACCTTTTAGGTTTTTTTGTGACTTAATAAAATATTTTATTTAACTACTTGTTTTTAAAAAGTGTCAAATCGTTTAATTGAGAGTTTTTCCTCAATTGAAATTCAAATGTTTACTTGTTTTAATTTTGAATACTTGTTAACAGTAAAAGTTCTGAAATGTTCTTTTTTATCTGTTATTCCTTGTTTTAGTTTGAACTTCACATCAGCTATAAAAGTATTTTTTGTTGTTTTTCTGTTTTTGTAGAAAATATTAAAAAAGTCACGAGGATGAAGACGACGAAGAGCACCATGCCAGTTCCTCTGTTCCTGCTGCTGTTTGGACATTTACATTTGAAATAGTTTTTGTTCTCTTTCCTGCACGCCCACAGTCTGTACCTGTTTGATTTAATTTTTTATTTTGTTTCCTATTAAATCTTTGAAAATGTCACACAGGCTTGAATCTTGAGCTTTTCTGCCTCGCAGCCTAAATGTTAAAATAAATTCACTCAACAGACATTACTGCTTCCCAAGTTATATTGTACAAACTTAAAAATACAACAAAAAAAATTGAGTAAAAATCTTAATATTTCTGAAGCTGAAGAGTTCAGGGCCTGAATCAGATTTGTGTTTGTGGATGGGACTCTGGCATCTCGGCTCGCGCTCCGATCTGCTTTCTGTCTTCAGCTGCACGCTTCACGGCCTCTTCGAATTCCTCCTCTTCGTCACGCCACACAGATTATCTTCACTCTGAGATGATATCCCGCTAATTCCTTTTCACCACACGCTTCTTCACCAGATATCTTCCCTGAAAGAATGAAGTTTTTTAAATTGTTTGTGCTGTAATTAAACACTGTCCTGTGCTTCACCTGAGCCTGGTGCCAGACATGAAGCACTCTCTGGTTTGACACGTTCTGCTGAATCATTGTAAACCTGTGGAGAGTTGGACATTAGAGGAAACGACCGAGCTTCAAGCAGACAGTTCAGTTGTGTTCGCATCTGAGAGAAAACTTGTTCTGACGCTCGGGTCCATATGGTTCATATTGGTCCTGAAGTAAAACTTATTTTGTACTCGGCTCTGAAACGCTCAGCTTTCTTGTCCATTTTTGTCTTTTCTCATCTTTTTTTTTTTTTTCCTCGGAGGCTCTTGACATTCCTCAACCTCTCGGGGTTATTTTCTTGCAGAATCTGATCTGGCACCCCGACGAGCATCGCCGTGTCATGTTTATGTTCCCTGTCAGATTTAGGAGCGGGGGCTTCGTGGAGCCACCTCTCATCTTCCTGTGATTCACATCGTTTTATTTTTTTAAACCGCCTCCAAATATCTGATAACACATCTGTGTGTGTTCTCCAAACTATCTCACCTCTCTTTATCTCCTTCCTGTTGCTGCAAGGTGTAAGGCATCACCAGCAGTGGAGCTGAACATTTTCACCCTCTTTCTGGGCTTTGAAGGCACCGTCTGCAAATGTACTGCCCGCGGGGTGATGGATGATGTTACTCTGCAGCAGCTGGACACCTCCAGGCTCCACTTCAGTGTTGTTTTATTGTCCTTCAGTCAAGGTTTGCTCTTGTTCTTGAGGGATTTGAGACTCCCCAGTCAGCGTGTTGCCTGTTGGATGTATGCAGGTTCTTCCACTTGGAGATTAAAGCACGAGGCCTGGTCCAGCTCCTCTGTCTGTGTGCATCCTCTTAAATCAGGTTCTCTGAGATAAATCAGCTCCGGAGTTCAATCTCATGCTGATTCTTCCAGAGAAGCTAACATCTCTGCTTCACAACCAAGAACGAGCTGTGAAGGATGTAAAATGTGCTTTTATGTCTCGCTGTTCTCACACTCTCCAGCATCATCAGTCCAGGAGCAACACCGAAATAAACATGCTTTATTACATTTGACCTTATAGGGTGGACAAAAAAAAATCCTAAAATGGCAGGTTTAGAAAAGATTTGAGACCAAACACACACACAAAAAAAAATCCTCTGTGTGACGACAGTTCAGGTTTGTTTGAGGGAACTGAAGCAGCGAGTTCCTAAAACATCTGATAACGCACCAAACAACAAACCTGGAGGACAGAAGTCTTCACTGTCTGCCAGCGGGGTTTTTTTTTTTTTTTTTTTTTTTTTTGTGGGAATTGCGAGTTCTTTCTGACCCATATTCTCCAATTTTGATTTCTCGTCTGAAGGTAGTCAAATCATCCGGTAGTTTTTGTTTTTAATTTCGTGAACCCAAATATGAAGAGAAAACACGCTGTGCTCGCTCGTGTCCTGAACAACTTGAACATTGAAAATAAAGGTGGAAGTATAAAAGGGACACTCGGTTTTTTATTCACTTTTATATAATGAGACAAACGTTTGGAGTTAAGTGCTTTAAAATGCTTAAATTTTTCATTTTAATTGGATTAAAAAAGACTGTTTTTGGAAACAGATTTACCTTTGAAACAAGTCTCATCAGGATCTTGACATTTATTTTAAAGGTTTATTTGCCTTTTTTGGTCATTTAATTCAGCAGCCATTACTATAGCGTTTTTAAAAAAGCTTTCCAGACGTGTCTCAAACCTGTTGTGTACCTTTTTTCCGACTGTTTTTTAGGCATTTACCGGTAATTCTCAGCTAGCTTCAGGAGCCTGAACTCATGGTTGATGTTAGAGAAGCAGGAAGATTTAAATGAAAATATTTTTTGTTAGGAATCCTAAGTGCGATCGTGCATTTATAGTACTCCCACCATAACAATAGAACTCAGATCATTTAAAGCGTGGTTTTGTGGAAACGTTAACAATAAGTATCCTACCTGTTGTAGATGTCTGAACAGCTCTGTTGAGTGATGGTTTAATCAAGACTGGATTTACGAGCTAATGGACGAGCATTTTAAGTAGAAACACTTTTCAAATCTGGTAATTATTTAACTTTACTTAAATTATTTAACAGTGGAAGCCCTGAAACTGTCAGTAATAACAAGCACACCCACAAACCATTGTTTCAAAATAAACTGCAATGGTAGAAAGACCGTCTTTTTTTTTAGGTCATTTTAATTATTTAAACATCACTGCCCAGCAGGACTTGGACTAAAGTGTTTTGCTGCTATAATAAAACAACTCCAATTTAAAAAGATTAGTGGCAGCAAACACTGCTTTTATTAAACTTTATCACCTTTAATTCTGTATTATGTGGTTATTTTGTGTTCAACTTCCAGGGTTTTAGGTGGAAAGGAACCCCAAATCTAAAAAAAATGAACTGAATTATTGGAACTGAATTGGGACAAATGAGGATAAATATTTACAATGGGATGATTCATCATTAGAAAAAAATCCACATTGATGTTATTCTGCTGCAGAGGAAGAGACCCTGTCGGTGTAATAATGGCTCAGAAGGAGGGTTTAGGACGAAGGAGGGTGGGAGTGTGAACATGTGCAGAAAAGAGAGCTTACCCAAACTTTGGATTAGATCGGGGCTGCGACTACCGTATGATGTTTCTCCTCTGTTTGCATTCTTCATGGCATTCTGGCAACTCAAGTGATCTCATGGAAAGCTCGAGGGATTTTTCCTCCAGAAAACATCTTTGCTCTTCTCCGCTGGATTCTCTGTACGAGTACGTCTGAATACCTACTGCAGAGCACCGCCACAACTCTGACATGCGTCTTATGGGATTCGGGGTGTGAATGCTCTGAATGTGAAGGAAAATGCGAATATCGTCCTTGATTTGGATTCTGCACCTAATGAATCTTTCAAAAGGCCAAGAGGGCACGAATGTTCCGAGATGGAAACGTAAGTATCATCCAGTCCTCCGGGACTTGTGATTTATCTTTCCTGCTGAAGACAGAGTAGACAGAGACTACATATGGAGACAATAAGTGTACAGTTCAGCTTGCAGGGAACAATGTGGTCATAGATTTCCAATGGATTTACCCTCTTGCACATTGGGAGTTTTAAAGCTGAGGTCACGGTTTGTAACACCAACATTTGCATGGTATAAGCATGACAGTAGTTTTATTTAGAAGCAGATATTTGCACAAATGCATGTTTGAAAATGTGTTCCCTCTTTGCTGCAGGTAGTTCTTCAGTGAGCAGCGACTGCCAGGCAGGATGTGCAACGTGCTCTGCACTGAACGGCTGTCTGTCTTGTAAACCTCGGTTCTTCTTCCACCTGGAGCTGGACGGGATGCGGCAGAGGGGGACGTGTCTTTCGTCCTGTCCTCGAGGTCACTACGGCACGCGCTCGCCACAAATCAGCACCTGCACCAGTACGTACCAGCGAACGCGTGCAGGAGCGTTGGGTTTTGTTGTCGTTGAGTGTCGTTGCAGTTTTCAATTGTTTTTCAGCTGTTCTTTTTGAGAAAAAGATTTATTTAAAAAAACATAATTGCCAAAAAACAAACAAACATGATTTTGGTGCACATGTTTAATTTGGTTTGAGGTGTCTGAACCAACTGAGCCAAACAGGTGTGTGCAGTTCCTTCACGTTCTGTTGTTTCCCTTACAAAGTTGTGTAAAATGTAATTGACAGAACTTTGGTCTGGCCCACACATTTCAGTCAGACAAACATCTAAAACACATGATGGAGCTCTCAGGTCCAGGGAGCCTCTAGTCATTATGTTCAAACATTTTTCCTTACACCTTTAGTTTAAATGTGATCAGCTTCAGACGCTGGTTGGGTTTCCAGGCGTTGATTTTGGAACATGGACTACTTTCTTAAAACCATTATCTCAGCCAGACGTGTAAAACATGATAAGACTGTCTAAAGTGAAACTGGTTCCAACAGCTTCTGATTAGGTTTGTGTGTATGTAGTTTAAATTCTCTATATTTTTTTTCATTCAACCTTTATTTAAACTGGTTAGTCCCAATGAGCCACGAGGAAAATTCTCTATACAGTAATTCCTCGCTTATGGCAGGGCATATGTTCTAGACACCCCAGCGATAGGTGAACATTTGCAAAGTAAAGATAGATTTATTTTAATATTTATATTTTATAGCTTTATAAACCCTGCCCACACTCTTTCAATGTTCTAAACACTCTAAAAGAGCACAGCGTGTCATGATCTCTGCCACGCCCACTTCTCCATCACAATCACACTCATGCTCATCACCTGTGTCACTCCCAGTCTCCCTCCTGCTCCCCAGTCTCTGCCAGTTTGTCTGATTGCCTCGTGCCTGAAGCGTCCAGCATTCTTGTTCCTGCTCTCGTTTCTAAAGGTTCGGTTCAGGTTTCGCTTGATTATTTTAAATAAACAATCCATGCCCGCTCACTCAGGTATAAGACGGAACACCCCCCCCCCCACCACCACCACCACCATTTCTTTTTCCGAGGCTGTCTGTTGCGCTCCCGCCTGTTGTGTGTCTCTAGGACACGATGACAAAAGATAGACCCCACCCCCTCCTTTCTCTTTCTCTGCTGTGACAGACAGCCTCGGAAAGAGAAAGGAGGGGTTGTGGGAGGGGTTTGTCTTATACCTGAGTCAGCCATTCTTTATTTTTTTGTACAATCTTAAGTAGAAAACCCACAAAAGAGTGAGTCCGCGAAAGTCAAACCGCAAAGTATCGAGGGACTACTATAGCTAAGTTCAAGTTTACCGTGGCAGACATGTTGGTGCATGGAAACATTGATCACAGTTGTATGTTTTTGTTGCATGAACCTGCAGTTGTTGAGTTTTCAGTGTTCAGTGCTGAAACAATGGGCAGTGTTACGGACTTCATGTTGTGGTCACTCTTCATTTCTATTAACCTGCAGAGTGCAATACAGACTGCGCTTCCTGCTTCAGTGAAAATTTCTGCACTCGCTGTCATCAGGGCCACTTCCTGTTCCGAGGGAAATGTGAGCACAGCTGTCCAGATGGGCTGGCGGCGAACGCAGCTCTGCGAGAATGCATCGGTAAGAGACCGTTCCCCAGAAGTCACGCAGCGCGGCTTGAAAGCTTTTACGTCATCTTCCATTTTTCTTTGTGTCTGTGCCAGAGTGTCCTGCAGGCTGTGAGCTGTGCACGAGGAGGAGCGTGTGCACGAGGTGTAGGGCAAACATGTACCACCTCCACGACCAGTGCCACCACACCTGTCCTAAAGGCTATGAGCCTTACGAACCACTAATGAAGTGCGTCCCCCAAAGTGAGAAAAACCCCCATTTCTCTGATTTTTATTCCTCCATTTCAACAAGTGCTTTTCTCTCACTGTTATACGGGTTTTCAAGTTCACTGTCAGGTTGGAGAATGGACAAGTCGGGGTCCTTGTGTTCGGAAAAGGGGCAAGTCTGTCCACAGGAGGGGAGAGGAAACCCGCACCAGACAAGTCCTCCTCTCCCCACATATCTTTGGTGACCCCTGTCCAGACCTGTCAGAGAGCAGGAAGTGTGACATTAAAAAAAGACGAATAAATTGGTTGTCATAAGCTGGAAAAAAAATATATTGCAGAGAAGATTTGGCAAGTTCTTTTATGGGTGCAACCCACATACTCTGCTGCTCAACCCACAAATGGATCTTCCTCACAAATGTGACGACGTCTAAAGGAAATAAACGGGCTTTCCAGCGGGATAAGATTTATTGACAAGGCACATTGTTACAACAATTAACCCGACGTAAGATCCCGTTTGTGTTTACATTAGAAAAAGCTGAAAAAGTTTGCAAACCTTTCCAATATGAGAAGAGGTATGCAGCTGAAATATCAGATTTTCCAGTGCAGTCAGTCCAATCTGAGTAAGATGGGTGTTTCACAAGAGTTATTTTTGCTGCAACGTTTGGCCTTATCTGAACCTCCACTGTTAGCATTGCTGACATGTTTTGTGAAATAAAATCCTTTCTGTTCAGGTTATTTCTCACTGCATCATTTAGAGGGCTCTAGCGCAGGTTTTAACACATCGCAGTGAAAAATAATATATCTTATTTCTACTCAAGTTTCAGAATACTGTGTTGTTTTTTCTACGCTAACCTTCTAAAATCTGCTGTTGACGTCCAAACCGATGTATATTGGCAAAAGTTTTTTGGAAAGTAAAAAGTGATCAGCAGTACAAATCTCATTTTGCTTGAAACATTTCCGGTCCATAACTAGGCAGCACGACGGCTCAGTGGTTAGCACTGTTGCCTCACAGCAAGAAGGTTCTGGGTTCCATCCCCTGTTGGACCTGGGGTCTTTCTGTGTGGAGTTTGCATGTTCTTCTCATGCTTGCGTGGGTTTTTTCCGGGTACTCTGGTTCCCTCCCACAGAACAAAAACATGACCTCCCTTGCAAAAGAGATCTGTGATCTCAATGGGATTTGCCTGGTTTAATAAAGGTGACCGTAATAATAACAATAACAATAACTTTGTAATTCTGTTTGTTTATAATGTAAATGCTTTTGAAATTTGTATTTTTACATGTTTATTTTAAGTCTGTCCTCTAAGAGTGATCATCTACTTTACATTTCTCCCACTTATGTCAGTGTTTCTTCAACCAAAGTGGGAGCTTTTGGACAGAAGACTTCAGTATTTGTACAGATTGTAAAGCCAGGGGGCCATTTTTTAACATTTGTGGTGATGTAATATTAAAAAACTTGCAAAATTATGAGTTCAACTATTTTTATTTCCATTTATTACTGACTAATCAGCCCCTCCATACATTGTCTCTGCACAGCTGTTAAATGTATGGTATGGTATGGTATAAAGTTTATTCATTTTAAAAAAGTACAAAACAATTCCATAACAATATAAAAAAGATACAAAAGATTTAAAATGAAAGGCAGCAGAAAGAAGAAAAAAATCTTATTATATCTGCCCCTTTTTTCAAACAATTATTTCAATCATAATAATTTTCAAGTGACAGAACAAAATGAATAACTTTCTATTTTTTCTAATTCTAATACAAAGCACACACTAAGCTACTTCATATATACTTTTTTAACAATTCAGCTTTGATCTTTTTCTTAAATGTGAAGGGGTTATTGAGAACCGGCTTTTGGGTGCCATGGGGTTAAATATCCAGTGAAGGAAATGCAGTATGGTGTCTACATAAAAAGTAATGACACCAAGAACTTGACTCTAAATGACAACAATAAGATGCAAATTGCATCTAATTAAAACATGTAAGAAGCTAAATGCTAGCTAACCAGCTTGTTAAAAGTAGCAAAGACAAGCTAAATGTACTAAAAGGCTTGCTAGATGCTAAAATTACCATTAGGCCACTAAAATTAACTAAATGTTTACTAAATCTATGCAGGAAAAAGCTATCTGAAATACCCAAAAGCCTAACTAAAAACTAAAGTTCATAAACTTAAATGTAAAGCAGTTTCTAAAGTTATTTTCAAATGTATAACGGCACCCATCTCATTATGCTCAACATTTTTATATATGATTTGGTTAAAATGGCACAGAGTGTGCAGAAATAGTGAAACAAAACAAAAAAAAAAACATGCTTAATAAGCATTCTTACAGGTCAGATAAAGCAACACTGCAAGCACAACTGTAGACAAAATAAATTCAGATTTAATTAGGCTACTGTAAAAAAAAAATGGACATCTGTGAAGGTAAACACGTTGCAATTGTCAACTTGTTTGAGCACCTCAAAGACAAATGTGCACTTGCATAAATTCACAGGTTTTGCAACATATTTACCTTCATATAAAACTGTTAGAATGAATAGTAGAAAATTAACCAAGTGAACACTTGATATAAGTTTCAGATTTTCACGACAAAAGCTGCACAAGATATGAAAATGAGTAAACTGTGAAAAAAAAAAAAAAAAACCGGGTGTAAATGTCCAGATCCTTATAAGATAAATTTACATCAGTTAAGTTTGTAAACTGGAGTAAAAATAAAAACTAAATGTAACTAAGATTTCAACAAAAAAGTTTTAAATCGTGTCATCTGAACCAGTTTCTTTAAGTGAGAAACATTTTGACGACCATCCAGAGGACTTCATCAGTCTGAGGCCTGCCAACCAGGTCTTGTCCCATAGGTAGCCTTCGCTGCTGTGTTTCAAGCCAACCTCCTGTTGGAATCTCAGAAGTAGACTTTTAACACGTGAAAACAGAGCATATCCATCCAAAACAATCATGAACCACAATCAAATGTTTTAGGCCAGATGGCTAACTTGCTACTCGCAGAAACAGCCTGAGGACAACCAAGGCCAAAGTGGTTCAGAAAAAAGTTTGTATGCTCATCCAGGTATATAACAACAAAATGGTAAAATCGTGTCATCTGGAACAGTTTCTTTAAGGGTTGGCAGGCCACAGACTAACGAAGTCCTCTGGATGGGGTACGAAACGTTTCTCACTTAAACTGGTCCAGATGACACGATTGAACCTTTTTTGTTATCTGGAGTTTAAGATTAGACAGTATGGTCTCCACTGCGCATGCGCAGTACTTCCAGTCTGTCGGAATGCGCGAGGTCGACCCAGTTAGAACTGCTTAAACCTCTGCAGGGTTTAAAGGCCGCACAGTGGGTTTAAATAACGCTGCAGCATTGTTACTGGTCGGCATATATTTCATAAGAAGGTTAAGTCATATCATCTGGACCAGTTATATTTTATAATTATCAGATATGACCGCGGCAGTATAAATATCAGCACCTCAGGACGCTGTTCAGGTGAGTGAAGAAAGTAAAATCTTAGCGTACCGGTAGCTAACAAGCTAACAATATGCTAACTAGAGCTGCGAAGTTAACGTTTGCTTGGAGGTTATTTATTCTCAGTGGACTCATTTAGTAACTTTAGTTTATGAAATTAAAATACACGTAAATGCAGGTAATTTAAAATGTAAAAAAAAATCTATTTTTTTCGTGAGCTAACGTTAGCTTAGCGGAACGCTAATGGGCGGATAAGTTAGCGCTGTCAACTGGTGGTGCCTTTTTTCGGAGTCCTTTGTTGCAGGGGACAAATGATGGGTTCTTGAGTGTTTGTGGAAATTTGTGTAAAATAACAAACAGTTGATACATTTCATTGTATTCACACTCGAGGAATAAAATCGTAGTTGTCCCTCAGTTTGTTTAAGTGTGGAGGGCGTTACCAGAAGTGTCAACACAACAATGTGGATTATTGTAACATGGCTTTTCTTTTTCATAAAATTTACACGGGGGATTAAAACGGGATTTTCTGTTTAGCCTTGCTTGACCTCCCCTTGGTTCTGTTTTTGCGAGCAGCAACGTAAATAATCATCGGTGCTGTTCTGTGACCTGCTCTGGACCAGACCACCAGGTTTACTTGAACCTGAAATGTATTATATGTTGAAGTTAACATCTTGGCGTTTATGAGCTGAAAGCCAGTTTTCAATAGGAAGGAGGCTCTCATTAAGCCTACCCATGTCTCCATGGTAACAGAGGCTGAACTCATAAACTCTCCAAAGCAAGTTGTGAGTTCATCTTCCACAAAAAATAACGGGGTCCTATTTTTCTAATGCATTGTCTACGATCTATGGTCAATGATATTCACTTGTTATATTTGTTCTCTCTTGTTCCATTTTAGCCAGATGGCATGAAAAACTGTCGGTTCTAAGATTTACTCTTGGTCACTCATTTTTACATGTCTCAGGGTAAAAAGTGGAACAAAGGACATCCTGCAGCACAAAGACAAATCACCCACGGGACTTGCGTAGGAAGTAAGGCTACAACACCAACCTCAACCACAACATTATTTTATTTTTTAATTGTTTGCACAAAAAAAGAAAACGCACATAAAGGAAAAGATAAAAATGTGCAAGAGAGGTAATAAAAACCCAAACGGGCTTACTTTGTTTCAATTTTCTTTTAAATACAGATAATGTTGTATATGATTCACTTACAGTAGTTGTTTTAAACTGTGCCAACACCTTGATGCATAAATGAAAATTTAGCAACGATGGTCTACAGAAGGGTTATGTAAATCATCCCCCTTCCTTGTAGAGTGTGAATGATAATTAGAGTTAAACTCAAGGAAATTATGAAAAATATTTAGGTAAAGATGATGTAATAAATATGACTTTATACATCAAGATTACTGTTTGATAATTATTCACATCATAAATTGTTAATAATTGTAATTTTTTTAAAAGAAGTGTGGATGGAGCTAAATATGAAGAGTTAGTAACAATTCTTACAGAAGATTTTTGAAGTTTATGAATGGATGTAAGCAAGCAGGATCGGTACTAGCCCACATTAATTTACAATTAGAAATATGGCGATTAATTAAACTATTGTACAAGTTTAATAAAGTACTTATTTTTAAATGGCGTTTAATCCTTTTTTATAATACCTAAAGAGTTTGAGATTTCTTACACAAAGATTTACAATGATTCTTTAAACAAAGTTTCTCCTCAATATAGACACCTAAAAACTGTTGATGAAACGTTGGAAAGTAAATTATTAACAAAATTTTTACTTTTTTTTTTTTCCTGGATTTTAATTCTTAAAGAAGATGAAATTATTATTTTTTTTTTTACATTGATGATAGTCACACAATGGTTTCAGTTAAATTGTCATTATTGTATGTTTAAGTGTTCACAACAATACAAGCCCAAAGTTGTTTACAGTAAAGACTTGGCCTCTGTGAGCACACGGTGTGATCTAGAAGGCTGAGCCAGTTTACTGTGCACATGCACAACGGTACAATGAGGCTGACGCATCCAACTGGGTTTGATGTGACCGTCGGTTTCTCTCTGCAGCATGGCTGGCTTTGGAGAAGTGGACTTGTCGGTGAATGCCCCAGCTCTCTCCAAGCTGAAAGAGCAAGTGGGAGAGGCCTCCGCCCCCGCCACTCCAGAGTGTGCCATCTGCCTGCAGAGCTGCGTCCACCCCGTCTGTCTCCCCTGCTCCCACGTCTTCTGCTTCCTGTGTGTGAAAGGTGCCTCCTGGCACAGCAAGCGCTGCGCTCTCTGCCGACAGGAAATCCCAGAGGACTTCTTGGAGCGTCCAGTTCTGCTCTCTCCAGAAGAGCTAAAAGCTGCGGCTTCAGGACTGAGCCGGAGTGGGGGTGGGTCCCATGGGGACTACGCCTGGTACTATGAAGGGCGAAACGGCTGGTGGCAGTATGATGAGAGGACCAGTCGAGAGCTGGAGGAGGCTTTTGTAAAGGGCAGGAAGAGCACAGAGATGCTGATTGCAGGGTTCCTTTATGTGGCAGATCTGGAAAATATGGTACAGTACCGCCGGAACGAGCATGGCCGCAGACGCAAGATGAAGAGGGACGTCGTAGATATTCCTAAGAAAGGAGTGGCAGGGTTGAGGTTAGAGCCTGAATCTGCCTCCGTTCCTGCTGATCCAGCTGCTGTGTCAGCATCAACAGAACGTGTGAGCTCAGCTGATGGGTCAGACTCTACAGACCAGACGCAGTCTTCATCCTTTGGGATCATGCTGTCGCTGCCCCCTGTTAGACCTCAAACACTCCTGGGCCGCCATCCTAACAGCCCTCTTTCTCCTTCACCCTCAGCCCTGGAACAGTCTTTTTCTCAGCTTCTAATCAGCCAGCCAGAGGAGGATGAAGAGGTTGAGGATGACGAGGTAGAGGACGAGGCGTACGAGTTTGCATCTGGAAGCAGTGAGAGCGAAGAAGAGGAGGAGTGTGACCAAAGGAGAGAAGAATCCGTAGCACAAAGAAGACTCGGGCAAAGACAACTAAGAGAGAGCCAGCCAACCCGAATTCCCCCGAGAGGCATGCCATCCACCTCTGTCCTCAGTCTCCGGTCTCGTAGTCCGGATGGACAGTGCACTGTGACAGAAGTGTGACAGGAGACCGAAGACTCTTCTGGAGCTTTTATCAGTTCAGCAAAAAAGTTTAGAAACCAACCTGCATTGTTTTGGTCCCATGAAAGGAAAAGTACCTCTTGATTTTTATTCATCTAACCAGATAATGTGCCATTTTTTTTTTTGTCCTTTTGTCTATTTTTTTCCCATCAAATTGGAAGTAGTTTAATCAAAGATCTTGGTCCATTTGAATGTCCTTGTTTTCTAGATGATCGACCAGCTCTGTTCACTAAAACGACACCTTCAAAGCCAGTTTGCAGGATGCAACTTTGTTGTTGTTAGTTTCTGCTCTGCTGACAAAAATAAACTCCTGCAAGGTTCTGCAGTAAACTCGCTCAGTTCTGTCCTCAAACAGAGGTAGGAAAAATCCACCACTCAAGGGGCTCTAAACATGTTTGAAATGATTTTTAATGCACTTGTCTAAACTGTTTTCACACATTTATTATTCTGGTAGTGCTTCTCGCAGTAGCAACAACTGTTTAGTTTCTTTGTTCCCCACGAGTTGTGCTGTGCAGCTCGTGAACAATCCTGGACCAGCCGTGTGGTTTTAGCTAAAGAAGTTTACTGAAGGAAGGCAGTGACGCGTCTCGAATATTTTCATAATGTTCAAGGTAAAATTTGCATTTGCTTCTTTAAAAAATTGGAACATCGGTGACTTTACAAAGTGCACAAAAGAACCTGCTACAGTTTCCTGTTGGCATTTTCTAGACAGCAAGTGGCATAATGTAAATAAAACTTGAATTTCTTTTTAAATTATTCTTTTGGTAGGTGGACTAAAATGTCTTTAGTGACAGCGGTGACTCGTCTGGGCATTGTGATGTCTTTGTTTTCATTCAGTCCACCATCTTTAAAAAAACATGGGTGATCAATAAAATGATGTTCCCTTTGGTTTTGATTGAAAGAATGAGAAGCTGTCACCTTGTGGAGAACATGAACAGTGGTTTTTGTTCCATCTATAATGATTGAGATGAGCGTCTCGAGAATGTAATCTATTTGAATCTGCACGCGTGTGAGCAGAGGGTGGTTGTACGCTCAGTTTTAGACGCAAGTCTTCTTTGATCATGACGCGTTTGTGCCGTTGTGAACATCTCCGGGTGCTGAAAAGCTGCTGGCCGCTCCACTGGAAAGTGTTTATTCGTGCAGAGACACATTTGGATTTCTATTTTTTGACACGCTCATCTTAACAGAGCCACTACCAAAGCTGCGACACTGACGTGCACTTGGATGAGCTTAGTTTTTTTTTTTTTATTTACTGCAGCTGCTATTCTTCCAACCATCTCTTCATGGTTTGTCTCTGTGAAAAAACTTAAATTATTGTTCTTTGTGTGTTTTTCTCATGTCAAGCTAATAAAAGTTGATTTATCATCAATGATTTAAAATGTTACTTTTATCAGAGAATGTTACAGCTGATTTAATTGCTCCAAATCAATATGGCTACTACAAAAATGCCATAACTCAGTTTTGCAGACACGGAGTTAATATTCATCAGTGTGGTAGTAGTAGCAGAGTATCATCTCCAAAGCCTACTCCAAGTTCTAACGGATCACAGGAGAAATCCCTGATTGGCGTAAAATCTGTCAGTCCTCTATTTATTTAATTTATTTATTTCTCTAGTTTAAAACTCCTGAAAGCTGGCAGGTGATGTTCATCCACCTCCTTTAATTATGGGCAGTATGCAGTGAGACCAGACTGTAGTGAAGGTGCAGTGCGCCTCTAGTCCACAGGGTGCCGCTGTTGTACAAACTGACCCAAGTCTCCAATGGTCTTAAACATGAGATATGAAATGTATCATTTAAATATTAAATTACTTATTTCATGATTGATTTTAATTTCATGATTGATTTAATTTTGTCACCATACGTTGGAAGACTGAATGTGACAAAATGAAATAAATACACAAATATAACAATTAAATGTATCGTTTAATTACAAATGTCTCATTCCTCAAGCCACTCCTGAACCAGAGACATCAGAAGTGAGGAGACAAAGAACTGGACTCTGTGGTCCAAACGTCCTCTTTTCAGATGAAAGTACATTTTCATGTCATTTGTAAATCAAGACCCCAGAATCTGGAGGAAGAGTGGAGAGGCCCAGAATCCACGATGCTTCAAGTCCAGAGTGAAGTTTCCACAGTCGGTGATGGTTTGGGTCCATGCCCTCTGCTGGTGTTGGTCCACTGTGTTTTCTGAAGTCCACAGATCACTCAGCATCTACCAGGACATACAAGAGGCTTCATGCTTCCATCTGCTGACGCTTTATGAAGATTCATTTTCCAGCAGGACTTGACTCCTGCCCACACTGACAAAGGCACAAAAAGCTGGCTGTGGAATATTTAGATTTTTCATTGTTTGTAAACCATAATCATCAAAATTACAATAAATAAAGGCTTTGAATATTTCCCTCTACATATTCAAATTTTGTGTTTTACATAACCTGTATGCGTTAAACACTTTCTGTAAACGTTGACAGGAACCCATCAGCAAGTGAACAAATCCCTCTGATGACAGCCAGACGGATTCCTCTCATCTGGGATCAAGTTTTCTGCACAGAACAAGAGTTTGATCAGTAAAATCTGTGGTTTTTATGATAAATCCCAAACTATTAGAACTATAAAAGTACAACCATAACTCACAGTTAATGTTTGGACTGTGTGAAAACTTTGTTTCTTTGATTTTTGTAAACCTGCCATCCCTAAAGCAGCCAAGTGAAGAAAACCACAGGCGCTTCGTGGAGTCGGATCGTGACTTGAATTAGAATCGCAGCTTTGTGGGTCGGGTTTGGGCTGGAACCTGACCAGAGTTTTTGTTGAGCTGCGAGTTCTGAATATTCAGTGCACAGATGTTTCTGTTTTAGGGTCAGACGTTTACATAAAAGACGCTCGTCCTGAAATATCACGTTTTGCTGCAGCGGCATGTTTCTACCTCCTGTCAGGGATTAACTCACAGCTGGAGTTACTAAATTAGTTCAAAACGTTTGATGTTTCATGAATGATCCAAATAAAATTAAATGTTCACATTAGTGTTTTGTATAGAATTGATAATAAATCACAATTTCTCTTTCGTCGATGTTAAATTAACGTTTATTCTCATCACTTATGTGTGAATGTACAAACTGTTAATTCATAGTGGTAAGCAGAGCAGAGGTTAGAGAAGGTGGGCCTGTGATTAGAAGGTCCAGTTCAACTCCCCGGACCAAATACATCAGAATGTGTGTGGAAAAGGTGAAGCACCCACACCTGCCTCCACCCTCATTTGCTCATGCACTCTGGGCTCTTGAGCAAGGCACTTAACCCCCCACCACCTGCTCCCAAACAGGTCTCTTGTAAATTAGTCCTCATGACTCAATGAGACTACCTGTAGAAATAAAGGTAATTAAAAAAAAAAAAATATATATATATATACATATATATATATATATATATGTCGGAACCGCACAGCTGGACCTCTCATGGGTCAAGGATGATCCTACTTGATTTCAAGATCACAAACCAAAGGTCAAGGTCACCTGTGTTAAAACCTTGTCCAGCTTCACACCTGAGTAATAGAAATGTCGAACTCTTTGGAGGGACATTTGATGGTGGTGGCGGGGACAAGAGACAGGAGTTAGAGTAGACCTGATTGTTGCACGTGCATCGAAACCTTCTGCCTTCGGTCTCGACATGTAAATGATAAGACCACAGGAGCTGGACGGACAGACGGATCGAGGAGACCGAGCTTCTATATGTTTCCAGACACACAGCTGTTCTTTAAATATGTGCACCATCCTGATTAAACGCCTCCTGGAGCTACTTCACGCTCGAGAACACACAACGTGTGCCCAACGCATACACAAATACGTCTACATCTTCCATAGTTGTGCATTAATCCCGTGTTAAATGATGACCAGTTTGTTTACAACACTTTCTGTCTATTTGAACCTTTTAATGCTGATTTGTTCCTACGTATCCCACTCAAAGTCAGTGCACATTGTGTCTGCGTTTTACGCGGAGTATTTCTACACATAACCTAGAAATTCACAGACGGGGTATCTCAGTGTTGCAGGAGCCATGGATGACTTCACTCCCACTGCAACTCATCGGCCTAACACCATTAGAGCCTATCGAGTGTCTTCCTAATCCTGGTGCTACTGAAGCATTTATATCAGCAGAGTATCACATTATTAGAAGGATGACGCCTGAAATCATAAAGTACAGGATAAGCCTCATTTCTAAATACAGCGTGACATGATGGAAGAAAGTATTTTTAGTTTGTATCCTATGTATTTGGTGAAAACCTCGACAGGTCTTATTATATTTAGGTCAGTGTATGTCTCGGAAAAGGTGCCGTACGGATGTGAGAGCATGCCATTTTCAAACTTGGACATACTTTTCAGCATTGATGAGACCTTTTCTGATGTGCCAGCTGCTAACATGCACCCCCATATCATCAGAGAAGCAAGGCTTTGAGCTGTGTCTTGATAACAGGCTGAATGATTCTTTTCCTCTTTGGTACAGAAAATGTGTCATACATAGATTTATACGTTTAAATTTAATTTTCTCTGACCACAGAAGTGTTTTCCACTTCCTTCGTTAATTTAAACTAAGCTTTAACCCAGCTGACACACACAGCTGCATTTATGGATGTTCATATATGGCTTCTGTGTATGATAGAGCTTTAACCAACATTTTCTGATGACACCATAAACTGTGTGATTTGTGGACGTGTTCCTGAGCTCATGCAGTGATGTCTATAACAAAATCAGACCTGCTTTTAATGCAGAGGCCCCTGAGGGCCCGAAGATCACCAACATCCAGTAATGACTTGCAGCCTTGTTTGGCTGAGCTCAGGGATTTCTCCAGTTTATTGAACTTTTTGAAGATATTATGCATGAAAGGATATTTAAAGTCCCCCCATTTTTTTGTTTAGGAAGAATATTTAGCAGATTATCCATGCTGCTGATCTCATGCTGCTGATTATTTCATGCTGCTGTATTCATTCGTACTCGTCTACTCACACAGACTCATGTTCGTGCTGCTGTTGTTCGGCGTATTGTTTTGCACTATTAGTGTTCAGCGTATTTCTTAGTTGATATCTTAGATCCTTATTACTGTTTCATTTTACAATTTATATTTTTGCTATTGCTGGATGTAACTGGGACCCTGTGTACACAGTTTCGTTCCACGTCATGTACCACATGCAGCGAGAATGACAATAAAGAACCTTGACGTTGAATATTTTTAAATTGTTCCACTATTTTGAAGCACAGTTTCTGCAGATTGGTGAACCTCTGCCCATCTTTACTTCTGAGCGGTTCAGCCTTTCTAAAACGCTCTTTTTATGAACCGTCCTCATACTGATCTGTTGTCAATGAACCTAATTAGTTACAAAATGCTCTGCAAGCTCTTTCTTATTCAATTCAATTCAGTTTATTTGTAAAGCACCAAGTCACAACAGAAGTAGTCTCCGGGCACTGAACTGAAACATTCACATTAAAAAGTCAATTAGTAAAAGTTATCCATCTAAGCAAGCCAGCAGATTGCATTGAGTCTTATTAGTTATTAATAATAATACCCCTGTATTAGTATAATCTTATGGATAATCTTATTTTAGAGGGGATATGAACTCTGAATGAATCATAAAGTCCTACACAGCAAAATCTGCAGTGGTTTTTTTTTCAGCGTTAATAATTTTGAGTTGATGGTTGTTGATTTGGGAGTTGTTTTGACACTTGTGGTGATCGAAAAGCTCCGTGAGTGGTGTCAATCAAGCAAGTTAAATGTTGTTAACATCTGTGACTGAGTTAGATTCACTCCAGGTGGAGTTGATAAATGTTTAAGTTGTGACTGATCTTATTATTGTGCTAATTCCTATGGTGCTGGGAAGTTGCTTATTTTTTAATAAAAAATAAATGTAATTTTTTTTTATTTTATTTAACTTGCTCACTGTTGCTGGTCAACACATGTGAACTTATGATGTAACTGTAAAGAGTGTGCTGTGTGTGTGTGCTAACTTCAGGTGACTACAAGAATGTTCAGATTTGGTGACTTGCATGTTAGGCTACAACACAGAATGCACTTTTAATGTTTTGTAAAACAAAACAATGTATGTTAACACATTACTGAAAAGAAATAACACAATTTTAGTTTTTAAAGCACTTAGTTGTGTCAAAAAATAGAAATGTATATTTAAAAAATTAACACTTACAGTGAAAGGGAATAACACTATTTTGAGTTAAAAGTGCACTTTAAGTGGTGTCATAAAACAACACCAAGAGTGTCAAATATTTAACACTATTAAAGAGTTAAAATATTAACACTTTTCACAGTGTACTTTTAACTCAGAATCTGTGAGAATTATATAAACTCCGAAAAAGTGTCAAATTTAACACTCTGTGAGTTGAATCCCCTGGATTGGCAGACCTGGGTGGTGGTGGTCCCCCTATTCAAAAACGGGGACCGTAGAGTGTGTTCCAACTACAGGGGGATCACGCTCTTAAGCCTCCCTGGTAAGGTCTATTCGGGGGTTCTGGAGTGGAGGGTCCGTCGGATAGTCGAACCTCGGATTCAGGAGGAGCAGTGCAGTTTTCGTCCTGGTCGTGGAACACTGGACCAGCTCTACACTCTCAGCAGGGTCCTGGAGGGTGCGTGGGAGTTTGCCCAACCAGTCTACATGTGCTTTGTGGACTTGGAGAAGGCGTTCGACCGCATCCCTCGGGGAACCCTGTGGGGGGTACTCTGGTAGTATGGGGTACCAGGCCCTTTGATATGGGCTGTTAGGTCCTTGTATGACCGGTGTCAGAGCCTGGTCCGCATTGCCGGCAGTAAGTCGGTCTTGTTCCCGGTGAGAGTTGCACTCCACCAAGGTTGCTCTTTGTCACCGATTCTGTTCATAACTTTTATGGACAGAATTTCTAGGCGCAGCCAAGGAGTTAAGGGGATCCGTTTTGGTAGCCTTAGGATTGCATCTCTGCTTTTTGCAGATGATGTGGTCTTATTGGCTTCATCAGATCGTGATCTACAGCTTTCGCTGGAGCGGTTCGCAGCAGAGTGCGACACAGCCGGGAGGAGGATCAGTTCCTCCAAATCCGAGGCCATGGTCTTGAGCCGGAAAAGCGTTGAGTGCCCTCTCCGGGTCAGGGAGGAGGTCCTGCCCCAAGTGGAGGAGTTCAAGTATCTCGGGGTCTTGTTCACGAATGAGGGAAAAATGGAGCGTGAGATCGATAGGCGGATAGGTGCAGCGTCTGCAGTGAAGCGGGCGCTGTACAGGTCTGTCGTGGTGAAGAGAGAGCTGAGTCAAAAGGCGAAGCTCTCAATTTACTGATCGATCTACGTTCCCACCCTCATCTATGGTCATGAGCTTTGGGTTGTGACCGAAAGAATGAGATCTCGGATACAAGCGGCCGAAATGAGTTTTCTCCGCAGGGTGTCTGGGCTCTCCCTTAGAGATAGGGTGAGAAGCTCGACCATCCGGGAGGGACTCAGAGTAGAGCCGCTGCTTCTCCACGTCGAGAGGAGCCAGTTGAGGTGGCTCGGGCATCTGTTTAGGATGCCTCCTGGATGCCTCCCTGTGAGGTGTTCTGGACACGTCCCACCAGGAGGAGACCCAGAGGAAGACCCAGGACATGCTGGAGGGACTATGTTTCTTGACTGGCCTGGGAACACCTCGGGATTCCCCCAGAGGAGCTGGACCAAGTGGCTGGGGAGAGGAAAGTCTGGGCCTCCCTACTTAAGGTGCTACCCCCGCAACCCGACAACGGGTAAGCGGAAGAAAATGGATGGATGGATAGAGTTGAATGAACACTCCTGTTTTTGCTGTGTAGGCTGTAAGTCAAAGTGCAGACTTTAGAGGGAATGAGGGACGTCAATTTCAGAGATTATTTTTTAATTGGTGCACTGACTTGTGAATGTGTGCACAAAGTGCAATAGGATGAAGTGAAGATAAGTCATTTAAATTATATTAAAAAAAAAGAAGAAGAAGTGCCACTTTTCACTGGAGCACACCTTGCACTGAATGGATCAGCTGTAGGTTGATTCACCTCTCAGGTCCTGTCAGGTCTTTGCTTTAAGTGGTTTAAAGATGGCCTGTGCTGCTTTATGGATATCTCCAATGATTACTTGTCTTTTTGCAGGCCCAGATTGCTTGATAAAGACATTCCCCCCAACACAGAACAATGCCATTAAATAATGTGATACATGATACGGAGCTGGGAATATTTTCCCAACTAAATTCCTTCCACATAAGCGGGTTAATGCATTTCCACTGGGTAGCACAAATGACTTGTTTGTCATCTTTAGATATATATCTCCTTCCTTTTCTCACTTGGTATATTCATTTTGTTGAATATGTTTTCAAATTATTCAGTTTTCTATCTACCAGTCTCCTGTTAACCCCTTATTTATGAGCTTTTCTAAATAATTGAGGTTTTCTGGATGTTTTCTTATATTTTAATGGTAAAAGTTCTCTTATTACCCATCTTATTTGGTAGAAATTCTTGGTTATGCACCATGTTTGGGTATACTCCAGTTTGTTTCCTATCACTCCATGCTCTCAGTTTTGAGTTGTTCATATTTGCATATCTGCAATCTTTTTGTCTGAAAGTACAGCCTGTAAAGGCGTCAAGACTTATTTAATGTTCTACGATCTTTCATCACGAGCAGCACGGTGGCACATTTAGTAGAGTTGTCGCCTCTCAGGGAGAAGGTTGCCAGTTAAAATCCTGGCCGGGGGCCTTTCTGGGTGGAGTTTGCATGTTCTCTCCGTGCATGCGTGGGTTTTCTCCGGGTACTCCGGTTTTCTCCCACAGACCAAAAACATGCATGTTAGGCTGATTGGTAACTCTAAATTGTTCCTAGGTGTGAGTGAGAGAGTGAATGGTTGTTTGTCTCGTGCCATAAATCTCAAGATCACGTTTTTTTTTTGTTTTGTTTCTTGCATTCTGAAAAATATTTTTCAGGAAATGGAATTGGGAGAGTTTGAAAAATGTATGAAAATCATGGAAAAAACATTGGTCCTAAATAATTAAATTAATGAGCTTAAACTTAAAAGCACACAACAAAAACTTTGTCTCTAAGTGGAGGATAGTTTTGGACTTTTTTCATCTGCTGTAAAAAGTTTTTAAGGCCTAGCATGTCTTCTTTTGACCCCCACTTCTTCACTGTCCTCAGTTTTTAACACAACACACATTTTGAACACACACTGCCCATCATGCTGCCATGGTTGGGCACTCTGAAAGATCTTTAAGAAGCTGAGGAACAGTTGATCATTTCAGTTCATTGCAGATTTATTTATAAAGCCCCTCAAAACTACAACTGTACAACTAATTCAAAAACACTAAAACAGTTTTGAGTGAAGATTTAAAAGCAGCTAATACCTGTCTAATATGCAAAGGCATTTGTGTGTGTGTGCGTGTGTGTGTGTGTGTGTGTGTGTGTGTGGGGGGGGGGGGGGGGTTGAAATCCCCAAAACCTTTAGACCACAACACAAGTGTTGGAAGCAAAATACAAATAATTTAAGGTCAGCTTAAATGTCCTCATTGCACGTGCATGGTATTAATAAAATATTAATAATTAAATTTTTAATTTTATTGTATATTTTTAATACTTTTTAAGCTCTTTGGATCTTGTGTGCAGTGGTAAATTGCCTCAACCGACCTTAGCAGCATGGTGGCGTACTGTTTTAAACATGTGTGTGTGTGTTATTAGAGGAAAACAGGGTCACATGAGCGGGCCAGAGGCCAGCCAAGGACCATGTAGTTGCTCCCAGCTGACCACTCAACTAAAGCCAAATTAAAATTTGTCATTTGTCACAAGATAAATAGAGCACTATAGTCGCGTCTGCCGAGCAACACCAGCTATCCCACGATAGCACGCTGCTCTTGTTTTGAAAGGCGACCCGCGAGGCTCGCCTTTCAAAGTGGAGATATTTGGGCCCCAATCTATTTTAATAAGGCGCTCTGGAATCCTCAGAGCTCCAGGCTCCTCCGTGCTGTCCCTAATGATTCCACCTCTTGCAGCAGAACAGTCATCGGGTGGCATTTGAGACGGCCGGTCCAGTGGAAGGACGCAAGCGCACTGACAGTTTGGACAGGTGGACGAAGACGGAGAGAGCCATGAGACATTTTGTACCTTATGGAATAAGTGGGTGAAACACTGAAGTGAAGAGAGGAAGGATTTAAATGTACATCTACAGACTGAAAGGGCTGACCTGTTTAATTTCATGATTTAAGCTAACAACCCTCCAGGGAGATGGACATGGGAGAGTCTAAGAGATGCAGGTTCAAGAAGTGAATTTGACTGAATGCTAATTTTCTTAAATTCGTTTTAGCACTCTGAAAATATTCCAAGTCAAATATATAAACTAAAAAATCTATGAAAAATAAAATACACTCACATGTATATTACAAATACGTTGCAGACACGTTACAACTTGAAAATAAACCCAAAAGCAACTTGTTGAGGTCATGCAAACAGCACTTCTCTTAAGGTTTAGCAAGCGATAACATTATGCCATGCAGAAAGAAAAGCCTTGTAAAAAGAGCCTGTAAAACGGGTCCGATTCAGGTCATCTGGTCCTCTTCACGTTAAACCCTCTCGAGCAGGGTGGTCCTGTAAGTCGACTCACATTTTGGAGAGACATGCACACTTACACATACAGGAGGCACCTAATCATCTATTCTGAGTCTGTTGCTGCAGCAACTGAGGATTTTAGTACCGACAGTTAACGATGCCGGACGTGGCTGAAAAACACATTACATCACTAAACTCCCACACTCTGAGACATTTGGAATGACCTAAATATCGACAAGGATTAATTAGTTGGCACCCTTCCAGCTCACAGAAACACTTCATTTCTTGTGAAACGTGCTTCAAATAAAAGCGATTGTTTAATATATATCTGCATGCCTTTGGTATAAACATAAAAATAATTGTGAAAATAAAAGATTTGCTCTTTATTTTGCAAAGATGTGCTAAAATAGTACGAACTTGTTTTAAACTAAATATTTGAACTTAATTAGTACTGCAGGTGCATTCAAGCTTTTCCTTAAACATCCAGCCTGTTTAAAGGAACAAACGTGCCACTGAGTGTGGGAATATGTGTTTTTGTTTGGTTATTTCTTCAGATCCTTGTGTTCTCCTGCACTACCTAGCGTTTTCCTCCCTTGCTGTCAGCTCCTGTCTTCAAATAATCACCCCGGGTGTTTGTCATTTTGTCTTGTCAGCCTCCCTATAAATTCAGCGTTGCTGTGTTTCTCCTTGGTCCGTGCATTGTGCTTCCCAGCCTGTCATGTCTGTTCCTCCATCATTTTCATCCATTCGTTCATTCACGTATTTGCTGCCCCTTCAACTTGCGTTTTTGTTTAAATAAATACTTTATTTTTACCTTGGAGTCTCCCGTGTCAGCCTGCATGCGGGTTCAACATTAACAACAAAACATGTCACTTAGTAGTTCGGTATCCTTTTGTTCACCACATTGAACATCCCATTTGAGGAGTCCAGAAACAAGACTATAGATATCCATGTTAAGGGTAAAGATTATAAGATAATCTCCAAGAAGCTTTATGTTCCTGTCACCACAGGGGCCATATTATTTAAAAAGTATGAGGTTCACGGAAATGTAGTTAACGTCTTAGGACATGGACGCAAGAGGAAATGCCACCCCTCAGTGCTAACAGTTGAAAAATAACCAAAAAAAAAAAAACCAACAAAAAAAACAACATCCACAACAATTCAGGCCAAGTTCCAACTTTAAACCATCTGTCAGATTCTGCGTCATAATGGGCTTTATGGAAGAAGACCAAGGAGATCCACTATTGGCAGAAAAACACTAAATGCGAGACAGAAATTTGCCAAAATGCACGTTGACTGTGGAAGGGTGTCAACAAAATTACCCACATCTAATTAACAGCCATTAAAAACAAAAAATAGTAAATTTTCAGTGAAAAGGAACTTAAGTGCATCACTTATCTTTATTTATTGTGGAAACACTTGATTTTCCTTTAATAAAGCACATCATTTAGTCACAGTCCTTTTTCTGTCAAATACCGAACTTATAAAATTAGACAGGCGATTCTGTGTGAACAAACATTTAATTTCATTTTGATATATATAGTTTTTAAATAACAATCCTTAGTAATAAAGTAACACATTTTATTTTGAAATGAATTATATATCCTCTAAGGAAACTAACGTGAATTATGCTCTTAATGCGGAGGGTAAGAAACACACCAGTTTTGTTGCAATAAGAACCATCAACACATTACCGGTGTGACACTGTTAATACTGGCATTTGAGATTTTTTTTTTTTTTTTAAATAGATGTATAAAAAATGGTTTGTATTGATGACATTTAAAAAAAAAAATTCCCAATTTGTGTATTCACAAACAGCTACACAGTTTGAACTTTACTTTAAAGCAGATTTTTGACAAATAGTGCTCATAGAAACAAGTGATGTTACACTCATACAGCTGGCGGTTTAAAGCAACACCAACATAGTCAGCAGCCAGGGATCATGGTTATTTATCAGTTTTCATGACCGTAAGCTTAAAGTGGCCATCTATAAATGTCTCCAGTATAATTATATAGTTTCTTTTTTGAAAAGCTCTTTAGATATTTCTGCTGCTTTGGCCTCTGTTTGGTTTACATGACGTTATGTTCTCAGTGCAAATAATCTGAATTTACATCTGTACACGCTGGTAAAATGAGCCTGCTTTGGAGGAGTCGTTCCTTACTCGTTACCTGTAGAGTTTTTATCCTAAGATTTCAGATTTAAAAAGAGAATTTGAATTTTTTAACATCCTGCTGTCCACAAAAGCCACAAGGCCTCAGTCTTAAAGCTGAGGCGTTGTGGGTCATTTTGACCCAAGGATAGTTCTGTGGACAGATGAGTTTGCAGTATCCTTTTCCATTCCAGTATTCCTGCTTGCACTCGACGAAGACGGACACTTTTTCTCCCGCTCCTGCCTCTCTCCTGCTTCTGCTCTTGCCCTGTGAATCTTTTTCAGAGCCTCCCTTTACATATCTTCCAAATCATAAATTATGGATATGGTCAGCTGGTCTCTCAACGCAATTGATACAATTTTCTCGACGAGAAGACAGGGTGCAGGAGAGACCTCATGCCGTGAAGGGACACTCGCAGCTAAGGACACTATGGATTCCTGGGGGCAGTGGAAGATGAGGCGTCTGTCCGTATTGTCCGTTGAGGATGTAGAAGATGATAACAGGTTTTCTGCTTTTTGGAACTGGCAGGTATCTGGCGTATCAACAAATTCAGAAGATGCCAGCAATGGTTCTGGCAATTGTGAGGCTGCCTGCCTTGTGTGAAGGAATGCGCTGTGCTTCGAGCACTCAGACTCACAGGCTTTGTGAGCTAAGCCGTAAGCTGGATGCAATTTCTAAGAATCACAGGCCATTTGCAGCTCCGGGAACTTGCTGGCGTGAAGAAATCAACCAGAAGTCTACAAGCACAGCCCGGTGGAGTGACTACAAAATTTGGCTGTTTGGAGTTGCCATTTGAGAAGTACCAGCAGAACTTTGAAGGCAGACAAAAAATGAAGCAGAGTCGGCCTGACCCAAAATAATTATTTGAATCTGGCTTCCCCGCTGGCCTTGAATAGGCCAACTATCTCAAAATTCTACTGGAGGTTATGTGAACAAAAAGCTCTGCTCTGCTCAGCCTCCCCCCCTCCACCCGAGGACATCTGTGGACCTGTATCAGAGCTGAGCCGGCTGATAGAAACTGTGCCATCTTTATTAGGACTATGGAACTTTCTGGCAGTGCCCATGGACAACTCACCACCTTTGTCAGCCTCCTCATGCATAAATGTATTATGATGTCATTAGTATGTTGTTGTTTATGTGCGAGATACTACTTTTTTTTTTTACCTCCCCTCCCCTCGTATTTGTTTTTACTTATATACATTTGTCTGTCCGAAACAGGTCTCTCTTGTAAACGAGTCCTCGAGGCTCAATGGGATCTATCCTGTATAAATAAAGGTTGAATGAAAAAAGAAGTATCTTACCTGACAGAGACAAGAATGAGAGAGTTTCTCATGAAGGAGTCACAACTAGTCAGACTGGAGGTGATTCCAGAGCCATTTACAACTTAAATGCCAACATTTTTCTAGCAGTTCTGCTCTTGTAAGAATCTTGACACCACATTACCTTTGCACGAAATAATTTTACAAACCAGGTAACCCTAACGTTGACGGTTTTCAACGTGTGTTTGACATAAAGCGTGTTCCAACAGACTACGCTGTCAGCACGCCTGGTCTTCAGTATAGTCTTTCCAAAAAACATCCATTTTAACTGATGCAAAAGTAACACTGGGTATCAAATTTACAATTACAGCACATCCAGTGCAGTTGCTCTAAAAACATTTGAAAGTTTGAGCTATTTTGGGTGGATGTAAGCAACATAGATAATTTATCTTGTATTCTTCAAACTGAGATTGTTCTGTCTTCTATGAGTAACACGGCTACTCAAAATGAGTCCCAAGGATGCTACTTCAAAAAATGTGAAACTGTCTCTTTAAATGTTTTAGATGGAAATCTAATCATTCTATCGATCAGGCGGCAGCAACATACTGTCACATCGTGTGCAGCTGTTGGACCCTGGAGCTAACTAAAACCACAGAAACTAATGTTGTTATATAAGCAGTTACACAGGCAGTAGGTTATCTAAAAGGACATGCTCGAGTGTCGTCGGTTACTTTAACAACAAGTGTTGCAACACCGGTTAGTTTGATGATGCAAGCCAGTATCACCAGTGAAAGAGATCTATTTATAACGTTATTCAGCGTCCTATCACACAGCATCTGTGCCTGCAAAACGCTAATATTACCTACCAATCAAATAGGCTTCGATTTGAATTAGAATTATTTTTATCCTTGGAGAGGTGAGTTTAAATCTAAAGACAGAGCATCACTTCCTTTGGTTCAAGTCTTCCTTAGACACGAAAGTCCTCAAATGACAGCGTACTGATGCACACAGAGTACGAGGTAACTTGTTCAAAAGGACAAATCAGAGCATTTATCATATTCACAACCATTAGACCAGAAGTCATAAACAGACATTAAAGCTGTGTACATAGATATTTTACATACAGACATATATTTCACAATTAAATCCGTAAGGCCTAGATTGTTTTGATGAAAACATGTTTTTTAGGCGTCACGCCTCCTGCTGGGGTCAGAGTGGGTGTTACCATGTCTCGCTGACGTCAATGGAGCCATGGCTACAGTTCAGCTGTCCTTGTTGTCCCCCCTCTTCCACCCTCACCCCGTCTCTGCTCTTATGAATAGCCTGTCCAGTAGAGGACATGCCGTGCCAAGCTCTGCCAAGCTGTGTCAGTCCGATCAATCGTTTTGAGCCGAGGATGCTGGTAGAAGACTAATAGAAAGAACGAAGGAGGCATTGTACAGATTTTGTGCTGTTAGAGCTTCTGTTTCACTGTAGGTTCATACAGGAAGGGGGTTTAGCTAAGAAGACGCCTCGTTAAAATCCCTCATCCTGTGGAGGTGCCAAACTGTAAGAAAGGGTTGTCATTTACATACACGCACACGCTAAAACTGGAACTGGAGATCGAAAGAAAAGCTGAGCATCCAAGACACAAAGCAGGTACAGGGGAAGATATCCAACTTCCACTATAAAAAGGTATATAGAAAAATGAATACTCGGTTTGTTAATGTTTAAAAAGTCCAACGTTTAGTTGGATTAGTTGTATTGATAGGCAAAAATCACAACAGGTGACAGAAAAGAGAACTAACTAGCGAGACAGAGAGGGGACCCAGAAACTCCCCCTCCCACTCTTTATTTATACCCTAAAGACAGCAGGCTAAGATTTCTGGCACCAAAACACACGTCACGCTTACTATTTTAGTGTGAGGCGCCACATAGCACCAAGAGGTTGGATGACAGGGCTGAGGCATCCTGGGGCCAAGGGACTTCCGCACATTTGTCCACCGGTCTTTACATGACTTTTCACACCTTAACTACCTCTGCCAGGTTATATGTGCATGTGTATATGTTTTATTTATGGTGCGTATACTATAAAATTAATGCGCTTTTATAGGTGCGTGTATGGGTGAGCTCAGGATTGTGTGAAAATGTGATCCCTCACCCTGAACAGAGCCGAGGTGTCAAAGAGGTCAAAGGTTGTTGATGTAGTCTTATGAGGCGTGAAGCACTGAACATGAAATGTGATCTCTGTCTGTGCAGCACGCTGCATATCCTGTTCATATATACCATAACTACTCGTGAACGAAGACTCTAGAAAGTATGATCATTTGATAAGAGCTTGACAAAGCAACTGGAAGTCATAATGGAGAATTTTACAATGCGGGTATTGTTTAATCAGCTCATACTGGGTTGAGGTTGGTGGCCACATCAATGGTACCCAACACAAGAGCTTCCACTGCTGTTGAATGCAGGGATCTGCTGCTATCAGATATCGACACAAAATGCAATCAATCATCAACATTGAACGATTATAGAACGAGAGAATGCAATGCAGCGAAACACAAAGTCAAGTCTTCATGTTGAGTAGTCATATTTATTACCAAGAAAAAACATTGAAGGCATAATAAAACTTTTCGTCACAGTAATTACTTGAACACATTCTGACATTATGATAGTCAAACACACTTGTTGACAGGTTGTAGGTTGCCACAGCAAGCGTAGTACCAGCTTGAGCTCAGCCATGAAGGTTGAACACGTGAACCCTCAAAGTAGAGCCGCATGCTAAATCACATCGCACAAAAACAACAACAACAACAAAAAAACACCTATTTATTACAAAAGATAAAGCCTAATATGGATAAGTGGAGAAAAAAAAGCAACAAAGCAATGTGATGATGTGTTTTGGCACAGAGGAGATTTAAAGCTACAGCAACACTGGAGAATGTTGTAGATAAACACATCACTGTGAGGAGATCAGGCTGTCGAACAGAAATATCCTTAATATTTACAGTTTGAAAAGAGAGGAACGCGCTTGGTTGGGACAACAAAGGATCATATAATGACAGTCTCCGTCTGAAGAGAATAGGAAATGAGAGGCCGGTGCTTCGGAGCAGGACTGGGGGAGCGAGTCATGGGGCTCGGGGTGCGGTAGATTGGGCCAGACGGCGTGGTGATTCTGGCAGTAGGGGTGCGGCTGGCCCATCTGGAAGGCGGCCGCTGGTTGGCAGGACGAGCAGGACGAGAGAAACTCCTCCTTAGTTTGGCTGGGGACAACTCTGCTGGGTTCACCTGCACAGAAACACACAAAAAGTCAACGGCGATCGGAGATCGAGACAGCTGAAGGTGAATAAAGGAGCAGAATGCAACCTACTTGCTGTGCCTCTTGTTTATGAGCTGTGAATCCGGTTCTGGGGCTGGAGCTGTACTCATGTTGGATCTCCAGCATGTCCAGCAGCTCAATAAGTCCCTCATCCCTCAAACTGCTGCAACCTTCCAACTCTTGTCCTCTATGACTCCTCTGAGCTCCAGCAGAAACATCTGAGGCCTTGCAGTCCACTTTGGGCTCCATCTGTTGGGGTGAGGGCTTCCTTGCTTTCTCTCCACTGTTAGCCCTGGGTCTGATCTTTGGGCTTCCTGGCACCTGCGCTCTCCTTTGGACCTGCTGAGGAACCGACTGAGACCCTTTGGAACTACTATGGCCTCCTCTCTGCTCCTTGTAGTTGTGTCTACAGTCTAACCCTGAGCTCCAGTCTTGGCTGAGCTCAACACTTGCTGTCAGCGCGTCAGACTCTGCTTGGCATTTCTGGTTAGGCACACGCATGGGCGCCTTGCTGGCTCCTCCAGTGACTCCCAAAGCCCGTCGCTGACAGCCAGGAGTGGAACACTTTGCCTCTGGTCCCTGATGGGTCACCACCCCTGAGTCGGTAAGCAATTTACCCTCGTTCTCCTGGAGCATGGCTCCAAATTTCTTTAGAACAGACGGACTGTGACACTTCCTGTCTCCCAGGACTCCTTGACTGAAGGACTTTCTGTCCAAAGAGGGAGACTCAGCTGCTGTGGCTGGGAACTGTAGGCGTGCTTGTGCAGCTGAAGCATCCCTCTGTCCAACAGGGGGCTTGGCAACCGTGTTCTCCTTGATGGGGGAACTCTCTCTGCAGGGGGCGCTTTTCATGTGAGACACTCGGTTCTTCCTGTTTTCACTTTCTTCAAAACTGCCCACACAGGGCTCTTGCTGAAGCCTGGTTTAACACAGAGAATATATATATAAAAAACTATAAACAACACAAATGAGTTAGATTTAATTGCATATTCTTATTTAACATGTCCTCTACCTCTTAGTCCTACACCTACATTCTGCACATTTACATCACGTGATACGGGTGTCCAAGTTAGTTTTAGGATTTAGAGGAAAAGTAGTAACGGCTAATTCGCCCTTCAAGTGGAAAATTTTCAAGAAGACACTTCAAATAGTTGCAGTGAATCCGATATCTCAGGTGATGTTGAAGTGGCTCATTCATGGTCACATTTAACAAAAAACAACAGTAGGAAATTGAATTCTACAATCCTCTTTAAATTCAAAGTAAAAGAGCAGTGGTTAAAATATTCCACTGTGAAATGAAGCCAATACACCATCAGTTGCCACTGATGTCAGTATATGATCACTTGTTAACAAAAACAATAGTCTCTTTGAAGCAGGGCTCTGTTTCATAGTGTAACGTTCTAACCACCAGTTGTAACGTTGAATGCACGACTAACGGCTGAGAAACTTCTTACCGATTATTTCCACATCTCGTTCTGCCTTTGTCCTGGTATGCAGAAATGTCTTGGTTCACTTTAACTACGTCACTGAAGTGCTGAAAAAAAAAACATACTTTACAATCTATTCTGCTAAAACAATCTAATCTATTCATGCACAGATAGCAAAGATGCTATATCCCATGTGGACGGAGAATGTGTCAACTTTCTTCTCAACTGCTCTGTCAGGTGTCAAGAAAGTGCAAGAGTTGGGTTGGAGAGTGAAACAAACTCCTATCTGGTAACTTCCCTGTGTAAGCAGACTTCAGGGAACTGTAATCAATATGTTCCTGCCGTAACCACAGCTTTCACTCATGCCGCGTCAGCCGATCCCGTTTCTTCATACGTGCAAATACCAACAAAATGAAGCACAAGGAAGAAAACTCCCCCCACTCACCACGTGACGAGCCCTGTTGTTCTTCCTGCTCATCTTTTTGCCTTTCTCCAAATAATCCTGCAGCAAGTCTCCAATCTCTGTGACGCCGCTGGAGTGGCAGTAACCGTAGCCGTGCTGATGACTCACAGGGTGGCTGCACCCGTTGGGGCCGTAGTGATGTACGATTATATCGCCAGAGTGAGTCACGCTGTGGTGGCCGAGCCCAAAGAGGCCGTCGCCGTGGTGCCTTAGTCCAGACTCCAACGGGGCGCAATGTTTCTGGTCATCACCAGGAATATCGTTTGCTCCTCTGCGTGCCTGGACTTCATTGTAGAGCTTGAAACCAAAAAAATAAAAAATAAATAAAATTAATATTGACCTTGTTGTCAGATCGCTGAAGCTAATAATTTGTACTTCCACTGTATGTTTGTGTTAGAATTTCCACAAAGTGACCTATATTTAAGATCAACACATGTTAATCCACTTTGCACACGCGTCCGTTCCCCATCGCAACCTTCCTGTGGTATCCACTTTCAGACCATGTGTGTGTGTGTGTGGCAGAGAAAGTGTGTGTCCAGCGTGTCTGTCAGCACATCACGGTTTAATTAGCTTGTTAACATTTGTCTGTACCGTTGCTCCAACAAGGCCAAGAGGTTGAGTCAGTTTGTGCTCTGCCAACAGTTTATTATGGAGCGCGCGCACACACACACACACACTCACACACACACACGCACACACACCAATTACCACTCACTAGGGAGCACAAAAGCTCCTAACGAGACAATTAGCACATGTATGAGAGGAATAGTTCAGGATTATTGTTGAACCACATTAAATTCTGCTCATTTTCTGCTGTTGAGTTAAAACATTCTACAGAAAATGTCTGACCCTTCACTATCACTAATTGAACCTAATAAATTTATTCTCCCCCACCTTTTTTTTTTTTTTTTTTAATTGGTGGATAAATTGTACAAACCAGACCCAGAGGTGGGGAAGAAGCTTGGATTATGGCTCTGAGAGTGCTGTATTTTTCCCATAATGCACCTCGCATGACGGACCAAATATCAATTTGTGCAAGATTTTATGAAGAATATTTGTAAAAGAGCTTTATCCTTCCACGTCTATAAGATCTGTCTCTTACCTCTTCAATTTTCTTCTGGATATCCTGCAGCTGATCCTCCCACTCCTGCATCTCAGAGTCAAAGTTGTCCAGCATTTCCGGCCTCTCTTGCCCCCACCCCCGGCCGCTGCGCTCCAGCCTGAGCTCCAGATCAATTGCTGCCATGATGCAAGCTGTTCGATACCCAGAGGCCCTTTCTCCTGTTTCACCCCCCCTTGTTAGAGGTCGCTGTCAGGGTCAGGAACAGAAGGATCGATGGCCTGGAAACACACAAAAAAAAGACAGGATTGATAATTGTGCACACATTACATAAGTGAAAAGTTAATTATTTTTTTATTAAACATGAGTTTTTATGTTAAAAATGTCAAAATCCTGGTGAAGCCACATTGTTGGCAACAAAAAAGAATCTGAGTTTCTCGTCATATTTCTCAGTTGTCTGAAACAACATCAGGTTATGCTTTCTGCTCCTATATAAGTCACATATTTACAACTCTCTGCTTTGACGTTCTCTAAATTCCACAAACAAGTCAACCTTCAGTATCTCTGCAGACATGTTGGTCTTACTGTCCTCTAAACAATCCTCAAGTCAACAAGGACAACTTTCACTACAACCATGAGCCAGCAAAGCTGCATCTCCTGACATAAAACATACAGAAAGCATAATTATTATCTTTAGAATGAACTGTTTAGTGTTTAATTGTCCCTGCTCTCCATCTGTCCTCACACTCGGGACCGAATGTCCACGATGAATTTCAGCTGCGTCACATCCCTCATGCCTTCAAGCCCACCCCTCAGATTCTTCAACAGCTGACGAAGCCACTAAAAAAAAATATCAGCGTTGCTGCTAATTATGAAGTAAATAAAAACAACGAGGCATTCTGTTGTCATTATTAGAGGAAAGTGCCTGAATGTAACGGTCCTCCTGTGATGTGAGTGAAGATACTATGCCTAGTAAGAGCACGGAATACATGCAGTATATGAAAAAGTAAATCAAATAGCAGCAGAGTCTGATAACTTCATGTAGATAAACTGGAGGCTTAAGCCGTCTTATGTGGCTCCAAACAGCAGAAAAATGACCATTAAACACAACAGTTCTTACCTGAACACCTGCCCTCCAGTAATTATCCTGTACCTGCTCTGATCCCTGCGCAGTTCGTCCTGCTCTCAGAGACACCTTCTCTCGAACAGATAAAACGTCTCCTCTCCGCCGCGCTACCCTTCGCTTTCCCACCTCGGCTCTGTTACGTAAATTACGGCGGACGCGATTTAAAGAGGGTCCCCAACTCCCTCCCTCCGTCCTGCGAGTTAAGACCGGTGGAGATGTGAGCTGTAAAGGGTAAACATCTTCTGTTCCAGCCGGGCTCCCCTGGCTTTATACTAGCCCCTCCTGCAAGAGCGCGCGCCTACTGACTTGGGCTCAAATATCATAATGTCAAATTTATTCCAGCATTTGAAGTCTCGAAGGGACGACTGTCGTCACCAGCATCCTGGCTATAATTACCGGGGCGCATGGAGAGAGGGAAAGTGTTTACATAGCTGTTTCAGCTGCTGCTCTCCTCGCAGCCAATGGGCTTCTCTGTTGCTACTCTGCTTTTAGGATGCTCTGGCAGATTTTGCCTTGTGACCACGCCGCGCTGCAAATCATTTTTCCAAAGGGTGCCAAATGGGCGTAGGTGACACAGTGAGTAATAATGTGTCACGGTCAATAATATCTTTATTGAGGACAGTCACGAAGAGGAGACTGTCAGGTGGACGCCTGGCGTGCTCGATATATTTTAAAGGCATTCTTTAAATTCTTTTAACCTTCAGTACATTGAAAAATAAAATACAACACAATCAACCCAAATAGCACTTTTAAATTGTGCAGTGAAGCAAATTATCCACTTGAACTCAGGGAATGGACTGTCTCCCGAGGGCTGTTTATGTTTCACAATCAAATACATCAATCAGCCCAAATTAGGCGCTCTGTGGGGAATTTCAGGGCTCCCCCAACAACAGGAGCTGACATTTGGCATGTGATGATTGAAATTCCTTTCAGTTTGAAGCCCCTTGGATCACCGTTCCTCCACCTGTTGTGCTCCTTACTTAATGACAAACCCCTCATGAGTTAAGGGGAGGAACACAAACAAACTTTGTCCTTACGTTACCTTTAGGAAAAATCAGCAGCAGGACGGCAGGGCAGGGGTTGCTCTGGAAAACAAAGAGACATTCTGACTTTACAACACGCTACAGGGGACAATATTTATAGTGGCAAGGTTAAAAAAAGATTGTTGTGGTTTTGTCTTTGCCAGAGTTCGCTTTAAAGTGAACCTTCAGAGTTTCTGTTAAAACGGTATGAATAATAACTATCTTACCTGTTGTAGATAGCTCTTTAAATGACAGTTTGATTGGATAAACTAGTGGTTCCCAATCCAGGTCCTTGAGGAACACCATCCTGCATGTTTTAGATGTTTCTCTCCTCCAACACACTTGATTCAGTGATTTAATTACTTCCTCGTGTTCTGTAGAAGCCCCATTTATTTAAATCAGGTGTGTCAAAGCAGGGAAACAACTAAAAGATGCAGAATGGTGTTCCTCAAGGACCAGGGTTGGGAACCATTGGGATAAACAAACTGATTTCTAGCCTGAGCAGGGCCAAGACCAAAATAGACTCCCATTTAAAAACGCTTCCAGTTTCAAAGGTGTCGTAGTGTTTCATAAGAATACTATTTTATAAAATTCACATAGCCTTAAGTGTCATATTAGACATAACCTTCTGTAGTTATTTGCAGTTATTTGCATTTGTGTATTTTTTGCAGTTCATGATATTCTGACAGAAAAATTGTGTAATGCAAAAATGACAGAGGGGTGGTTGTTTATAAAACCGTATGATCAACTATAAAAGTTTTATATTGTAATAGTTTTAAGCTAACTAGCTGTTAGCTTGTCTGTTTGAGCTTGTTCCTCCAAATGGAGACCATTTAATAGTCTGCCTCCAACAGGTGAAATATTATGTATGATTTGAACTGTTCCTGTAAGACTTTCCACTGTTGTTTAGCTATTTTTTTCTGTTGTACATGTACAAAGTACATGTATCCTGTTCATGTCTTTCAAACAGCTTATATTTTGATTATTTACAGATGCATAACTATATTTTTAGAGATCAGACTGTTTTGGATCACAAGGTTTAATGTAAAAAAAAAACAGCTTTAGTTTAAATGCGTTTCTGTTGCCATCTTTGGTCTGAAACACTGTTTAGCTCCTAGATGACTTCTGTTGTGACTTGGCAATATATAAATAAACTGAATTGAATTGAATTGAATTTATTGAAACGCTATGTTCAGTTTACCTCAGAATTCAGAACTAATCTGGAAATGACCCAACGTGGCCATGTTTCAGTTGCAAGTTTGAAAACCAGTGTGGTATTCCCAGCATTGTGATATGTGAGCAGGCTAGCTACTATTAGCAAAGTGAGCAGATAAAGTAATGGAATTTTATGGATTATGGATCCAAACACAAGCAAACTCTTCACATCAGGAAGTACAGTAGTCCCTCGATACTTGGCGGTTCGTTTTTCGAGGACTCGCTCTGTCGCGGTTTTTCAAAATAAGATTGGACATGACACACTGATGGATGAGCTGCACGATCGGCGTGGAGTTTTTATTTAAAATGAATTATTTTTAATTATTTAGCACCTGATGCATCTGTGTGCTCCTTCCTCCTCTGTCGATCTCCATTCATCGGCGGAGAAGTGGGTGTGGCCGAGAGCACAGAGTGCAGCCGTGGCCGAGAGCAGAGATCATGACAAGCTGTGCTTTTTTAGAGCATTTAGAGTTTAGAAACATTGTTTCGAATATTGCAAGAGTGTGGGAAGGGTTTAAACGCCCTAATACTGTGTGTATTTATACACAATGTACTAAAATAAACTACTACTTACTACTTGTACTACTATTCCTACTTTGCGGTTTTTCACTTATCTTGGCTTGTGGAAAGCCTCCGACTTCACATGTTGAAATGTCAACTTTGGAGGCGTTCCAAAACTTTTACAAATGATAACTCACAAATTATGTTCAAATGAAATGTACAGTCTGTTCTGATGCAAGAAGAACTTGGCAAAAACAGTGAGAAGCAGATGCTCTTTCTTTATTTAAGATATGCCAAAACAGTCAGTATAGATGAGCTAAATGCTAATATGGGTTTGATGAATTTATTAAGACCAGTGGGCGGGAAAGCCTAATTTGTCAGCTACATGGTTCAGGACATTTAGGAGCTCTGACTGTGGAAGAACAGTTTATGCAACTTTAACAGTTTTCACGAATGCTATGCTACATTGAAGAAAATGAAGGAAAAAATATGTTGCGTATCACGAGACGGCATCTGTTTTCCAACAGTTCTGTGTATTTTTCAAGCTTTTAAAGGCTGCATCTCATAACCTTCGTTGGAAGCAGACTACGTTTTGCTTTTATGATGGCTTATCTCACCTGTGGTCACAAACTTTGGGTAGTGACTGAAATAACAAGACTGCAGGTCAAAATATATATATTTTTTGGAAGACGTGGCTTTGGAAAGAAATGTCTGAGTCTTCCTGCTCAAGCTGCTCACTATGGAACAAGCCGAAGAAAACTAATGGATGTGCAAAGTAAAGTAAGTAAAACCTTACATAAGGCTGGACGTTACGTAAGATTACGCAATTTGTGCGCACTAAATATAAAAACTGCTTCCAATCTATCTAATAGGCTGCTGGCTCGAGCTTTATTTCAGACATTCAGAACTAAGACTCTTTAATTCTGACGCCTGAACTCTCAGCAAAAAAGTGATTAACTCTGCACCGCACAGGCCAAGATTAGTAACATCATTTTGGCTGCTCTCTTCTTCAGGGGTCGCATGAAAGATTTACACCAGATGCCCTTCCTGATGCAATCTGGGCTCGAACCCGCAACACTGACCACGAGCTCATGGATTAAAGTAGAAAAAAATATTTTGACTGAAATTTTTTCTACACTTGGAGGTCACCCTAACCCCCCAATATGACACATTTGAGAGCGTTTTCCTGCATTCTGGTCACTTCTCAAAGGTTTTCATATAAAGAGGAGTATACCGAGTACATGACCGTAGTAGTACACAGTATAGTGTTCTCTAACATTCTCTAATGAAGTGTTGATGTAAGTAGACTTTAACTTGCATCAACGGTTTCTGAGGGAAGAGAGAAGTTTTAATAACTTTTCTCTAGTTTACTTTTAGAGAGGTTGTCAGATATATTTAAACTGTAGCACAGAAAGTCTTTTGAAGAGTATAAATTAACTGTTTTTTTGTTTTTTCAGGACTGACAGATTTCTCTCCTAAAATTATTGTTTCATTTACAAGGATAGTATTTACTGGTTTTCAGCTCATGCAGTTATTCAATACTATTTATTGTTAATATTTGATCATTTATTGAATTGGTCACAGTGCAGTTACAGCTCAGTATGATTCTAAATATAATCCAGTTTAGCTCATCCAAACTGACACAACAGCTTGTTGTTGTGTAGAAGTGAATTTAGCAGACGCTTATGATAAACTACAAAACACCTGAAACTAACTCTCAGAGAGAACTTCTTGAGTTGAGGGAACAAGAATTAAAGTTAAACAGAGACACACATCTTTGCTATAATTTGGGGCATAAATATTTGTCTTTTAGTGTTAATATTAATTTAGAAAAACTAAAGCCTCTCACCGTGAGAGAAACTCAACAGGCTGTGCGTTCCCACAGCGGTGCACGTCTCTTATCTCCATCTCTGACCTGGAGTTGCGTCACGCTCGCAGGTTGCACATGTCTGTCCGATGATGATGAACCGAACAAATTAACGTTTAATTAGACTTTAGATCCAAGAGTCCCGGGAGGTCAGGGCACGGTGTGGGAGGAGGGGGTGGGGTGATGGTGTATCAGTTCTGGCATCACCCCCAGCTGCAGTTAGTTGATCACATGCAAACACATTAACATTAACTTATTACATCATCACCTTCATGAAGGGGCAGGTGGTTCTGTTAGGGTAGCAGGGGGTCCTCCTTCGCTTGCTGCAGGTGAGTTACCTGCAGTTTGTCTCTGCTGCTCACACCCGGCTTCACTGTGAACTAGACAGCACGACCCGCCCTGCTTTGCTCTGATTGGGTCAAACTGTGGCTCCGGTTCATTTTACAGGTTAAAAGCAGCATCATTTTAATCCCTGTACCATCATTAGATTGGATGGCTTTAACTAGCCCACAACAAAACACTGGTCACGTTCACAATGACGGAAATCCGACGCAGCGACGGAAAACTTTGTGAGCTACCGCCGTCACTACTGCACAAGCCAAGAATGAATTCCTATAACCATCCGGTCTGTAACGTAGATAATAAACTGCGTTACAGTAGTCTCTCGCTACCTCGCGGTTTGTTTGTCGCGGACTCGATCTATCGTGGTTTTTCAAAGTAAGATTGGACATGACACACAATTGACTGGTTGATGGATGAGCTGCACAATCGGCACGAGATTTTTATTTAAAATAAATTATTTTTAATGATTTAGCACCTGCTGCACAGGTCTGTGTGCAGCCCACAGCTCAGGAGAAGCTTCCTCCTGAAGCGTGTCATATCTCCGCTCTGCAGCAGAGAAGTGGGCGTGGCCGAGAGCGGTGGCAGAGAGCGGGTGATCATGACATGCTGTGCTCTTTTAGAACGTTTAGAGTTTAGAAACATTGTTTGGAATATTGCAAGAGTGTGGGAAGGATTTAAAACGCCTTAATACACAAACACCTACCTACCTACCTACCTACATACATACCTACCTACATACATACCTACATACATACATACCTACATACATACATACATAC
>NC_056509.1:29314137-29314929 GCF_014905685.2 Nematolebias whitei
ACATACATACATACATACATACATACATACATACATACATACCTACATACCTACATACCTACATACCTACATACCTACATACATACATACATACATACATACCTACATACCTACATACATACATACCTACATACATACATACATACATACATACATACATACATACATACCTACATACATACATACATACCTACATACCTACATACCTACATACATACATACATACCTACCTACATACATACATACATACATATACACACACACACTAAAATAAACTATTACCATATTTTTTGCCCTATAAGTTGCAGTTTTTTTGCATAATTTGCATGCCCTGTGACTTACAAGCCAAAGCAACATATTTATGGACTTTTCTCATATTTATAAACCAATTTTTGGCTGAGATACGACTGTTTTCATTCATTCTGACATTGAAAATATTGAACACTACCATTTTCAGCAGTTAGATGGCACTTGAGTAGTATGGCATGCTGTCGTATCATGTAATAGGTACAAGTGGCTATTAATTTTTAATCTTTGTCACCGATTCTGTTCATAACTTTTATGGACAGAATTTCTAGGCGCAGCCAAGGTGTTGAGGGGATCCGTTTTGGTGGCCTTAGGATTGCGTCTCTGCTTTTTGCAGATGAAGTGGTCTTATTGGCTTCATCAGATCGTGATCTACAGCTTTCGCTGGAGCGGTTTGCAGCCGAATGCGATGCGGCCGGGATGAAGATCAGTTCCTCCAAATCCGAGGCCATGGTCTTGAGCCGGAAAAGGGTAGAGTGCCCTCTC
>NC_056509.1:29315329-29325737 GCF_014905685.2 Nematolebias whitei
CGAAGCTCTCAATTTACTGATCGATCTACGTTCCCACCCTCATCTATGGTCATGAGCTTTGGGTTGTAACCGAAAGAATGAGATCTCGGATACAAGCGACCGAAATGAGTTTTCTCCGCAGGGTGTCTGGGCTCTCCCTTAGAGATAGGGTGAGAAGCTTGATCATCCGGGAGGGACTCGGAGTAGAGCCGCTGCTTCTCCACATCGAGAGGAGCCAGTTGAGGTGGCTTGGGCATCTGTTTAGGATGCGTCCTGGACGCCTCCCTGGTGAGGTGTTCTGGACACGTCCCACCGGAAGGAGGCCCAGAGGAAGACCCAGGACACGCTGGAGGGACTATGTTTCTCGGCTGGCCTGGGAACGCCTCGGGATTCCCCCGGAAGAGCTGGCCCAAGTGGCTGGGGAGAGGGAAGTCTGGGCCTCCCTACTTAGGCTGCTACCCCCGCGACCTGACCCCGGATAAGTGGAAGAAAATGGATGGATGGCTATTAATGACACAATCGGCTTGCCATAACCTTCCACCTTCATCCAGCTCACTTGGAGCAACCGTCAAATCAGCTTCATTTTGCTGCGCCGCCCTGGCGAAATGCAGCTAATTTGACCATTGAAGTGCATTTATTAAGTAAAAGTTCAACTGAGACACATCTTTACTATAAAGTTGACCTAACAAATAATTGTTTTAGGTGGTTATCTTGTTAAATTTCAAAGAAATGCACAATTCACCCTTTGCACGTTCATGTTTCCGTGTATCGGCTTTTGAAAATGCAGCTGATTTGACCGTCAAAGTGCATTTGTTAAGGAAAAGTTAGACTGAGACACACCTTTACTATAATTTCGAGCAAACAATTGTTTTTAAGTGTTAATCTTGTTAAATTCTTGTTAAAATCCTACCGTGCACGTCCCCGCAGCCACCATTTGGCAGCCAATCAATTTTTGGCACAACACTGCTCCACATTTCCAGCTTGTCAGCGGTGACGTGTAACAAACGCGGCGCGTCAGCGGTGACACATAATAGATGCGACGTATATGGCGAAGTGAAGTATTTATGGATTTTTCCACTTTATTAGACATATTTGGACTGATGTGACTTATAGGGCGGTGCGACGTTTACGGCAGAAAATATGGTACTTACTACTTGTACTACTACCCCTAGTGGTTTTTCACTTATCGCGGGGCTTCAGGGTACGCATCCCCCGCGATAAACGAGGGACTACTGTATTTTCTTTTTTAAACTCATTATTTAAATTTTTGCTTTCAGTGTTGTTTGTTTTAAAGCACAGTAACCGTCCGTTACTCACCTTCTGCAGCGGTGTGTTTGAATAATGTAGACTCCAGGTGTTTAAGCCAATTCGTTAGTGGCAATGGTAGGTGCTGAGCTTTGTCTGTGCTTTTGGTTACCATGACAACAAATAATGCAGGGTTGGAAAAATAAAATCTATAGCGCAACAACAACAACAAAAAAAAAAAAAAAAAAAGGAAGAATGTTGTAAACTAAAATAGGCTGACATCACAGAACGAAGAAGAGGGTAAAAAGGAAGACTAGTTTAAAGATGGTGGCGTACGAGAGAGAAGAGAACAAGACGAGTATGAGGATGAGCAAAATGATGGGCTGGAACATCTGATGAGTGATAAAACGTAATGGAAGAGAAACAAGCGAGAAACAGAAGAAGAAATATCAGCATTAAGTCTGTGATCTTTTGCCCCCCCCCATGAACCTTAATATTTTAAGCCTTGTTCTCACCGAAAGTGGCTCGTCTGCCTCTCTGTCCTCGAGCCTCGGCACTTCCAGTCTGTCGATGAAAGCTTGCAGCTCTTTTCGGAAGGCCTTCATCTGAGCGTTGATGCGATACAGCAGTTCGTGTTCCCTGATCCTGCTCCCGTCGTCCTCCCCGCCTTCCTCTCCTCCCCTCCCAAACATTAGGTCCCCATTTGAAACGTAGACCCTCGCCTCCGAGATGATGGTGGCCGTGTCGGCGATGAGCCTGTCAATGGTGCGAACGAGCCTCTCTGCCTCCACGCGGATGTCTATCATCTGCTGCCGCTCACGCAGGCTGCAGCGGCCACCGGGCAGGAAGCGGGCCAAGGCAGAAGAGGCGGAGCCTTCCGGCCCTGTTGGGGTGTAGAGGCCTCGCGTGGGCGTCATGCATCGGCTGCTGCCGTTATTGTTCCTCACCTCATCCGAGTCACTTTCCCCGCCTACGGGGCCTTCGCGCTTGCGATGAGGCGGGAGCAGGCGGGAGGAGGTGGAGTCCTCGTCGCTCTCGCGCCGGCCGCTCGTGGCACCTCCGGCGTCGCTCTCTGCGTCGCTGTCCCGTGGGCTGGGCCGCAGAGAGAGGTGGGAGGCCAGATCGTAGCGTTGCATGTTGGAGAGGAGCACACGGTTCTCGTACTGAAGCTGCATTACCTGAGCAAGAAGAACAGAGGTGGTAGAGAGGCGGAAAGAGCTTTTGTGTGTTAAAGGTACTAACTGCAACGTCATAAAGACTGGTCCAAGAGTAAATAAAATAAATCATAAAGAAACAAAATTCACACCAATTTATTTGTTCACGTTTTAGTTAACCTGTTGCTCTTTTAAGTAGCATTTTGCTACTTTTAGCTTTTAGCTAGTCTTTTGCCAACAGTGCTGCAGTCTTGTGTTATGTGCCAGGAACATCGGCCTTATTGTTTTGTTCCTTTGAACAGGTTTTGGGGCTAATCAGCCTTCAATTGTTTTGGGATGTGACAAGTTCTGCCCGCCCATAAATAGGCTGGGTTCAGAGAGCTCTCTCTCTCTTTTTGTCTCTCTCTCTGTCTCTCACAGGTAATTTTTGTTAACTCTTTGTATGTTTTTTGTAGTGGTTTTGGCCTGGTGTGACCAGTTGTCCTGTTTTTGCTATTTCTTTTTCTATAAGTTTTTTTTTATTTTTTATTTTTTGTTTTAGTCAGGTATCTGCAGCGGCTTCGACGGCCCTGTATAGGGTTGGCCCGCTGTGGTATCTTTTCGTTCTGTTCGACTCTCTCACCAGGTCCACCTTTAAGTTAATACTTTGGATTTTTGTTTGTCTTTTTGGGTGGACACGGGAATTGGGTTTCTTTTTTTTTTTCTTTCAGGAACCAGCTGAAAAATAAATTGAATGTTTGAACCCTCCTTATTTGAGTCCCGTGTCCTTCTTTTAAGATGTTGCGTTCCTGGAGGGCGTAACATATTAATGGGGGCTCATCAAAACTTAAAAGAAAAGGTTTGAGCCCTATATTCAAACTCAGAGGTAAAAGGAACGCAGTATAATCCAGTAAATCAGAAACCATGCAGTCATTTTTACAATAGCCAACATAAACTCTTTCACAGTCTGGAGTTATCATAAACAGAGACTACACTCAATGGGTAAAACTTTGTTGACTTCTGATTTTATTTTGACAGACCCTAACACGAAAAGTATGTTAAAGTCATTGTTAACGTTCTCACTCGAATTAAAAGGACAAATGTTGACACTATATTGTAACTGTGACACTTCACACAGCAAATCAAGATCAAGCAGGTTTTGAAGATGATTGGAAGTAGCAGGTTGATGATTTTATGTTAAACTTTAACGCTGTTTGCAAACATAACTGTACCAAATATGAGTTCTACCATAGCAGCGGTGGGGTTGCGGTGTGAACTTGTATGATCCATAACTCACAGCTGCTCTGCGCACACTTCAGTGGGTTTGACTGTAATATTCTAATGGTTTATGTACAAGATTTACAAAACTCAAACTGATCAAAATGTAACTTAATGAAATGTGTACAACACCAATAAAATCTGTTTTTATTAATTTATCCATGGACATTTGGACATCGCATACCCACTGCGCCCCTACTTCCTACTTTTCTTAAGCCCTACAAATACTAGGTATAACTCAGTAATTTTTGATTATAAATGTTAATAAATCTGCTGCTATGCTAGGATGAACATATCCTGCCTCACAGATGGATGCAAGCACTCCACGTTTTATACAAAATGAAGGTAGATGTTTTTAAACGAGGCAGTTAGATCTTTTTTTTTTTTTTTGTGAGGACAGCAAACTGAATACAAGTCTCTTGTTTTTCAGTTCAACATAAAAGAGGAAATAATCCCCATCATCACGCTGTTTTCTCATACCTTGCCACTTAGATCATTAATCTGCAGCCTGGCAGCTTTCAGCTCCTCCTGCAGGGTTTCTGCTTTGGCTCCATCAGCCGCTGCCCCTCCACCCAGTCCTCCACCGTGCCTGGCCCCGCCCTCGTGAGTCCCGGCCTTGAAGCGCAGCTTGTTCAGCTCTGCAGTCACCCTCTTGTTCTGCTCCTCAGCGTCGGCCAGGTTTCTCCTCAGAAGCTCGGCCTCGTCCTCCACCAGCTGCAGCTGCTGGCGGAGCTCCGTCATGTCGTCTCCCAGGCCTCGCCCCGCGCCCGGCCCACCCGCGGCACCGCACCCAGCGTTTGCAGCGCCCTCTCCCTCGCCTCGTAGGTCATCGAGCTCGGCTCTCAGCCCACGATTCTCCACCTGTGTTAAAGTACAGCGCAAAATAACCCCCACCTCTAAAGGAAACGTTCACTGCAGCGTCTGCTCTCACCTCCAACTCAACTATCTTCCTCCCCAGGATGTTGGCCTCCTCCTCCACCAGACGAAGCCGTAGTTTAAGTTCTGACTCGCGGGTGGTGGGCGGCCCCCCAGCCTCTCCTTTAGGATGGGTGCTGTCCAGTTCTCCGTAGAAGGAGCGGTACTTCTGCAGCTCCTGCTCCAGACGGTCTTTCTCCTTGTCGATCTTGGCTGCCTTCTTCCTCATGAGCACAGCTTCCTCTTTGACGAACGCTAGCTGGCACTTCAGGTCTTCATTCTCCTCCTGAAACAGGACGGGAACAAACGAGGCAGAGTTGGCACGTCACAAGCAGAAAAGTTAACTCTGTGGTTTTTAAAAGCTGGTTTCTGCTATGAAGACGCAAAAACTTGAGATTAAAGTAAAGATTTTGCAACGCAGCTTTTTTTAGCTTAGAATTTACAGAGAAGATGTTCGAGCTTCACCAAGTCTTAACTCTGTGAAGCTTGTGGTTGTGATGGCCATCTTGATTCAGATTGACTCCAAACATTAATCAGTTGTAGATGTACATCCAGTAATTACTCCCTGAAAGTTTCAATACAATTTGTTTAGTGGTTCATGAGATAATTTGTCAACGGACAAAAAGGCTAGACTTTAAAAACGAATGCTGAAGTTTAAAGTAAAGCTTTGACAGAATGAGGAGAACTTGGTTTAAATACTAATCATTTTCAACTACAATCACACCAAGTCTTAGTGCAATATTTGTAAAATTGATTGAATTACAGCCGTTTCTGTTTACCAACGTCAGCTATCTGAGGCTGCCATCTTGAATTGGCTTGACTCCAAAAATGTAATCAGTTGCACATGCACATCTAATATTTATTTCCTGAAAGCTTTGTTAAAATCCATCCAATGGCTCATGTGATATATTGATAACAGACAGATGGAGTGGACTTCAAATAGGCTGGCAAAGTTTAAAACAAAGATCTTGCACCGTCTGTCAGAGCTCAGAATATCTGTTGGAGATCAGTCTCACCTACTACCACACCAAACTTTAGGTCAGTGTCCGTAAAACTAACAGAGTTCTAGCCATTCTTGTGCTTTCTAAAGGTACTTGGCTGTGGCTGCCATCTTGAATCGAGCCGAGTCATATACACCGAGTGATTACTTTAAGTTGGGTAAAATTAGCCCTTTGGCTCATGAGATATTTTACTAACAGACAAACATTAACTCTGTGAATGAGCGAGCAATAAAGCAAATTGGGAAGCATGAATCGTTCTGCTCCCTCCTCACCTCAGTCGGCGTCTGTGCTGGTTTCTTGTCCGTCTTCTGGACGTCTTTGTTTCCTCTTCTTTTCTGAGACTATCAGAGAAGGAACAATGTTGGTTTTCATTTTCTCCTTGTTTTGAACGTACACGAACATGGATCTCTGTGTTTAAGCATGCTCGCTAGAAGTGGGCTATAATTGACTGCGTATTGGACCCCAGTATAAAAGCATCACAGCTAAAGTTTTTTAAATCAAATAAATATGTACTGATTAAGCATCGTAGATTACAATGGACCTAAAATAAAAACAAACTAGAGAAACTGTATATCCTGCTAAAATGCAGTATAAATGCTTATTGCTGAAGAACTTGCTGAAAAACAGCTGAAATTAGCTAAAAACATGCTGAAATGTAGCTGAAATGGAAGCACAAATCTAAGTTAGCAGAAGAAAGCAGAAATAACACATATTTGCTGAATTAGGTTTAAAATAGCAAAAATGAACATAAGAATTGGGAAATTAGCTAAAAAAGCTGAATTTAGCAAAAACAGCTGAAAAGTAGCTGAAAAGGCAGAAAGAAACTTAAACTAAAAGAAGGATGTGGAAGGAGCTGAAATGAGCTAAAAAATGTGAAATTAGCTGAAAAAGTTAATTTTTGCACAAAAACTGCTAAATAGTAGCTGAAATAGCAGAAACAATGCTGAAAGGTAGCACAACAAGCTGAAATGAGAAGAAAGCAGTTAATTTGCCTGAAAATAGCTGGAATTACCACAAAAAATGAATTTATCTGAAAACAGCTGAAATTAGCTAAAAATTGCTTTAAAAAGTAGCTGAAAATATAGAACAAGCTTAAATTAGCAGAATAAAGCAGAAAAAAAACATGTTTGCTTAAAGAAGCAATGAGCACCAAAGAAAGCAGAAATTATCTGGAAAAAAAAGTAAAAACAGCTGAAACATAGCTAAAAAGGCAGAAAGAAGCTTAAATTACAAGAAGGAAGTGGAGAGAGTACATTTTTGCTGAATTAGGTTGAAAAACATTGAAATGAGTGCAAAAACGTGGAATTAGCAGAAAAAAACTAAAATTAGCATAAAACAGCTAAATAGTAGCTGAAATAGCAGAAAAAGCTGAAACTTGCATAAATAAGTTGAAAGGAGCAGAAAGAAGTTAGAAGAAGTACAAAAATTTAGTCAGCAGAGAGAATCTGAAAGGAGCAAAAATCAGCTGGAAAAAACTGAAAGTAGCTGAAAAAAGTTTCAATTTGCACAAGGACGCTGAAAGAAGCTGAAGCAGAACAAAATGTGAAAGAAGCAGTAAAAGGTTGTAAACGATCTCACGATACGAAGGATGTCAAATGAGCTCAATTAATTTTCTATGAGGAAAAAAGTGACAGAAAAGGCTAAATATTTCACCAATACCAAAAGTCATAGCATCTTTCTCCTGAACGAGCTGAACGTTTTGATATGATTTGTTGAGATAGCACACAAATTGTGGAACGAGAAAGATGCTGGAAAACGTACAGAAGAAAGACGTATCACCACATTGTGAACGCTTTACAGTTCACACAACAAACACGTTGTTAAACGTTTATGATGAGGAACATCGTCGTGCTCGTTGATGGACGTGATGCGTTCGAGGCCTCTTCTTACCTCTTTGGTTTTGTCCAGTTCGTTCTGCAGAGCCTGTTTGGTCACTTCCACCTCGATGAGTTTCTGTCGCAGCTTTTCGTTCTCCTCTTCTGTCTTGGTGCGTTTCTCCTCCACCTTCTCCAGCTCGTGGTGCAGCCTCACAGACACATCCTTTGCCACCTGCGAGAAGAAACGGACTTGATTTGTTGATTAGAATATGTAAAGGGATAACCTTCAGCGTTTCATGTTTGAATCTTTTCAAATGAATAAAACCCAGTTCTTTTTATGCCAAAATTTAAATGAAGATGATACGTCAGGTGAGCAGCCTTTCCTCCTGCCCCTCTCTAACCTTCAGGTCCTGCTCCAGGCTCCTGAGCAGCTCCTCGTCGATCTCCCCCGTCTGGGCGTAGCGCAGCCTCTTCCTCTCAGCCTTGCGCAGCCGGTACTGCAGGATGCGGCAGTTCTTATTGGCTCTCTCCAGCTCACGCCTCATCTCCTGCAGCTGACAGGTGTCTTCCTCGTAGAAAGTGTCTCGCATCTCCTCCATCTCGGTCCTCATCTCCTCGATTTCACACTGGTTGAAGCACAGCTCAGACTCACGTTACAGAACCGACTGCGCTTCATATTCACCCCCAAACAAAAACACAAATTAAAGGTCTAACAATCCTTCGAGCATACCCCCACCGCCTTTCACGCCAGTTTTAAACCAAGTTGATCTTGTGATGACACGAGATGGTTTCAGCTATTTTTTTTTTTTTTTTTTTACCAAACTCTCAGCAACTATCACCTTAAACTTTAGCTCAATATTTGTAAACCTGACCGTGTTTTTCTTCATTCATTCAACCTTACAGATATTTATATGTTGGCTCATGTTGATTAGCTGTGTCGGCCATCTTGAATTCAACTGACACCAAAAGTAAATCAGTTGTACATGCACATGCAGTTATTGATAGTTCATGATATTTTATTGGTAACACACACACACGCACACACAAACATCTGCATTTGGGAATAAAAGTGATTTACTGACTGTGTCCCTTCTAAACACGATCATTGATCCAACAGAATCAATACAGAACGATCAGCTCTGGACATGATAAATCACATGTGCACGTACAGTGTGAGCACTAGGAGCTGAGTGCTGAAATCTGCTGAAGAAGCTGAAACCGAGTTGATAAAGCTCACAAATTAGCCCACTAGCTACAAGCTGAAAGTAGCAAAACAACAGCAAAAGGCTCAAAGGAGCAGAAGGCTTTTCTTTGGCTGCTCCTTCTGAACGGGTCGCCACAACAAGAGAACAGGCATGAAAGATGCCCTTCCTGACACACTGCGCTCAAACCTGCAGCCTCAGGATTACAAGACTGCAGCACTGATAGCAAAATACTAGCTAAAAGCTAAAAGAAGAAAATTGCTAAAAACTAAAAGAAGCAAAATGCTCCTTAAGAAACAACAGGTTAACTAAAAACTAAAATAATAAAAGTTAAAAGTATTTTAAAAAGTTAGCTTAAAGCATTATTGGGCTAGTTAAAAGCTAAAAGTAGCAACAGGCTACTTAAAGGAGCAACAACGGGGTAGCTAAAAACTGAATTAACAAAAGCTAAAAGTATCAAAAAGGTTAACTACTAGCATCATAAGGCTAGTTAAAAGCTAAAGTAGCAACACGCTACTTAAAGGAGCAACAAGTTACTTGAAAAATAAAATAATATAAGCTAAAATTATCAAAATGTAGCTTAAAGCATTATGAGGCTAGCTAGAAGCTAAAAGTAGCTAAATGGTATTGGAACAATAGTACCTAAAAACTAAAGTAATAATAGCTAAAAGTATCAAAAGGGTTAGCTACTAGCACCATAAGGCTAGTTATAAAAGCTAAAAGTAGCAATACTCTACTTAAAGGAGCAACATTTTACTTAAAAACTAAAATAATATAAGCTAAAAGTATCAAAATGTAGCTTAAAGCATCATAAGGCTAACTAGAAGCAAAAATTAGCATAATAAGATTAAAAAAACGAGCAAGGATGCTGAAGCAGATTCTTTGAGGGAACTGGGCTCCATGTATTTCTAGTTGTAAATAAAATTAAACACATGTGAAGGCAAAACTAATTTGGTTACACAAATAATCCCTCTGCCAGTGTTTAAATCAGTGTTTACATCTTCATCGTGTTCGTTAGCAACATGGAGGAGGATGAACTGAAGGACCCAGCTATCAATGACTCTGCAAACACGAGAAGCAGGAAATGGATCCACAAGGTCCAACATTAATAAATAAATAAATAAATCGGTTTGTTAATAGTAAGTGATTCATCTGTTTCTGAAAGATCATATAAACCTTGAGCTCATCGTTCTCCTCCAGCAGTCTCTCTATCTCCTCCTCCAGGGCCTGGTCCTGCTGAGTCAGGTCCGCCACCCCCCCAGCCTCCACCGGCTCTCCCCGCCCGGCCTCCACCGGCTCCGTGCCTTCGGTTTGCATCCTCGCGCCGCTCCTCTTCAGCCTCTTCTGCAGCTGGAAGTGGATCAGCTCAGCCTGTCAGCATCCTCCTCCCCACGAGCCCAAGCCGAGGCCCGCTCCACGGCCCAGGGGCGCGGCGCTTCTCCTCCTCCTCCTCCTCCTCCGCAGCTGTCCTCAGACACGAGGCTCTGTCGGAGGACAAACTCTGCTCGGGGTTACCTATAAAGCATGAAGCCGGTGTCAGTGATTTTCCCGGATCTCCACGCGCAGCATCCGCCCTGCCCTGTCGGATCCGATCAGCACCATCAGGTTGAACAGCTGCTCCGCCTCGCCTCTCGGGCTCCCCCTGTCGGCCCTCGGCGGAACTACTCTTCCTCCGGGTTCTTGTTTCTCTCAGGAGACCGGACCCTATCGTTTGGAGGTATCATAGCATTTTTTTAAACATAGTGTTAAATAACTACAAGTACACCATAAACGGAGTTTTTACAATTAATATTCGTATTTGTTTTATATATATATATATATATATATATATATATATA
>NC_056509.1:29326137-29342616 GCF_014905685.2 Nematolebias whitei
GCAGTTAAAGAAAATGGATGAATGAATAGCTCTTGCTTCTAACATACAAAATTCTGAACAACCAGGCTTCATCCTATATTAAGTTAGGGATGTCATGCCTTAGTTATTCTGCTATAGACGTAGACTGCTGGAATACAAACTGACCACATTTCTTCTGTGAATTGGAGCTAATAAACTGAATTGAACTGAATGAACATTGTGGATATGTGTTTGGAAAACAACTTACTTACTCAAAAAGAACCACACTCGATGGCAGGAGGAGAGTTTTATCCAGCATTTTACTTTCAAGGACTCATTCAAGACAGATTACATACATATATACAAAATGCATAGAACATGTCGCAGAATGAGAGTCGAATGTTCTTCTGCTGACTTTTATCCAACTTATGGTGCCTTGCATGAATTATGGGCGCAACTTCCGGCGTGGACCAGAACTGACGTTTATTTATGTGCAAACAGTACGAGCTAATGTATTTTCTCAGAGCAACGTGGATTTAGTTTTGAGATGTAGGAACACCACCTGTCAGAGCTCAAACAGGACCATATAAAATGGATTCGTACTCATCTGCTCACACAGACTCGTGTTTGTGCTGCTGTTGTTCGGCGTATTGTTTTTGTACTACTAGTGATATATTCTTAGTTTAGTGTATTTCTTAGTTCATATGTTAGATCTTATTACTGTTTTTGTTTACAATTAATATTTTTGTTGGATGTAACTGGGACCCTGTGTACACAATTTCGTTCCACCACATGTACCACATGTGGTGGGAATGACAAATAAAGAAACTTTGACTTTGACAGTGATAATCGTACCACTGCGGACAAGGAATGGCGGACGACCTGAAGAAGTGGCTGCAGATTACATACAATGACATATTTTGCTACATTGACTCGGTTCTTCTGACGGTGACGTGATGAACACCCTGAAAAGCTCTGAGGTGTGTTAGTATCTACACAGTAATAAGGTCGGTCGTGTTTTGTTAAAAGAGGTGGGACACAATCTTATTTACCTTAAAGCAGACATAGAGCCCAGCCAAAGCCTTGAAAGTCCTCCATCACTGAGCTTGGGTTAATTAAATAGAAAATTGTAATACTGAAGATGAACAAATACTGTAACGCTGTGCTCTTCATACACTTCAAATCATACCTGATATTCTCATCACACTGTTTTGAATCCTTCTGAGGATCCGGCGTCTCTTCTCATAGTCCAGCCACAAAGTAGGATGCAGGTTTTCCTCCGTCAGCCATTTGTCCACAAAGTCAAATTAACACACATACAGCGTTTTGGGTGGCCTCTTCAAGTTCACATTTTTCAGCCACATTCTTCTTAATACCTCTTTTCACAGGAACACTTTTTGTTGTTGTTGTTGTTGTTGTTGTTTTGGGTCCGTGTTCAAAACACTGTTGTTGTTCTAGTCACTGATTTAGTTTGGTCTGGTTTTTCGTGCAGCTGCAAACACAACAGGTACCTGAACTCAGCACAGCCATTTTCAACTTTATGGTTGTTAAATAAATGCGAGCAAAACAAAAACAGCATTTTATCTGCAAAACTGAATGCAAATTACTTTCAAATAAACCACTTTTCATGCTCCGCTACCATGGTTAAACAGTGCTTACTGCTACTTCCTGTCTGACAGGAAGTTGTACCCATAATCATTTATACAATAGAGCCCCCAGGAATAAGGTGGATACAGCAGCAGAGTCCAGCGGGCGTTCCCTCATAGCTAGCTGCAGTCAGACGACATGATCCATGGCCGCCGGCATGTCGGCCTCCAAATGGAAATAAGAGAATGTTTTGGGCATGTTGTCATGGCTTCAACACCAGTTAGGCACTACAAGTCGGCGAGCCGGCCTTCAGACCGAGAAAAGAGAATGTTTTGGGCATGTATTACAGAAGCAAGAGGGAAAGATGTTCTCAGCCATCTCAGCATAATATAATAAAGATATTCATACCAAAATTTCTATAACAATATAAATTAGAAACTTGTATTCTAGATGTATCATGTTTATTTTTGAAAGTTTTTACTAGAAATTTTGTTAAGGGATATATATGCCATATCTTAAAAGTTGATTGTGCATAGGACAAATAGGACTCCAGAAAGCTGAAATCTTCAGAGGATCTTCACAAGAACTGGATTATGAATATTTGCAAGAAGATTCTTTGCAACCAAAATAGACTAATATGGCTTTCTATATACTCACTTTCCTTTACTAGATACGTACTCAATACGAGTCCAATCTGCTTCATTATCTTTCTTAAATACAACTTTAGTATCATTTTAATCACGTGTTGCTGACGCATAAAGAATAATCATATAATTTACATGCCAAACAGGGGGAAAATTATTCCTGCTAAAACTGCTTGGGACATTTTACTGTTGATTATCAACTTATCTGGAATTATGGGAAAACACATTTTCCCGTCTTTTGACCCACCTGCTTTTTTATATTTTATTTCTTAAAATAAACCTTCATTCAAGTCACGTGTACTCCAAGCAAAAAGTATTCCAGTTGTTGTAAAAAGTGGCTTCCATCTAATTTGTATTATTTGATCATTTTGTCATTTTTGCTCACATGTTCAAAGCAAGTAATGTTTTGTTGTCATATCCATAAGCTGAGCTTATTGTTGCTGTTTTCAGTTAAATAACATTTTTGTGTAAAATAAAGTCATTAAGTGGTCGCACGTCAGTAACACTTTATAATATAATCTAAAATTCAAATGTATCAGTAAAATAACTCACAAGAAGTTATACAAAAGTTAAACTTATTTTAAGATTTGGGGAAAAATGTGTAGCAATATTTGTGTTTTAAATTTGATTAAACAGAAATCGACCCAATTAATTAGCAGAAACTTTTCATTACAGTTTGTAATTTTTTTCTATGATATGTAGATCAATATGACCTGTCTGATCCTGAGACATAATTCTGGTCCAGAAGATGGTGCTCTTCCTCCAAAAAACCTCAACAGAAGCCCCTGAGTTAAGCTGCTTCACAAACTGAGAGCTCAGTAAAACGCTGACTGTTTCCACTCGGTTAGTCTCTTAGTCATTTACTGGCTAATGAGATGAGTGAGTGATGGGTCAGGTCTGTGAAGGTTTATCCTCTGCAAACTGACCCTTCACCCTGCTGCATATTTGGGTCTGTGGACTGTCAGCAAACCCATTACTTTAAGCTTCATTACACCTGTCCACATCACTGAAGACGAGGGCGGAACAGCATGGCAGCATGCAGATGTGTGTATTATACAGGTATTTTTATATAATCTGTTGCACGCATTTATGCTTGAGGTTCATTTTCTGAATGTGTGTTCATGTTTGTGCATGCTCCTGTAGCAGCAGGGGGAGGGAAGCAGGTTATTGTGACCTGAGCTAAAAGCCTTGACCTTCTGCAATCCTCTTAGATGTTGGCTTAGATTCTTCTGTGTCCCCGAGGACAAATGCACTTCCTCACACTCGTCACATCCAGCATGTCACTCATATCTACACTCCCAGGAGTCTTTTCTATGTCCACCTTGATGGTAAAAGGATACCGTGACAGGTGGTGGATGGGCAACTTGATATGAGGTGTAAAAAGTGGCGTTATGCAGCTGTTAAGCAACTGTGGAGAACATGATAGTAGGATAAAATACCTTAAACTTGAATCTAGCAGCAAATAAACAAGTTAATAAAACAGGTAATTAATGCACGATGTGTTGAAGGAGCAGTGGGCTGCAAAGTGCTTGAAAAATTGAACATGCATGGAACAGTTAGTTGATTTCTGAATTTATGCCACATTTGTCTCCCTGTGCACGGTTGTACAGGTACAAACTGCTTGCAGATTAAAGGTAGCTTCACTGACAGTGACCTGCTTTCCTGGGTAACTCCTGGAGTGACGTGGGAATAAGCTCTTTTGGAGCTAAAGCCAATTTGCTTCCAAAGATTAGGGGAGATCTGTCTGAACCAGCTGAAGACACTGCCTTTTCCTATGCCTCTTCGCACACACAGTCCATTATGAGAGCTCTCCATACTGGAGATCCAAATATTTAAATATCGGTTTGCATCCTCCAATAATAAAATTAATATTTTAATATTTAAATATCCAAAGAAAACGAGTGGAATGGAAAGGCATGGTTGAGGTTAAAGTGATTCACATCTTTTAAAACATATAAACAATTTCTTACTTGTTCTATAGCTCTTTAAACCAGTGGTTCCCAACTCTGGTCCTTGAGGAACACCATCCTGCATGTTTTGGTTGTTTTCCTGCTTTGATGCACCTGGTTTAGATGAATGATGATTAGCTGGCTTCTGCAGAACGTGAGGAAGTAATTAAATCACTGAATCAGGTGTGTTGGAGCAGGGAAACATCTAAACCATGCAGGGTAGTGTTCCTCGAGGACCAGGGTTGGGAACCTCTGCTTTAAACAACTGTGGAGATATACATTTTAATTCTGAATTCTTAAGTCCGAATGAAATAGACCAAAGTGGATCTCATAAAACAACTCGTCTTTAACAGTTTCATAGGCATTCAAGCAAATGCCACTAAATAAACATTCACACCAGCATTACTGTGCTAGTATGCATGGTTATTTTGGCGGGAATATTAAGGCATTCCCGCCAAATGTTTCCCAGAATGCACCCTGTGTGCTAAAGCTAGCTCCTTTCGCTAATATTTTTCTTGTACGTAACCACAGAATTTTTGTGTAACTAGTGTGAAACTGATTGTAAGGCTTTGTTCATTTGTATGACATGCTATAAATAGTTTGAAATTAAAGTTTATTTTATTTTTTTTTTAGAACAGCAGTAATCCACTTTGGTCCACTTGTCTCCACTCAGAATAGCTTGAAGAGCTAATGGCTAATCTGAGTGGGGGAAAGACTAAAGCCTCCAACTTAAAACCACTTCAATCTAAAACATTTCTCTTTCATGTGAACATTAGCTTTTCTCTCCCGCAAATTTGACATTAGTGATTAATTAAATAAAATCTACTTGTATATGTAATTAATGTTGATGGCAACTACATTACTTCTATTTAAAATATTGTATTTTTGATGGAATAATCATGTGAATCAATACTGACATCAACAGAAACATTTCTAAAAGATGAAATAAAGTTTTGAGACTGGAGTTGTTTTAAGATGGCAACAATCCACTTCGCTGAACTTCACGTCACTTTCAGCCCATCAGTCTGAATCAAACCATTTCTCCACTGCAGCCTTTTTGCAAATACAATGACACACAAACATACCTTGTGCTGACAGTGTTTTTATTTTACTTATATGTGCAGCAGGGAAGCTGTATCATTTTTAGTTGAATTAGACAATAAAATGGCCACTGTTTACTTAAAAAAAAAAAAGAAGCTCTTTGTTAACGATGCGTTTCCCTCCAGTCCTAAATGCCGGTGAGACAATTTTGAAATTCGACTTCTTTTTCTTGCGCCTCAGCTACATCGCACAGCAAGAAATACATTCTGAGGACTCACAAAAACATGTATTTTCCACAAAGATACTCACATATGCAAAATTAAAAGAAAAACTACAGTTTAATTCGAAGTGCTTTACATCGGCCTTTCAGCTCACAGTGAACACGAAGATAACAGCGTGTTGTTCTGGAGGCAGCACATTTGTAGGAACTGGAAGCAGCAAAGAATGCGTAGTCCATGATAAGGTTTGAACGTTAGATGCTGCAAGGGACCGTAACGAAGTGAAATACAGCTGACGACAACTCTTACACTCTGTTTGGTTTTCTTTAATAACCATATTCAACTTAACTAAAGATTTGTAAACAAAATACCTCCTCCTTATCGCCCACCCCCAAAATTCCCTTTTTGCTTTTTCTTTATTGGAATTAAATTATTTAGATATATTTTAGAGCACAGATAAATAAATTATAGTATTAAAGACTATTCAAGCTTTCAGATCAAGCAGTATCCAGAGTACAAAAGTTGGAGGTGAATTTTGGTTGTGGACGCTGAGCAGATTGCAGATCCGTTCATATTTTGGTCCTAACGGAGTCCAACACAATGATGGACAGAGAGGCGTGGAGTCTACATGATCAGCATTTTGCTTTTCTTCATTTAAAATAAAAAAGGAGTTGTGAAGACAACACAACTCTCTTCCACTTAGACACACTCACAAACACGCTACAACCCATTCATCTTCTCAAGTTGGTCCCATATCACACCCATCTACATTTTCTGGTTAGAACGCTGTTTATTCCCTTCCTCACTCTTTGACATTTATCTGCTTTGTTTTGCCAGAAAAAAACTCTTCTTCCTTATTCACTCTCTTTTCGCTCTGCCCTTGTTTTGCCTCTTTCCATTTTCCTCCACCTCCTCCATATTGCGGTGACCGTTAGCCACACTACAAGTGCCGTTAGCCACCGGCTTGCCTCCTTTGAGCGAAGAAGGTTTGCGCCTGTAAGCGTGGTAGTAGAAGTTGGCAAAGAGGATGATGAAAGTGACTGCGTAGCCAATCAGAGCCCACTGCATCCAGCAGGGGAAGGGACAGCCGGTGTAGAGGGAGTAGCCGGCGTGGCCGATGGTTACGTGGAACTGGATCTGTTGAACGATTGACAATGAACACAACACTTCAAATATTTCTGCTTTAAAACTGAAAAGCGAACATTCATAAGAATGAACATGTTTACGTTTTAAGCATTTGTTCTTCATTATGTACCATAGATAAAAATCTTCATTTAAAATTTCAGTTTTTTTTATTATGTCTAGCCAATATGCAGTAGTCTGATTTGTCCTTTTAGTTGTTCATCAAAGACGTAAGAGCATTGATGTGTTGATTTTATTGAGATTCTTTTCTTTTTCTGTGTCGTGCTTTAGACCAGGGGTTCTCAAAATTTTGGGTTCAGGGACCCCCTCATAACCCATGTTTATGAAACATTTTTCTTCAATTTGTCTCTTTAATGCAATAAAAATGGGGGATGCAGGGGGTCTTCCCCCAGAAAAATTTGAATAAAATAGATGTGATTTCCTGCATTTTGGTGTATTTTAATGGGTTATTAAACATCTATGTATTTTTTTATTTGTTTCAGACTTCCAAGCACCAGTTCGCGGACCCCCAGGGGGCCGGGGACACCAGTTTGAGAACCACTGCTTGAGACAAGAAACATCTGCACACAGGTATACACTTACAAAATCATTATAGGTGCAGACATTTGCACTGTAAATGGCATTTATGTGCAGTTTGTTGTGCGGCATGTTTATATGAGATTCAGTAATATTCATCTTATTTTCATGTGAAGAAGATCACATAAAATATTTTGGTCCACACAGACATTATAAAGCTTGGACCAGCTTTAGGTTCTGGTTCACAGTGAGACATTTGTTTCAGACTTCTTCAGATAAGCATTCAGCATTCTTCTTTCTAACGTACTTAAAGACTTTTTCAACTAAAGGTAAAACTTACATCGCTTAAATATCCACAAACAGCTAATAAATATTAAATAAATTCAACAATTAAATTAGCTATTCAATAAATTAACTAATAAAATTAATTTGCTGCGAAAAGTTTTAGAAAAATACACCATGAGTCACTTTAGTTTTGCTTGAGACTTGAGCGTCAATAAATTACAAGCTCAATATTGGCATGTTTGCAGCCTTTTTTTTTTGGCTTAACAAATTCTGCATGTCTGTATAAAGTGTAGCTGCACAAAACCAGGTGATAAAAATGATAAAAATGGCAAAAATCCCCACTCAAATTGATGTTTTAGTTTGTTACATCTTGATTTTGTTTCTATGCATAGACTATTTATAAGAACAGTTGTTAAATTTCTACATAAAAAGTTAATCTGTAAAGGTTTACCCACCATTTGAATAATAGTGAGGTATTTTTTCCACCAGAGGTACTTCTGTATATGAGGTCCCAGAGCTGCCAGACCATAGTAACCGTACATGAGGACGTGGATGGAGGAGTTGATGGTTGCACCAAAAAATGCTGTGGAGAAGTTTTGATCAGAAGTAACACTGGTTGTATTTCTAGATTGTCGAACAAGTATGAAAATCGATTCCATCTTATTTCAGCTACTGGAATTTAAATGAAACAACTCACACTGTCCACCGGGGACCCACTTGATGCCGATCCACCACAGGATGAACATTGTACAGTGGTGGTAGACGTGGAGGAAGCTGACTTGGTTGAACTTTTTCCTCAAAATGAAAAAGACTGTATCCAAGAATTCCACTCCTTTGGAGATATAGTACCACCAAAGAGCAGATGCTATCTGAAGATGCAAAAGAGGCACAAAGGAAATTATGTCAAACACACACATCACTGTGTTAAAATTCATCTTTGATAGAAATTAGCACAGTTCCACAAATGCAATATTCAGAAAATGGAGGAGATCTCCCACTGGCATGCTCATATTTTAGGGGTGCATCAGTACTTCTAGTTTCAGGTATACAGCAATACCGTGTGCATGTACTCATACTTTATCTCACCTCTCATTTCAGTCAGGTGGTAGAGGATGAACTATGTTTGGAAGTAGTTTTATTTTAGGAATTATTTTAATTTCCATTATTTTAAACAAATCACCTGATGGAATGGATTTATAATGAGAGGTTCTACTAATTTCAAGAAGTGTAATGGCATTAGTTAGTATTTGTATTGGTACTGACAAGTACTCAAACGTAGTACTTGTGCTCGGTTTGAAAAAATTAATTTCTGTGCATCTCTACTTTATGTCATAAAAACCTGTGACTTTTCCAGAAATATATGTATTACTATCGTTCTACTAGAGAAAGTTACTATGACAACTGTTTAAGAATACATCTTTGCACACAAAACCACCCAAAAATATTTTTTTGCTGAACAAATTATGAAATTAAATATGAATTATGAAATAATAATAAAAAACTTATATTTTGATCAAACAAAGTTAAGTCAGGTCCTCTGGATGGATAAAAAAAACAAAAAAAAAACTTGTTGAAACGTTTCAGCTTTTATCCAAAAGACTTCTTCAGTCTGAGGAGCTGCAACAAACTCAGTCTTATAAACAGCACCTTCTCAAAGTGGATCAACCAGTTTGCTGGTGACAGCATTTTTCATGATTTTTGATTTGTCTACTTAGACTATTGAGCATGCATCAGGATATATATTTTTATATTTATTTAGTATGACTCCAAATGAGTTTACTTGTTTAACTTGGCTGAAGTTTTCATTCGTCTGACAGACAGCACCCGTGTGGCACCTCTGATCCCTAAATCAGACTGCAGTGACAGAGCAAAGCAGAAAATAGAGGTGGGGACCACACCCTCTGTTAACCAAAACCAGCAGAGGATTAACAAGTTGGGCTCTCATCCTTTTTGTTTTTCCTACTACAATGCACAACAGCATTAGTGAGCTTCTTAAAGCAGCAACAAGATTATAACATCACGCCTGTCAGACTCGGGAAAGCCTCACTTCTGTGTGATTAGAGAAGGTCTAAGCACCAATTTGTTGAATTAATAGACATTTCTCATATATTGGCTTGGTGGTGTGTGTGAGGAGCTTACCCTGACTTCGTTGACATCGTTTGAGTAGTTGACAGGTTGACATAGGTAGCTGTACCCAGCAGCTCTTGATGCTAGCAGGAGCTGAAAAAAGAGAGCAAAGTTAGATCAAGACTGAGAAAACTTCTGGATTGAAAAGATCAAACAGAAAAGCCACGAGGAATGGTAAAGCTAGGTGAGGCAATGTTAAAGGAGCAGGGTGAGAACCTATAAGAGGATAAAAATGGGAGTGCATATGAACAGTTCAGAAACAAGTCACATGCTTGCTGACAAAGAGGTAAAAACAATCATGAAATAAAGCAGTTAGTCCTTCTTCATAAAGCAACATGTTATTTTTGTGGGACAGATGATTTGATCTTGATAAGCAAAATAAATCTGTTATATCAATTTGAACCACACTAATGGTTTCTCACGCAGTGCATCTTTTATTTTTATAATCAATAAAATTTGAAAGTGGAAGTTTAGTTAAACTCTTTTGTATTTTTACCACTCGTTGTCTCTTGTAGTCTGCAAGACATTTATGGAAAAAGCTGCCAAGACAGGCGTTTGGTCCAGTTGATCAAATGTTAATCTGCTATCAGCTACCCATCATGCTTGAGTTCACACAACACTGACCTCTTTGGCGATGTAGAAGTTGAGGACCACCATGCTGAAGTTGTAGACTATGAGGGTCCTTCTGAGTATGTAGGGCTGGCGGTCCTGCATATATTTAGGCCCCACCCAGAGAAAGATCAAGTACAGGCAGCTGATGGCCAGGGTGGAAAAGGGGGACGACATCATCGGCCAGTTCTCCACCCTTTTGTCTGGAGGTAATAATGGCTGACAGTTAAACTCGTTCCTTTTTAAACACTGGGTAAACCCCATCAGTTATTGTCTCTCAAGCAGATAAACAAAACATCTGGTCCTTTTTAAACAATAGGTTTTGCAGGTTTGCTTTGTGTTAGCAATTCCTGTGAATGCTTATTCACTTTTAAGTCTTTGACATGAGTCACAGGGTTCCTAGCATTTCATGAAAACAAAATTCCCTGAGTTTTCCCTGAGTGGTCCTGAAATCCACGGAGATATTTCAGTCCCATGAAACGCTCAGAACTTAGCATCTTAGGTGGCGAGCAGAGCAGAGTCACATTTAAAAATGACAGGAAGTATAATGTAGCCTACGGTGTGTGCATATGGCAATCATTCCTAATAATTAAATACATTTTATAACATCAGAAACTAGAAAACCACCATATCCAGCCAGTAAGGATGTCCTGTGTACACAGTAGGCGCAGAACATGGCCTCAATGATACTAAAATACTAGCATGTACACAGTAAATTCTCAGAAAGCTCATTTTTTAATTTTCAAAGTTCATGCTCAATAACCCAGGTAAAAATTCCAACAAAGTTCAGTCAGTTCATCTGGACGTTGTTTCCTTGAGACATTTTCTCCTTCATCCAAAGGACTTCATCAGTCCGAGGAGCCACAAACAAACTCAGTCCCACAAGCAGCACACTCACATAGTGGACCAATCAGTATGCTGGTGATAAGATGGTTTCTGGGGCCCGTGCTCTCCCCTATCGACTCCTCTGAGACAACCATGCTCAATAATCCAGGTAAAAAAATCTGTAAATTGTAAGAATAAAATTCAGACGATACCTGAGCTCCTGTTTGCTTTGTTTGATTTTTGCAGGGATGTCCCAGTCCAGTATGAAATACCTGATCAAATTCTGTGACACCTAATATGACTAATAATAGATTGTGACAGCTATTATGTTTATTGCTGCTGCACTATGTGGCTGTATCATGTATGATACAGTATCTATGTACTGTATGTCTATGTATGACCTGACTGAACTTTGTTGCATCTTTTAATTAGCAGAGCAGTGTTCAAATTCCCTGAGTTTTCCCAGATTTTTTAAATATTTTTCTCAAGCCCCCTGCTTTCCCTGTTTGAAAAATGAAAGTCATTTTCCAGGTTTTTCCTGATTTCAAAAGTTGTTATTTACCCAGAAAGAAGGAAAAAAAGAGAGATTTCCTTACTGGAAATAAAAAGTAAAATTCCTTACTGGGGGTCAAGATGGGTTACAGGCAGGGCAGCCGACTCGGGACCTGAAAGTCCCAGGCTGGATCCCCAGCCATTCCCACATGTCATGGTATCCCTGAGCAAGAAACCCAATCCCCAATTGCTCCCCAGGCGCCCACATAACTGCCCACTGCCCCACATGGGTGCATTCCAGGTGCAATGGGTTAAATGCAGAGAACCAATTTTGCCATTGTATGGGAACACAATGATGACAACACAGTCCTCAAGGAAGAGGCAAAAACAAACTGAAAATGTAGCTATTGCATTTTTGGTTTAGCCTATACATTATTACAGGTTTTTATTTATTGATACTACAAGTATTAAAGAAATATAATGTGCTAGTGTGTGTGTGAAGTGAACTCAGCTTACCTGCTATAGTAAGGCTCCATTTGTAAAACTCTACAGTGTCATTCGCAAAATGTGTTACAACCTCCATGACTCCTCTCCCTTTGGTCTCGATTATTCTGTGGCGAGGAGAGAAAGAATAGTCAACGAGAGGCAGACAAATTAAATTACCTGCCATGGACACCCTGTCAGAGACCATTAGCTACAGAAAGCTGTTCTTCTCTAGTTGGAGTGCTTTCTAGTCTTACTGCATGTTTGTTTGGTGCATATTAAGATCAGGAGAGTATGATATTTTGGTGCCAAAACTTTCTATCAAACCCAGTTTAAAGGACTTCATGTTTTCAAACTAATGCTTTTTCATCCATTTGAATAATAAAAAAAAAAGTATAATAATAATAACAAAAATGATGAAATATATACACCTTGCCACAAAGTGGCATAAACCTCCAGATTAAGCACATATAAAAACACAAAGAAATAACATTTTTAACTTGGCTAAAGATTTTTTTGCTTTTAATAAATGACAATTTTTTTTTTTTAATATCATTAACTATTTCCTCTCAGTTAAGCACCATTATATCATTGAAGTAACAGCAACAGAATCAGTGTGAGCAAAGATACACACACAAAAATTGACCAGTTTGTTTACACTGTTCTGTTGGTTTCTAGGGTATAAACTGAAGGTGGACATGTGAGAAAAAGGCTGTTATGTCATCACTTTTTGATAACTAAATACTTCAAGTCCATGGGGTTTGGAAAACATTATTTTAAATCAGTTTTTCTCACAAGAAACTTTACTTATATATGAATGAGCGGTGTAAACACCATAGAAAATCTCAATTAAAAACTATAAATGGAGTAGTGTAGACGAGGCCTAAAAGTATAAAACTTTCATTGTATCACTGCATGTGCTAACATGCAAGTTGCAACGTTAGTGCAGTTTAAACACCTTAAACAGGTCTTTAGGTAGAACAAATGTGTTCTTTTGCAGAAAATTTGCAAATGTTTAATGGAACTGCATTTGGCACAAGCTAACAAGTGAGACAGATGAGCCATGAAAAAAGTTGTTCACATCCACAATTTAATAAAAACTGTCAGGTTTAGGATCATTCAACACACAGCAACAGATATATTGCTGCAGCTAGAAGTAGTTTTAGTAGATATACAAAACATATACCTCTGATGGGACCTGGAATTTAAGCCAGATCAGGATCAGCCTTCTTGATGGCTGGTTCCAGTATGATTTTTAAGTCCTGCTCCCCCCATGTAAAAATAATGAGACACTACCCTTTTCAAATAATCATTAAAAAATCTCAGATAATTCTTTTCAGGTGTTGACTTTTGTTGATACACACAGTTCTTACACTGTTTCTGTTTGGTAAAACATATTTGATTTTAATCCGTTAGCTTTCATTACTGTACAAGGATCGTGTACTACTATGACTGTTGCGGGGGAGTACGTAAGACTTAAAGCCTCTCCATCGCTAGTGCACAGACTCTGGTTCCACAAATACAACTTGGCAGTGCTTACAGACTGGGTCCTGCTGGTTTCAACTCACAACAATGAAAAAAATAAACCCAGGGTCACTTGGTCAATGAGATGTACAGTCTATGACGCCATCACTGATGTAATCTAGGACTGCTGCTGAGAAATGACTTAAATAAAGATAAAATAACTGCAAACTGTCAGAGAATTGTCATCTATTTATGACAGCTATTTTTTTATATGTTACAACAATTACTGAAAAAACAAAACAACACAAGCATTCATCCTAACATTTTACTTGATTACTGGATCTCATCACGAGACTACTCCCTTTAACAACCAACAATGGGCTCTCCTGATCCCAACTTTAAGAACCACAGGTATAGACTAAACCCTGACAGAACCTTTCTCCGCACAGTTCCAAACAAAAAAATAAGCTGGATCTGCTCCAGTCTGCATTTATAAGTAGTAGCAGTTAAAGGAATAGATGCAGTTTTTCAACTTCATCCTTCATAGATAGACAGATAAATGTGTAATATAAACTGTAAGCAGGTAATAGAATGGTAAATGGAGTGCACTTATATAGCGCCTTTCTATCTTACTCAAAGTGCTTTACACTACAATCTACATCTTCATTTACACATTCATACAGCACTCTACTAGATCTATGCAAAGATTAATCAGTTCTTTAGGTCACATTCATACACCGAGGGGACACGTCGGAGACAATGAGGGGTTCAGTGTCTTGTCCAGGGACACTTTGGCTGGTGGAATCGAACCCCCAACTCTAGAAGTGGAGAACGACTGCTCTAACCGCTCAGCCACAGCCGCCCCAAATAATAACAAAGATGTACAGTTATCTTATATTACACATCTTTTTGTTCCATGCTTCCCTAACAGAGCACTTGGCTCTCAGACTGCAGGTTTACTTGTGGTTCCTAGAGTTTCCACAAGTAGAATGGGAGGCAGAGCTTTTAGTTATCAGGCTCCTCTCTTGTGGAACCAACTTCCAGTTTCTGTTGGTGAGGCTGGCACCTTGTCTACTTTTAAGATTAGGCTTAAGTCTTTCCTTTTTGATATATCCTATAGTTAGGGTCAGCTTGGGTTTCTTGAGCTATCCCTTAGTTATGCTGCTATAGGCTTACCGGAGGACAAAATGACCACATTTCCTCACTCTGCTGCTGTCTTTACTTCCTCTACTCCACCTGTTTGTATTTGTAGTTATTTATATCCTGAACGTGATTTTCTTTGTCTTCCCTCCAGCAGATAGTTCACCTGGACCTTCCATTCTATGTTTGTCTGTTTCTCCTTCCTGTTCCTCTCAAACACAGTCAGTCAAAGCAAATGGACGCTTGTCCTGTCTCTGCTGGAGGTTTCTTCCTGTTAAAAGGGAGTGTTTCCTTTCCACTGTTGCCTTTGTGCTTGTTCAGGATGGGAGACTGCGACGAAACGAAGAGTCAACACAATCTGCTGGCTATCTTAGATAGATAACTTTTACTAATGGGCTTTTATAATATGTGAATGTTTCTGTTCAGTGCCCTGAGACGACTTCTGTTGTGACTTGGAGCTATTTAAATAAACTGAATCGAATCCATTTCACTGACACTAATTACATAACAAAAGCTTTTATCCACCCTAGAGCTGAGAGCTTTTTTTTTTTCATCGTATTAATCTATTATTAATCCAATGAATCAGATCAGCTGTCCTTTAAATAATTAAGTGCTCACTATATCCTAACAACTACTAGTGGTGAGCCCTCAGCCTCACTGTTGCACACATGGGTGTGTAAAAAAAAGCAGAAAAAAAAACTTTACGGTGGGCAGTCTTTGCACGATTTTATCTGATGACACGCATGAAGTCAGGGTTTAGTTGAGCTGCAGATCAGAGGGGGTTAACTGGGTCTGTCTGTGAACAAAAAGACTGGGGCACATGTGTCAGCAGGTTTCGCTCAAGAGGCTTAAATTCAGTTGATCAACCAGCTTTAGATGTAGGCCTAAGAACAAATGGCCAAGCCTCTTCTTTGAATAGTGTCTGCATGTGCAAAGAAACAGACAAATCTACTCACTGTGAAGACATTAATGGTTTAAACAAGACAACACAGCACACTTATTGGGATGTTGCAGTAATATACACAGGGATCAACTCTACACAGGAAGGCTCATGTTTTGATATGAGGGCTGGCTAATAATGTCATTTACACCTGTTTTATTCCGGGGATTTTTAAATGGGTGGACTGATAATCGCTGGGATTAACAGGTGGGTGTCTGAGATGAAGCAGAGAATTAAAAGCAACAGAAAATGTGATTCACACCAGCGAATCCAGGAATAAAACGTCTAATAAAAACCTCTATAACCGTGAGTTCACCAGGTTTATACAACCAATATTGTAAATGAACATTTAGCAAACGCAAAGCTAAATAAAAAAAACATGTTAAAACAAAAACAAACAAACAAAAATGTTACTTACGCCTTTGATATTTATAAACGTTTAATAATAACATCCGGTGTAATTTGATGCCTAGCTCTGTCCAAGTCACTCTTCTTCTCCGTTTTCTTCTTCTTCTTTTCTTTCTCTTGTTGCTGCTAATTAGTTTCCGCGCCGCTTCGGTTTACAGTTCCACATTGAACAGCAAATTTTGGCAAGAAACTAGACAAGGCAAGGGAAAATCTATGGCTAAGACCGGTCCGTTGTAGCTACATGAGGTCCCCGCCGGCCGCTCAGCCGCATCATCATCCTCCAACAATCTCCTGGACTCGGAGAGGACAGAGCGCTCTGCGCATGCGCGAAAGAGCTCTACCGTGACAGCCGCTGGAAAGCTCAGCTCGTGTCTTTTTGAGGCAATTTACCTACTTTCTTCTGTTCATATTCGGTATTTACTGCTTTTCAGGTCATTTGGATAATCACTTACCCCCCCCCCCCCCCCCGACCAATTTATTACTTGTTTATTTTTAGTACATTCATATATTTTGGTTTTAATGTTTTGAGACATAGACGGTCATAGAAAAAGAGGACTCCAGGGCACAGTGCGTGAAAAGGCCACCACTTCTATTTTAGGTGTGCTTATTGTCACCCTCAGCTGAAAGGCAAAAACGTATGTCCTCCCCCC
>NC_056509.1:29342716-29352919 GCF_014905685.2 Nematolebias whitei
TTTTTGGTGTCCTGTTATGTAATCTGTTGCTATGTGCTTGTTCTGTTTGTCCCTGTACAGCACTTTGGTGTGCTTTGTCACTGTTTAAAGTGCTATATAAATAAATTGGTATGGTATGGTATGGTATGGGTAAATTGTATTAAATCTTGAAGAAAGTGTTGAATGTACATATACAACAGATTAACTTTTGGAGTCAGCCCAATTCAAGACTGCTGCCACAATTTACGTAGCTTAACATGCACAAAATTGGTTATAGTTCACTACATATTACAGATATCACCTTAAAAATATGTGTGGTCATAAATACGACTGATCCAAACATGTGTTCTGAGCGTTAACAGATGGTGCTAAAAATTTCCATTTGAAATTTTGCTATTAACCCTTTGAATTAACTCAATCTCTCTGTGTTAGAAAAATATCTCATGAATCTTGTAACACCATTTAATAAAACGGTCAGGAAAAAAAATCATTGTTTAGCTCTAAAATCAGTTACTCTTTTGACACATACCGATTCAAGATAGCTGCCACAGCCAGCTAGCCTAACAAAACACAAATTTGGATATTATTCAGTCACATTTACAGATGAGCTAAAATAAGGCAGTAGTTAAGAGTTATTCACAACACATATTCCAAGTTTTATGGAACTCATTGGGCAAGATTTGCAAAAAACTAAACCATTGGTGGAGTAAACCTTGTTTGTTAGCAAAACATGGATCTGACTGAAACACTCAGAAAATATTAACAGATGTACAGGAACACTATATTAAAAATTAAGAGATGGCCATCACACGTAATTGACATTGTTCAACCCCAAAATGGCTTAACCCAATAATTTTTGCATTTATTGAGCCAAATTTTTATGTGGCAGCAGTTTTTTGCACTTGAAATCTTGCAACAATGCATGAGACTGTGCATAATGGTATTTTAAGGTTTTACCACTTCACTCCATTTGTCTACATAAGCAAAAATCTCTGTATAAAAGGTGATAAGAGCAGTATACATTTCTTCAAGGAATGCTACACCTTTAATTTATAGTTTGTGGTTGTGTTGCACCTCTAAACTGCTCTATGGATGAAAGTTTTTGTTTATATCATAGTAAATGTTTTTGTTGACACTTCAGGGGGTGTTTTAGGTTATTTTGCAGCCCTGGTTTAGTTGTTTGGGGATTTTAGTCGTTGATGGAACAAGACACGGGGCAGCACGGTGGCGCAACTGGTAGAGCTGCTGCCTCTCAGCGAGCAGGTCCCTGGTTCAAACCCCGGTCCAGGGGCCTTTCTGGGTGGAGTTTGCATGTTCTCTCCGTGCATGTGTGGGTTTTCTCCGGGTACTCCTGTTTCCTCCCACAGATCAAAAACATGCATGTTAGGCTGATTGGTAACTCTAAATTGTCCCTAGGTGTGAATGAGAGAGTGAATGGTTGTTTGTCTCGATTGTCTCTATGTGTCCCTGTGATGGACTTGCGACCCGTCCAGGGTGTACCCCGCCCCTCGCATAGTGATTGCTGGACATGGGCACCAGCGACCCCCGTGACCCAAAATGGAATAAGCGGGTAAAGATAATGGATGGATGGATGGAACGAGACACCATTCATGAATATTTTAACTTCAAATAGATTATTAAACTCTATTACTCTAAACCTACTTTTGAAATAAAATGGAAGTATTAGTAATAACAACAAAAAAGGTTAAATTGTGTCAACTGGACTAGTTTCTTTAAGTGAGAAATGTTTCGTCCCCCATCCAGAGGACTTCTTCAGTCTATGGCCTCCCAACCAGATCTGTCCCATAGGTAGCCTTCACTGCTGTTTCAAGCCAACCTCCTGCTGGGATCTCAAAAGTAAACTTTTAACATGTGCAAAACACACCTATCCAAAACAATCAATCATCATGTACAGCAATCAAATGTTTTAGGTCAGATGGCCAACTTGTTACTCACAGAAACAGCCTGAGGACAACCAAGTGGTTCAGAAAAAGAGTTGTACAGTATTAGTATTATGCATGCATCAGTAAAACCACACCCAAACCTGCAGTTGGGTTGTGTTTATGGTATTTTCAGCTGTTTTACTAATAGATGTAAATCTCTACTTATTTGGGGTCACATTGCTGTTTTGTGTTTTAATCTGGGGGTTTATGTATTTATAATTTTCTGCTAAACTCAGATCCCTCCTCATTTCTTCTACTTGCCCCCAGTTCCCATTTCTCATTAAAACACCCCTGCCTGGGTTTTGCCACTAGATGGCGGCGTCAGTTTAACATTGAAGCCTCAATGCACTTTATTTGTCTCAGTTTCCTCTCATGTCACTGTTACAGTCAGTTTGACCATAAATAAATAAATAAATAAACCTTTATGTATCAATCTTCTCCAAGGTGCAATGTTAATTATTTAGTGAGTGTCTCTAAATGTTAGAGTCAAGATATATTCTGTTGTCTGCCATAAAAAGCATTCCCTACACAAAGACTTGGCCTTAGACTGGATCACGTGTCCCATACGTTAAAAAAACATTTCACTGTGTGAAAGCCCACTGTATTTAGAAAGGCTCTGGTGTTGAGAGGTGTTCAGCGTGTGCGAGTGCATGTGTTTGCACTTGTTCAATGTATAACTCCAGTCACACACTGACAGCTAATGATCAGAATGAACCAGAACGGCACGTGTTTCGCTTTTGTTGTTTTGTGGTTAAATACTTCTGGAAACACACACAAAGATCCGTACTCAGTGTGCACACTACACACAATGACCTACCAAAAGACTGATGTTTCTCGCCACTAAACCTGGCATCAATAACGACTTGCAAGACTTTAATAGTGTTTCCTTTAAATAGTGCTTGAAGCAATTTGTGCCTTCAGACAATTTATTCCACTTAGACCTTCACGGCTCATTTTATGCCTGCAGTTGGGTTGTATTTATGGTCTTTTCAGCTGTTAGTTCAGGCAACAGGAAGCCTTTAGTTTCTGAACGGTACAAACTAAGTGAGAAAGCCGAGGAAATGTCACATGTGCTAAGTTTTTATGTAAGCTACAGTAATGCATTTTTGTGATATAAATGGAATGTGGATACTTTATACTTTGTACTATAAATATAGTAAAGTCACAAACCATGTATGACTTCTTTCACATGAATCTCAATTCATTCAACTTCTTGTAGTTTTTGCCATATTCATTGCTGGAAGATCAAACAAAAGTACAAGTATGTTTGTTTTATCATTGTTGACAGCAGCATCTTTTTTTAGCTTGCATAAACTGGTGCAGCGATAACGTTCCCATTCAAGCGTAACATGCTTCAAACTGGTCTGAAAACGACTGATCAGACGTTTGATGGAGAGTAGGAAGAACGCTTTAAAATTGGCAACATGTTTCAAAGCGATCTAAAGAGCATTTGAAAGACATATAAACACAGTTTAACCAAATTCACCTGCATGCTTTGCTCTCTGTTGCAACTGCACTCACTCACTCATGCAAGCAGTCTGACTTTGGCAAACCATTAATGTGGCAAATGAGTGCAAAAATAAAGAAACTGCAAACCCATCGGTGCAACCTCGGAGGTTGGGCATGTCTTCAGACTGTGGGCTAGAAAAAAACTAACAAAAAAACACTCAATACTAGATCAGCTCTGAACAATGCAAGCAGCTTTTAGCTCCCAAACAAAAGGCAGACTTTGTGTGAAGCAAAATGATTCAAATGATGTTCTCACTAAAAAACAAAAAATCCTATTAGACTATGACTCTTTAGCTCAGTGGTGAGTCATGTTTTTGTTAAATCCTGCTTTTTTTTTTCATAAATAAAAATCTTAATTCAAAGTAACTTCAGTTTATCTTCAAGTAAAATATATTATGAGCATACGCTATAAAAACATGACGTATTTTGTGAATTCAAATGCAATATTTTGCAACCACTGTGCTATTTGAGGCTAAATGAAAAATGAAAAAAAAATTTGTGATGTGCCCTGTAGAGTCTTGATGTGTGGAATAAAGCATTTCACACCATCTTTTAGCTCAATATTTGTAAAATTGACAGAGAAATAGCCATTATTGTGTAGCATTAGTTGAACCCTCGGTTTGATCACTCTTTATGATGTTCATATTTCAGCTGACATCTGGCAATGTCTTTTTCACAGAGGGCAAACATTTCACAGTTTCCAACCAAACAAATGCCAGAGCCAAGCCATGATTTTATTTTTATGTTTTTAGCCCCCCAAGTTATCCATCAGAGATCTATTACTCTATGATTTAATCTTGGAACACAATGTGCTCAAATCACCAAAGAGCCTGCAAGGGAAATGTCCTCATGCAGGGCATAGCCACAACCTGAGAGAAACCATTTTCCACAGCAGTCCGACTTTAGGGAAACATCACTTTTCCAAAACATTCGCCCTCGTAAGAAAACCGCTTCTTTTATGTGAGGCTTCTGTGATGGAAGAAAGTTGTGAAGTCAAAATAAGCATATATTATTTGTTAAAACAGATTTTCTTTTACGGTAGACACTGACAGAACGAGCCAATGAAAGATAAAAGACTTTTATTTACGCAATAATGCAAGAAATTCACAAGCTAGCTAACTGAATGACCTCAGTTTGGATGAAAAAAAGTTTATCTTTGCCAAGCTAACAGTCTGAGTGGGGCCAGGACCTAATTAAATTACTGCCATCGTTGAAAAATATCAAACTCAAATGTTTCATGGCACTTTATGCAAACACCATCTCATAAACCTTCATATCGCCATCAGTTTTAGTCATTCACATGGAATGTTCAGATTATATTCAAGCACAAACAGCAGCACCTAATTACTGTACAGCACTTCCATTGCAGCCTGAAGCACTTCCTGCAGGAACTGTATAACAATTCAGCTGGAATGCTGGGTGATGCAGAGCTAACAGTGCTGTTAAAGTTGCTAAAATAGCATCCACATAAAACATTATACATTAGAGCGGCTTTAAGATGGCAGCAATCCACTTAAATAGCAGTTAGCTTGTCAGTCCAACCACAATTAATCTATTTCTCCAAACTGAAAGAGCTATCTACAACAGGTAGGATGTTCATTGTTCACAACCTTTCTACAAAAACCCACCAAGATCTGAACTACCACTTTAACAAAGTTGAGAAAAGCATGGCATGCAAATTTAATACAGGAAGTCCATCACAGCTTAGATTTCAACTGTCTTTTTTATTTCTGGTTCAGCACATTTGTTTACATTCGTCTTCAGCATGCAAATATGCATCAGTTCTTTATAAACCATTTATTTTGAGCTTTTTGGTTCTCCTACTCTCAGTGCAACATGTGTCTATTTGCCCTGAGTCACTTTCTTTTAAAGTTTCTGTCAAATCTAGATTGAACTAGAACCTTTTCATATGGTTTCGATTTTGAAGACAGAGATTTCATCCAGTAGCTGGTTCCTCTCTGTCCTAAAGTGGCTCATTTAACGTGACATTAAGTCACAAACTTGTGCCATTTTGTGGATATCTGGGTTCCTTGTACTGCTTCTTGTGTAAAAAGGAATTGAGCTGAACTGTTTGATGAACTACATGTATGTGAACACCCATACACAGTTTTGTCCTCATTTTGTCCTTGTGGAAAAGGAACCCTAACCCTTCTTTCACAGTCTGTGGCAGAGTCCCTGGTCACAGACAGAAAGTACCTCCACTCTGAAGATGAAGTTCCAGTTTTCCTGTAGTACTTCTCTTTTTTTTGTTTGCTCATTCTCAACTATGCTGTCCTTCTCTGAACCCTCTTCAGTTGTCATGACTCAGGCAGTTTTCCTGCTTTTGTTTTTGTAGCAGGTCACATGAATTCACTGTCTTCAGTCCTTAATACAGTGAAAGACTGACACTAACATACAGAGGCAAACATATAAAGTTGACTTATCAAGAAGAAAGAAACATATGAGGAGCAGAAACAAACAAAACCACAATAAAACTAAAATAAGCTCCAGCAATGCTTTTTAAAGTAATTATCTAAGGTAAATAAATATAACATTTCTAAACACTAAACTATTCCAGTAATCTTTATTAAACTACTCATGGTGGAGTCTGTTAGTTACGACACACATCACATAAGAAAAAATATTATTTAAGAAGAGGGGCTTCTTTAAAATAGCAGTAAAAAACTTATAAATGCATGTCCCCTTCATGAAAAGCAAAGAAACCACCATATAATTTATATTGGTTAGAGCTGGGACAACAACACTACCAGTCTGATCAAGAAAGCTCATCAGAGACTCTACTTCCTCAGGCGGATGAGATGAGCTGGACTGGGAAGCTCAGTCCTCACCTCCTTCTACAGGTGTGCAGTGGAGAGCATCCTGTGCTCCAGCATCAACGTGTGGCATGGAGGCTGCACAGCTGCAGAAAGAAAAACTGCAGAGAGTGGTGAAGGCTGCACAGAAGTCTGTCGGAGTCAGCCTCCCCATCATCACAGACATCTACACCTCCAGATGCAGGAAGAGGGCCACCTGCATCATGAAGGACCCCACTCACCCAGCACACACACTTTTTGTCCCGCTCCCCTCAGGAAGGAGGTTAAGGAACATTAAGTGTAGAACCACTAGACTGAGGAACAGCTTCTACCCTCAGGCTGTTAGACTCATGATTATCTAACCAGAATAATCACTGTGGAAAAATCACATCATGTTGCAGCTGATCTGTTTCAATGCTGCTGCTGATCTGTTTCAATGTTGCTGCTGATCTGTTTCATGTTGCTGCTGATCTGTTTCAATGTTGCTGCTGATCTGTTTCAATGTTGCTGCTGATCTGTTTCAATGTTGCTGCTGATCTGTTTCATGTTGCTGCTGATCTGTTTCATGTTGCTGCTGATCTGTTTCATGTTGCTGTGTTCATGCGTGCTCATCTGCTCACACAGACTCATGTTTGTGCTGCTGTTTGTCGTATTGTTTTTGTACTACCAGTGCTTAGTGTATTTTTAGGTAACATTTTTCCTAGTACATATCTTAGATCTTATTACTGTTTTTCTTTAACATATTAATAATTTTGTTGGATGTAACTGGGACCCTGTGTACAAAATTTTGTTCCACCACATGTATCACATGTGGTGTGTATGACAAATAAAGAACCTTGAATCCTTGAGCTTTAATTATCTGCAGCAGTGAATCTAAGAGCTACATGGGTTTACTTGAGCCGCACAGTCGTGGCCAAACGTTTTGAGAACGGTACAAATTTTGTTTTTCACAAAGTTTGCAGCCTCAGTTCACGTTAGAACCTTTTGTCAGATGTTTATATGGTATAGCTATACAATAAAGTACAATTACAAGTATTCTATAAGTTTATTTATTTATTTATTTATTTTTACCTTTTATTGACAAATGCATTCAGTTTAAACCAAGACTTAATATTTACAGTGTTGATCCTTCTTCTTCATGACTTCTGTAGTTCGCCTCGGCATGCTGGATATCAGCTTCTGGGCAAAATCTTGAGTGATCCATTCTTGCTGAATCAGTGCTTGGAGATGATGAGAGATTCTGATTTTTTTTTTTTTTTGGTCCACCCTCTTTTTGAGGAACAACCACAAGTTCTCAATGGGATTGAGATCTGGAGAGTTTTCAGGCCATGGTTAAATGTCAACGTTTTGTTAACCGAGCCATTTGGTTATCATTGTTGCCTCATGCCATGATGCTCCAACATGCTGGAAAAACCAGTGTTCATCTCCATATTGCTCCTGCGTCATTGGGAGAAATTGCTCTTGGAGGATGATTTGATACCATTCCTCATTCATGGCAGTGTTCTTAGACAAGATTTTGAGCAAACTCACTCAAGTCAAGGTCAAGGTTCTTGACTGTCATTCGCATCTCATGTGGTACATGTGGTGGAATGAAACTGTGTACACAGGGTCCCAGTTACATCCAACAAAAGTATAACTGCAGGATCTATCTGAACTTTCACTCGAGAAGCTGAAAAGAGACGATGATCTCGGCTCATAAAGCTATCGTGCAGTCAGAGTATTTGAAGCGATGTCGGAGCGACCAGGACGTTTTTCTGAATTGAGCAAGAGGAGTGAGAGTGACTCTTTTCTAAGCCAGTGACAAAATGCTAAATATTAGGCAGTTTTTTCTAAGTGTGGCTGAAAACGTAGGGCAGTGCTTGTTGTCCCATTGTGCCAAGCAGGGAGGAGGATGAGGAGGCACATTTGACCACGGTATGATATACAACTACCAAGGTAAGAAATGACCCTACTTAATACACTTATAAATCACAAATAAAGCGTTTAAAAGTAAATTATAAATATGAACTGGCTTCAGTGGTGATTTGAACCTCTTTTTGGGGGTGCTCAAGCAAGCGCCCCTAAATTTTAACTCAGCACCCCTGAAAAATTAAGAAACCATCATTAGGATTTTGTAAGGAAACTGTTCTCAAATCTTAGATTCACCAAAATATTGAATAAATGTTGAATAAATATGGAATAAATGACAACAGTCTTAAACAGGCCAGTAAAATCTCTGGTTTATTTTTGCACAAGTCACACCACTTGTCAATCAGTCCGGTAGACATGTCAGCAACTGAACTATCGGCGACCTCAGTTTGTCCTGAGGTGAACAGCTCTTACCTGCAGCGGTTTTGCATGAACACTTTGCAGTCACAGATTTCAATAATAACAGAGTTTACATCTTTTATTTCATGTTAATCGACTGTAATAAACCTTTGTAAAATACGCCAGAATGCAGAAAATGGCATTTATTAAAAATTCTCTGGGGGAGGACCCCCATTGCCCTCCACCCCCACCAGCACCCCCTACCACTTCCCACCCCCACCCCCCAATCGGGCAAAAGAAAATGCTTCCATGGTGTTGGTGGGGAGTCTCTGGCCCAGTTGAAACAGGGGAAAGGAAGTCTGAGATTGTCACCAGTGTATGTTCCCATACAACAGTGAGATTAGTTCTCTGCATTTAACCCATCACAGCTGAGGTGCAGTCAGGTGGAGCAGTGGGCAGCTATGTAAGTGCCCAGGGAGCAATTAGGGATTAGTTGTCTTGCTCAAAGACACCACGACATGTGGGAATCACTGGGAGACAAACTGCAACTTTTGGTCCCAATTTGGCTGCCCTTTACCCATCTCAGCCCTAACGAAGGAGTTCAAGTATCTGGGAGTTTTTTTGTACAAGTGATGATGGAGCAGGACATGGATCAGCAGATTGGGGTTTTGTTTGCCGAGGGTGTTGCTTTAGGCTGTTGTGATGAAGAAAGAGCTAGGCCGAAAGGCAAAGCTCTTGATTTACTGATCCATACACGTTCCATTGAGTCATGACTGAAAAACAAGATCCTGGATGCAAACAACTGAAATGGGCTTCCTTCATTGGGTGGCCAGGCTCAGTCTTAGGTAAGGAGCTCTGTCATCCAGGTGGAGCTTGAAGTTGGAGCTGCTCATTTGCATCAAAAGGAATCAGAGTAGTGGCTTGGGTATCTGATTAGTATGCCTCCTGGGGGCCTCCCTCTGGAGGTTTTCTGGGCATGTCCAACTGGGAGGAAACCCTGGGACAGATCCAGAACTAGCTGGAGGGATTATGTATCCTCTCCAGCCTGGGAACACCTTGGAGTCCTCCAGGAGGAGTGGGGAGTGTCCCTGGACAAAGGGATGTCTGGGTTTTCCTTCTGGATCTGTTAACCTGACCGGACCACAGAGAAGTGGAAGAACATGATGGATGAATGGATCTTTGACATTTTTTTCTACTTTAAAGTGTGGTTCCAGCAGATACATGATTTTTCACATTTTATTAAGGAGAAACAAATTTTATGAAAAAATTATTGAATGTTACGTTTTGTGGAAATGCATTTCTGCTGAAAGCTGAGGAAATGGATGCACAAAACAAAAATCCTTTAAATTGTAAATAAAGTTAATGCCAACATTTTTAAGAAAACATGCTAATCTTTAAGCAATATTGTTTTGTGGCATGCAACATAATGAATTAATATAATCTATTTTGGAAAATACAGCACATCCAACAGTCAAATAAATACTTAATCAAAGCAATGTTCAACGTAAGATTTTTACAGCTGATCGCGCTGTAAAAACAGCCTGAATGGTCTGCTATGTTTTCCACATCTGGAAACCAACTGTTGGTCACTGCTGAGCGAGAAGCCACAGGCTTATTACAGGAGGAGGTCTCATGACGGAGATGAACTGTTTGGTTGCTTGGTCTGCAGCATTTTTCTCTGTCTAAAGAGTCACAGTTCTAAGGTGCAGCAGCTGATATATTTATATATATAT
>NC_056509.1:29353019-29359820 GCF_014905685.2 Nematolebias whitei
ATGCACTTAATAAAATCATCTACAATTTGTCCTTTAAGTTACCTTAGTGGAGAGTTCAATTCAGACCAAATTAATGAGCTAACAGTTTGTCTGAGTAGGGCAAGGACTAAAGTGGACTGCTGATATAAAAATAAATAAACAAACAAATAAACAAACACTCCAATGTCAAAAATGCCATAGTGGTTAATACATTTGCTCTTAAAAAAAAAAAAAAACAATACCACCATCCATTTAACATTATTTAGGTATTTTGGCTTGAATAGCATCCATCCATCCATCCATCCATCCATCCATCCATCCATCCATCCATCCAACTTCTTAACAGTTTTTCCTTTGTGGGTTCGAAGCTGATGCCTCTAACAGTCTCAGTGTGGGAGGCAGGGTACAACATGGTCAAGCTGCAAGTCCATCACAGATATAGAGACAAATGAGACAAAGAACCATTCATACTCTTATTCACACCTAGGGACAATTAAGAGTTGCCAGTTAATCTAAAGTGCATGTTTTTATTCTGTGGGAGGAAATTGGTGTACCAGGAGAAAACCTAAAAGTACACAGGGAGAATTTGCAAATTCCACCCAGAAAGTCCCAGGCTGGGAGGCAATCCTGCAACTTTCTCAATGAAAAGCAACAGCTCTAACCACTGCTCCTCTGTGCCGCATATGCTAAAGGTACATTTTACTCATTTTATCCGTTCTGTATATTCACATATCATCAAAGTGTTTTCGAACTGAACACTTCATATGTGTATATATTCTCCTGAGCCTGAAGCTAGTTGGGTGATTTCACTTTATTCACTGACTTGGCAAACCCAAAATAAATCTGATTTTACAAGATTTGCAGTTAGGGGTCCCAAACCAATGTTTGCCATGTTTTGGCTTCTTAGAGTAAAGTGTGTCAGATTATTCAGTGGATGAACATCTATAAAAACAAGTTCTGCCACAAGAAAGCAAGAGTTAATGTCTCAGTCACATTGTTACAATGTTGTTGCATTAATTGGCAGATTTCACCTGAAAAGGCATTGGTTTCTCCATTTCCCACTTTACCAAACATCTTTTTCCTTGCCAGAGTCAACGTGTGTGTTATCTTTTATGTTCTTTTTAGATTTAATTGAACAGTCTCTTTAAAAATGATGTCATTTTCACTCAGTATTTTTGTTACATTGTGAAAGCTGTAGCACTTTTTTAATATAATAAAAGCTGATTGCTTTCATATCTTCTAAACTAGATGCAGAAGGGGATTTCAAACCAGACACTGGAACCATTCCAAGACAAAACAACTTTGAGCCCAACAGTCGATCCTGTGTAATGTTTTGTGATTGTGCGTTTGCAGATCACTGCTGCCAGAGTTCTGATGAAAGTTAGAAGGAGAGCTCAGATTTCTCCAGTTGTAGCCTCTCTCAAATGCTCCTTGTCAAAATTACAATAGAACCTGATTGCTAACATATAAAGCTCTCAACAACAGAGCTCCAGCTAAAAATAAATATATTCTTGTTCTATGCAGCATTCCCCAAAACTTTGTAAATCAGGGAAAACCTGGAAAATGACTTTCACATTTTCCAGACAGGGGGAATTGAAGGAATTTATCTTTTAATTAAAAGGCAATGCATGGACTAATGCTCCTTGTATTGATTAGTCCATGTTCTGATTCTATAGTGTACATAAATGTATTCTTACTGACTGGCTATGGTGTCTTTTTCTGATGTTACACATTATAATTAATTATTGGGAGTTACTGCTGTTTGCATATATCATAGGTGTGAGTGAGAGAGTGAATGGTTGTTAGCCTCGTTTGTCTCTATGTGTCCCTGTGATGGACTGGAGACCTGTCCAGGGTGTACCCCACCTCTCACACAGTGACTGCTGGATATGGGCGCCAGTGACCCCAGCAACCCAAAAAGGAAAAAGTGGGTAAAAGCTAATGGATGGATCGATGGCTTCCTTCACCCCCCTCTCAAGCCATTTGTCTTCTCTGTTCAAAGCGTGAAGATTTTGGTCCTCAAAACCTTTTCTTTGAGATGTAGGTGCACAGCTGAGTTTTGCCCTGAAGAACTGCTCTCCGGTGTTGAGCCATGCATCTTTGGAGAGTTTTTTTTTTTTTTTAGTTTCTCCAACACAGAAGTCTGAACATTCCTCGTTGCACTGAACTGCAGACACCACACTGCTGCATCATTAGCTCATTGAGTCAAAATCAGTTGTAGTTCTAGAAAAAATGGACATAAAAAGTAAGAAAATGTCTCTAGTTTAAGGAACTTTACAGATCCCTGCTGTACTAAAGTACCTGTTGTAAAGTACATTTCATTCGACCTTTATTCATACAGGTTAGTCTCATTGAGCCTCGAGGACTCATTTACAAGAGAGGCCTTTTTTAAACAAAAAACACAGATGAAGGACAGAAAACAATAGACAATCATATAAAAGCACATACAATGAAAAGTAAATAAAATAAATGATACAGTGCCTTGCGAAAGTATTCGGCCCTCTTGAACTTTTCAACCTTTTGCCACATTTCAGGCTTCAAACATAAAGATATGAAATTTAAATTTTTTGTGAAGTATCACTAAGAAGTGGTACACAACCGTGAAGTGGAATGAAATTTATTGGATGTATCAAACTTTTTTAACAAATAAAAAACTGAAAAGTGGGGCGTGCAATATTATTCGGCCCCCTTGCGTTAATACTTTGTAGCGCCGCCTTTTGCTGCAGTTCCAGCTGCAAGTCTCTTGGGGTTTGTCTCTATCAGTTTTGCACATGGAGACACTGAAATTCTTGCCCATTCTTTCTGCAAAACAGCTCGAGCTCAGTGAGGTTGATGGAGAGTGTTTGTGAACAGCAGTCTTCAGCTCTTTCCACAGATTCTCGATTGGATTCAGGTCTGGACTTTGACTTGGCCATTCCAACACCTGGATACGTTTTATTTGTGAACCATTCCATTGTAGATTTGGCTTTATGTTTTGGATCATTGTCTTGTTGGAAGATAAATCTCTGTCCCAGTCTCAGGTCTCTTGCAGACTCAAACAGGTTTTCTTCCAGAATGGTCCTGTATTTGGCCCCATCCATCTTCCCATCAATTCTGACCATCTTCCCTGACCCTGCTGACAAAAAGCAGGTCCAAACCATGATGCTGCCACCACCATGTTTGACAGTGGGGATGGTGTGTTCAGGGTGAGGAGCTGTGTTGCTTTTACGCCAAACATATCGTTTTGCATTGTGGCCAAACAGTTGGATTTTGGTTTCATCTGACCAGAGCACCTTTTTCCACATGTTTGGTGTGTCTCCCAGGTGCTTGTGTCAAACTTTAAACAACACTTTTTATGGATTTCTTTGAGAAATGGCTTTCTTCTTGCCACTCTTCCATAAAGGCCAGATTTGTGCAGTGTACGACTGATTGTTGTCCTATGGACAGACTCTCCCACCTCAGCTGTAGATCTCTGCAGTTCATCCAGAGTGATCATGGGCCTCTTGGCTGCATCTCTGATCAGTCTTCTCCTTGTTCGAGATGAAAGTTTAGAGGGACGGCCGGGTCTTGGTAGATTTGCAGTGGTCTGATACTCCTTCCATTTCAATATGATTGCTTGCACAGTGCTCCTTGGGATGTTTAAAGCTTGGGAATTTTTTTTGTATCCAAATCCGGCTTTAAACTTCTCCACAACAGTATCTCGGACTTGCCTGGTGTGTTCCTTGGTCTTCATGATGCTCTCTGCCCTTTGAACAGAACCCTGAGACTATCACAGAGCAGGTGCATTTATACGGAGACTTGATTACGCACAGGTGGATTCTGTTTATCATCATCAGTCATTTGGGACAACATTGGATCATTCATAGATCCTCACTGAACTTCTGGAGTGAGTTTGCTGCACTGAAAGTAAAGGGGCCGAATAATATTGCACGCCCCACTTTTCGGTTTTTTATTTGTTAAAAAAGTTTGACACATCTAATAAATTTCATTCCACTTCACGATTGTGTCCCACTTGTTGATTTTTCACAAAAAATTTAAATTTTATATCTTTATGTTTGAAACCTGAAATGTGGCAAAAGGTTGAAAAGTTCAAGAGGGCCGAATACTTTCGCAAGACACTGTATAAAAACAAAACAAAAACAGCTTCAGTATGAAGCAATGTAAAATACTAAAAACAGGAACATGTCTGACTGCATTGGTTTTTGCAATGAACTTAAAAGTAGTTTAAAATCCCTTAGAGTGGTCATAGTCTACACCTTCATATCTTTTTGCAAGGTGTTCCAGGTTACAGGAGCAAAGTAAGAGAAGGCTCTTTTGGCAAGTTCGGTCCACACTGAGGGGTCACTGCATGTAATTATGTCTTGTAGCTGTAGCTGCACTGATGAAGGGACATGTAGGAGGAGATATATGAAAGTAACAAATCAAGAATTGATTTAAAGATGAAAATGTACCAGTTTGAGAATCTGTGTGACGTTAACAATGTCCAGTTAACCAGTGAATACAGAGTGCAATGATGGGTACGGTAGTTACAGCCAGTTATGAATCTTAGTGCACCGTGAAAGACAGCATCCAACAGCTGCAAGGTGCTTGCAGAAGCATTCATGTAAATAATGTCACCATACTCAATACACCATACTCTGAGAATGCAGAGGGTCTTATATAGATTTTATCTCCTGATAAAAGGACTAACTGTTCCTTCATATGTCCTTTTAATATATCAATTAAAAAATACTTCGGGAGTTGAATCTCCACCGTTAGAAACCACTTGCTATTTATGTCAATTTCTATCTCATTTATGGGCTCGCATCCAGTTCAACAACTCTTCAACGGTTAGTAACATGTCTACCATGACCGCATTACATGCTCTAACCCTGCTTATATTAGTATGTGGTATGGAATTGGGACAGCATTAGCTCTAGGTGCTGGAGGCTGTGCAGGTATAGCAGTCTGTTGGTAATCCTATGCCCCATTGAGCTCAAAGTCTCTCAGCACTGTCACATTCTGTTAATGTCAATCTGGGATGGATGCACTGCCAAAGGACTGACTCACTGCTTGCATTGCTGCTGAGGTCAGAGTCTGACATCCCTCACAAAGGCAGGAGTAATCTTTTCTCATATGCTACCACCATTAATCTAAGGTTTAAAAACCCCAAGGCTTAAGGTAACAATAATATTGCACAATATTTTGCTCAGAAGTAATCAGCTGGCATTACAGCCGCCCATATGATAATTAATAAGTTCCTATGTTGCAACTAAAAGAGCTCTGACATCAAAACATCATTGGACCTCTGAAGGTCTGCTGCAATATCTGGCTCCAAGCTAAGGTAAGTTGTGCCTGCAGGTATGAGACGATCATGTTTGTTCACTTACTAGTTTTCTGTTCAGTATTAATGAGTGATGATGGCTGTCCCCAACAGACAACAGGTGACAAGGGGTGGCACAACCTGGACAGGTCACAAGAGTCAACATCACAAGAAGCTGTTTGGCACTGGCAGAGAAGATTTGGTAAATTTTCTATCTGTTGCAACCCACCTTCTCAACTCTCCTGCTCAAACCACAAAAGCATTGTTCCAACAGATTTCTCCATTTAAGGGGAAATAAACTGGCTTTTCCAACTATGTGTTGACAAGTATCATTACAACAAAGAAATAATCAACCGAATGCAAAATTTGTACGCTTTGTGCTAAGCTTAAGTTCCATCCATCCATTATCTTTTAGCTGCATCTTCCTTTTCAGGGGATCGAGGTCACTGGTGCCCATGTCCAGGCTTCGCTGTGCAGGAGGCAGGGTATACCCTGGACAGGTCTCCAGTCCATCACAGGGCTATATAGAGACCAATGAGACAAACAACCATTCACCCTCTCACTCTCACCTAGGGACAATTTAGAGTTACCAATAAGTCTAACATGCCTGTTTTAGGTCTGTGAGAGGAAACTGGAGTACCCGGAGAAAACCCACACATGCATAAAGAGAACGTGCAAACTCCACCCAGAATGTCCCCCAGCTGGGATTTGATCTGGCGACCTTCTCACTGAGAGGTGGCAGCCCACCAACTGTGCTGCCATGCCGCCCAGCTTAAGTTCCTTATAGAACTATATACCAGTACTATACATCAGTAAAAGTTTGTAAGACACTGTCGTAGAAATAAACTGATTCACAAACCGTGCAGACGTTATCAAATTTAATAACACAAAGCTTTGGAGGACCAGTCAGCAAACAGAAAGTCAACACTTAGAACAAAAACTCTCAATGCTTGTTCTGCCTTGGTTCTCAACTGTTTCTGGTTTCTTGAAATGAAAAGGTTTGTTTTATAGAAACTCATCAGGGGGGCCTCCCTCCCCTCCCCTTCATCTTGTTCTAGAGTTTTCCAGAACCAAACCCATGCGACTACAGGAAGGAACAAAAAAAAATAAAACATTCACAAGGTTTCTTACAGTGGGTGGGGGGAGTGATAAGCATCTAGCCAGCTAGTACTGGCACCATCATTCCACATACTGTACAATATTCCAAAGCATTATAAATACATCACAATGATAGAAAAAGATGACTCACACATAAGGAACATTATATAATGAAGTAGCACACACATACACACATTTTTCACCTGACAACACATACAAATGCATACTTATATGTGATATGCATGGATAATAATTCGAAATGCAAACGTGCATGTACAAATTTTCCATATATAATCATAGATATTTATAGGACAAAGATTAAGTATGTCCTTAAAAACATTGATCCAATATAGACTCTGTTTCATATACATACATACATACATACATACATACATACATACATACATACATACATACATCCATACATCCATACATCCATCCAT
>NC_056509.1:29359920-29366691 GCF_014905685.2 Nematolebias whitei
TCTCGCTCTATCACGGTTTTTCAAAATAAGATTGGACATGACACACAGTTGGCTGAATAATGGATGAGACTCACGATTGGCACGGAATTTTTATTTAAAATAAATTATTTTAAATTATTTAGCACCTGCTGCACACTTGTGCAGCCCACAAGCTGCAGAAAAAGCTTCCTCTTGGCCTGTGTGCAGCTAATACTGCAGTAGAAACTTCCTTCTGCAGCATGTCATATTTCTGTTCTGCATCAAAGAAGTGGGTGTGGCCGAAAGTGCTTGCAGATCGCAAAGTGCAGCAGGAGGCAGAGAGCTGAAATCATGACATGCTGTTCTCTTTTAGAGCGTTTAGAGTTTAGAAACATTGTTTAGAACATTGCAAGAGTGTGGGAAGGGTTTATAATGCCTTCACACATATCTAAATATATAAATACTAAAACAAACTACTACTTACTACTACTACAACTACTAATACTACTTGGACTACTGTATTCCTACTTTACGGTTTTTCACTTATCTTATGGATGTGTGGTCCCTAACACCCGTGATAAACGAGGGAACACTGTATATATTTTTATATAGTTACATATATGGAAAGCTCATCACATTTGAGGTCTGCGCATGGGTTCCACCATGGAGACATGCATTTGTTGCTGTTGATTATATATCGGCATACAAAGTATATTCTGCTGCACATGCATTCTCACATGCACACAATGAACGTGCTTTTCATTGTTGTTTCAAAATGAGTAAAGCCAAACACACAAACAACAACATGCCCTTTTAGGCACCAACGACAACTCAAACAGGTTTCTCTGGCACATCTTGTATTTTATTTGTTTATTTATTTTTTTATTTTTTTAAGCAATGTTTGCCGTCTGTGGTTTTTGTTGGAATGTTAACGTTTAGCATTAGGCGGACATCCCTGGAGTTGTCTAAAAATGAGATTTGTTTAGTTCAGAGGTTGCTTGTTGTTTGGTGCGTTGTTTCCATAAACACATATTTACTGGTAATGTGATGAGTCATGTTGAGCTGTCCTTAACTAACTTGTGGTTATATTTTACCATCAACACTGGCATGGCTGTTCATGAATAAAGAGCCACTGAGTCAAACAAGTCTTTTGTGTAGTCCATTGTTCATGAATGTGTTTTTCTTTATCCATATCTTCATAGACTGTGAGTTCTTTTACAAACAAAGCTTTGACATAACTCAGATAAGTCCAAGAAATCTGTTTTGTTATATTTAATGAGAGACAGGTTATTGCTAATTATATGTATCAACTACAATATCTAAATTATTCTGACCAACTGAACAAAAACCTTCTGGATCTGCTTTTGGAAAAAAATAAACACGACCAGCATTCCCTCAGGTTTTCTAGGTTTTTAGAAACAAATCGAAAACATGGCAATCAAAATAAAAATAAAATAAATAAATCACATTTGAAATATTGGCCTAATTGTTAAAAGACATAGAAATAATATATTTCCACAAGGTAAAGACAGACATTTACTTCCTGGTTGACATTTTATTGAAATATTTTGTTTGTTTTTTTCTGCATCCGGCGATTTCAAAATTCTAAACAATGAATTCAATGTAAAATAATTTATAAAGAAGACCTTTTGGCCTATAATGCATTGCTCTTTGCATGATTAAGATGAAAATTATAGATATATTTTAGATTTTTCAAGCATCATTTTGTGCATTTAATCATGTTATCACATCAATTCACTCTTTTCATCAGGTTTTACATTTTTTGGGTGTAACTGGGACCTTGAGTACACAGTTTTGCTCCACCTCATGTACCACATGTGATGCAAATTACAATAAAGAACTTTAAACCTTGATACAGGATGACTTGGAGACTCATATGTCAGCACAGGTCATCAAGTTTTTGGGAAACGACAAACTTTAGGATGAGGAAATAGTTCAGTTGAAGCAGAAACTGACAGATGGTTTGCATTTTCTACTTTTTAATTTAATTTAATTTTGTTGAACACGTTTTCTCAGATTAATAAACATCTCTGCTGCCAGAACTAATGAGCATGTCCCATTTCAGCTCCCAAGTTGCAAAGTTCTTAGATTTTCACACAAAACACAAAGGACACACAGAGTTCTTGGACAGAGCAGGATGCAATAATCCCTTCCACACATGGATACACATGCATGCCATCCACACACCCCCTTCAGGCTCAAAACCCGTGTTTCATAAGGAGTCTGATGTGGTCATCCTCGACCAGTGCTTCCTTGAGTGTTCAAATACCACCCACACAACCTCAAGGGACCCCACAGAGATTGAAACACTGTTTAGCTGATTCATTAAAAAAAAACTTAATTCCCACAACTTTCCCTTTGGTCTTGCCCAATAAAAACGGTAATCTTTTTAACTGTTAAATTCACCACAAATTAACCAACACCAGAAACATCCTCCTTCAGTCGATATCCTTTATTGCTCAAATCCAAAGTTGTGCACACAATGCAGCTTGTCACCAGTTAAGAGTGGAGTTTGTAAAATAATCACTATATTGTGTCGAACAAGTGAAACTAATGCAAAACTGCTCAAACTTGCATTTCTTATTCTAATCAGAAAGAAGCAGATATTCTGATCTCCAGAAGTCCGATTGTTTAAAGAAGTAACATGAGTTTGCTTTTACTAAGTGAAGTTCACTGTTTACTAAGAACACACTTTTTAAATAACTGAAAATGAGTTGCACAATAAACCCTGCAACAGCCACAATCAGTTAAAAAACAAAAGAGACGTTAAAATGTAAAATGAAAAAACAAGTTAAGTGACATTATATATATTTCAATGACACAATTAAAATGCCAATACAATGCCACTACAGTTAACATCCTCACATTCTTAAAGAACGTGTATCATCTTTTAATCTCATCCCAGAATGAGAAATGATGAAGTTATAGTCGTTTTGGTCAAACCTTAAATAGCAACATAATTGCATCAAATTTTAGCCCATTAAATGTTAGTGTAATAACTGTAAAACTGTTATATCCACGTTTTTTCTTTTCAAAGGACAAGTGACAGTGGAGGCCATTTGTGATTGGCCACGGCAAAACCAGGAACAAGTCTCCCCTGGGTCATTTTGAGTTATTTACAGAATCTGAAAGTGTGGGGGGGCAGCACGGTGGCACAACTGGTAGAGCTGCTGACTCTCAGCGAGCAGGTCCCCGGTTCAAATCCCGGTCCCGGGGCCTTTCTGGGTGGAGTTTGCATGTTCTCTCCGTGCATGCGTGGGTTTTCTCCGGGTACTCCGGTTTCCTCCCACAGACCAAAAACATGCATGTTAGGCTGATTGGTAACTCTAAATTGTCCCTAGGTGTGAGTGAGAGAGTGAATGGTTGTTTGTCTCGTTTGGCTCTATGTGTCCCTGTGATGGACTTGCGACCTGTCCAAGGTGTACCCCGCCCCTCGCACAGTGATTGCTGGACATGGGCACCGGCGACCCCCGTGATCCAAAATGGAAGAAGCGGGTAAAAGATAATGGATGGATGGATGGATGGTTTGAATGTGTTGGTTCTAAACTATCCGATGATGTCAAACATATGGCAATCCAAAAAAAATAAAAATAAAGAAGATATGGCCATTTCAATGTTGGCAATCTGCAAATAAGATTAGGGAGAACACAGGCCTCAAAGTTTCAGAAGAATGTTCCCATTCCTAAAGTGTTACCTGGGGGTGTTAACAATTGGTGTTCATTTACAAAGTACATTAATTTGCCTTAACCCCATCCCCCAGCACTGACTGTCAACACAGACTCTGCCTTGGAAGGTGTGCAGACCTTAAGCTTTGCTGGCAAAATTATTTTTGATCTTTTGAAAAAAATAACAAAAAACATTAATACAAAGAATTATATTTTATGTTATCGTGACATGTTTTGCGCATTAATAAGTCAAAGTCAACTTTATTGTTAAAACTGCAATATGTACAGGACATACACAAAATTGAAATTACATTACTCTCAGACCCCTGGTGCAACAATAACCATTAAACATTAAAACATTTAATAAGCATTAGTATAACATGAAATAAAAGTATGATACTGTCCTAAATTGTAGTATAGCAATATAAAAATATAAAAAATTATATCTATAAAATAAAATGAAGGTCCTGACATTGACATTTGTAGTAAAGTGACAAAGCAGCATATGAAGTGAATGTACACAGTATATGTATGAGGTCTTGATATTGGTATAGAGGTAAAGTGACATATGCAATAAGGCTAGTAAAATATATATATATATATATATATATATATATATATCAACAGTAGTGCAAATATAAACAGTATATCTCACATATAATGTTGATTGTTGTGTCACAATAGTTACTGTTACAGCCCACCCCAAAAAAGATGGGTCACAACTAAGGAGGACACGGAAACTGATTCAATTGGGTTCAAACATATCTTTATTAGCTGTTCTATATGTTTTCTTGTCTTGTCTGGAATCTTGCTGTGGCTGGTGTTAAACGCTTTATAAAGTTGATGACAGTGGAGAAGTTTGTATAAATATCTGAAGATGTTGAGTAAACTCAGAAGATGCTTATATTGCATCTGATGAGGTTAGAAAGGGGGAAACCAAAAGAAAGGAAGTCTTTACACACATCAAATTCCTGCACAGACTTATTTTAGAGATGTCACACAGCCTTCTAGCAAGGTTTTGGTTCTGGACAAGTAATGTCTTTTGCTTCATCAGAGCAGAAAGGCCTTATCTTTGCATATAAAGATACACACACAAACATAAACATATAAACACAAAGTTTACCAGTTTAACAACTTCAAAACTGTTTTTTAAAGTATGGGATGGTTTCTTCATAACTTCATCTAGTATATTTTGCAAAAAAACAACTTTCACTATTTTCTCAGAAATTTAAGGTTTTATTGCTTTTTTTCAGTTTGAGCGTGCGCGACTTGTTCATGCTTTTCCAGTGGCGCTTCACATTTTTGAACTGGGTTGGTTTCAAATCCAAATCAGTTGTCGATATACAGCCAAAGATTTTTTGCCTAAAATGTTTTATCAAATTCTATTCAGTGATTCATGAAATATTTTGCTAACAGAGCTCGTGTAATTTGTTAATGCTCTAAATATGTGTTGGGGATTATTCCAAGCTACTACCACACCAAATCTTGGACCAATATCCATAACATTGACTGCATTATAGACTTTTATTTAAATATCCGATGACTGAGGCAGCCATCTTAAACCAAGCTCCAAAGGACAATCAGTTATAATGCACATTCAATGATTGCTGCAAGTTTGATCTAATTCCATTTGAATTCATCCAGATTCATCCATTCATGCTCATGCAAAAGCTGGAGTGTAAAATCATCTCCTCTGTACCTGAAAATATGAAATGGTTAATAAAGTTCACACACTTTGAAGAATTAATTTATGATGTCAGCACTTACAGAGGCCACATGAGCATGTGATACAAGGAGATGTGAAACAACCACCAGAGGAAGTGATTCTGAGTACCAAAAACTCTTTGGACTTGTTTTGTGTGTGTGTGTGTGTGTGTGTGTATGTGTGTGTGTGTGTGAGAGAGAGCCAAAGTTCTAAATTACCGTAATTTTCGGACTATAAAACGCACTTAAAATCTTTGAATTTTCTCAAAACTCAACAGTGAGCATTATAATCCAGTGCACCAAATGTACACGGTGCTCAAAAATCTGTCAAAATGAACTTATTTTGCTTAATGCGCCTTATAATCCAGTGTGCCTTATGTATGAAAACAGACCAGTTCATTGATATTGCGCCTTATAATCCGGAGCCCCTTATAGTCTGAAAAATACAGTAAAACAAAATAAAATACAAATTGAGCCATTTATTAGGCATACATTTTTCTTCTTTTTTTTGTGGCAAAAATAGACATTGTGAGAACTACAGCAGGATATGTAAAGGAATAATGACACTAAAATCCATCCATGAATAATGGATGGATTAAAAAGGCAGTGTGGGGTTGTTTAAATAAAAATATCCTGGATGAAAAAATATAAAATTTCCTAAACTGCCATTACATTGTATTGTTTTCTTAATGTTTAGTCTTTTGTCTTGGAGTCAATGAGTGCCAACACCTGTCTTGTTTCCAGCATACCAACGAAGGCAAGCAGTAAAAGAATAAACCTCTCTGAAGCTGTAAATAATGAAAGATATACTAACAGATGACTGCACACATTGTGACCATGTGCTTAAAAAAGAGAAAGACTGCAATTTGGAGTGAGAAGATACTTTTATGACTCTTCACATCAGCTATTACAGCATGTGATTTACGATCCTGTCAGCATGAGGTACGCAAGAGGGGCTGGGAGAGTTCGTTAAAGGCATGAAGTGAAGTATGGAAGCAGGAATGAGATGTCGAGAAGTTTGTTACAGTCACCACGTTAAGTAGGTAAAGTTTGTTTATATAGCACCTTTCACAAAGTTCTTCATGATACCATAATTAAGAGAAATAACAGGAAAATAATAAATACATTTCAACTAGCCATAATGTCTTAAAAACTAAACTAGAAGAATATAGAAATATATATATGTGTGTGTGTCTGTGTGTGTACATATACATGTATACATAATGTACATATTTATATATATATATATTTATATTTATATATGTATATGTACATGTATACATCACACACACACACACGCACCTATACATATGTGTGTGTATACATGTATACATAACATATATATTTATATATATACATGCATACATAACACACACACACTCATATTATATATATATATATATATATATATATAATATGAGTG
>NC_056509.1:29366791-29368223 GCF_014905685.2 Nematolebias whitei
TGTGTGTGTGTGTGTGTGTGTGTGTGTTTGTGTGTGCGTGTATATATGTTGTAGTGATGTAGCTGTTAGCTTCACAACTAATTAATTATTCTTAAAGCTAGTTCAAGCACAAAGAATATTAATTGTTTAATTACAATGGATTCTTTTCTTTTTCAAGTTAAATTTATTTGCACTGTTTTTATATCTGTTATGTGACCAAGATAACTTGTGAGTGGAGTGTTTAATCATTGACATGAGCCGCCATTTTATCTTTGACCCATCAGAATAAAAGCGGTCATTTATTTAACAGAATCAAAATTTAACATCAAAACGTACACATTGATTTGCTGTTCTGTTTCTGATTAATAAACTTGGCAAGCTTTACTAACAAGACAACAGAACATTAACAATTGAGACTGATTCATCTCTGAAGACATCTAGTTTGATTTACTGGCGAATAGAGAAGTTTAAGAGAGGAGGAATAGATTTAAGGAGGAAGTTTAGATGTGGAGTTTTGTGTTGAACCAGCACATGGCACCCTTCCTCCGGCATCCAGCTCAGCCCTCCGGTACACTTCAGGACGTGCAGCGACTTTGTTACCTTAGCAGAGGATGTATCCACTCCGGAACAGAAGTCCATTGGTACGCTCCCTTTTCAGCGTCTCCGGTTAGAGTAGCTGGGGGTCATCAGAAATCGTGACGAAGTACTCGGTTCAACCAATAAGCTTCCTTAGAAGTTGAGCTTTTAATGCTCGGGTTGAGTCAGCCGAGGCAGGCTGTGACTACGCTGGACTGGAGAGACCCTTGGCACATGGTCAAATCCATCCGCTACTTAGTTGAGTCTCATCTTCAACTGAAAGTTCCAGCAAGACTGCAAGACTAAGACTCGTGAAGACTAAGACTCGTGAAGACTTAGACTTAGACTGAATAGTTCCAAGAAGTGTTGCCTTTTAAAGGGGTATCCACTTCCTGTTACGTGGTACTTCCTGATTGGTTGAAACAACCAGCAGGGGTGTAGTTCTAGTGATGTCAGAGGGTCACTAGAAGTCAGGAGACAGCAGGAATGTTTACGAACGGTTAGTACAGACGGAGAAATGTTTTTAAGAAATGAGAGGATGCAGGTGCAGCAGTTCTTATTTACTGTCTGCGAGTTTTAAAAACAAGACACTTCGTTCTAATAACTCGTCTCTGACTTTCAACCGACATCAGGTCCACTACCCTCATTCAGACAGAAGACTAAATGCACACTTACTTCGTAAATAGCCATTTAACTGTATTATCAAAGTCTAATGAGGTTTAAAAATCATTAATACTGTTTCACAGTTGATTTAAATGAGTGGTTCACTTCAACATTTAGAAATGGTATGAACTAAACACTTTTGATTATTATCAAGATGTTGTAAAATAGTAATGATAATGTAAAAAGAAGAGTGTTCTTTCAATTGATTAATTCA
>NC_056509.1:29368323-29371760 GCF_014905685.2 Nematolebias whitei
ATATGTATGTAGTAAATTAATTTCCTTCATATTTCCTTCTTGATTAACCTCCATCCAGCCATCCATCATCTTTACCCGCTTATTCCATTGTGGGTCACGGGGGTCGCCGGTGCCCATGTCCAGCAATCACTGAACGAGGGGCGGGGTACACCCTGGATGGGTCGCAAGTCCATCACAGGGCCACATAGAGACAAACGAGCCAAACAACCATTCACTTTCTCACTCACACCTAGGGACAATTTAGAGTTACCAATCAGCCTAACATGCATGTTTTTGGTCTGTGGGAGGAAACCGGAGTACACGGAGAGAACATGCAAACTCCACCCAGAAAGGCCCCTGGACCGGGGTTTGAACCAGGGACCTGCTGGCTGAGAGGCAGCAGCTCTACCAGTTGCGCCACCGTGCTGCCTCTTGATTAACCTGCAAACCCATTTTATATACAGTCCTCCAGGTTATTGATTTTGAATTAAAAATGTCAGTTTTTAAACATTTTTCCAATAAAACTTTAAAAACTGCCCTAAAATATTCTTATAAGCAGCTGTGTTGAAATTAAAAAAAGTATTTATGCTTTTATCTTTAATTTATGTGCATTTCTTCAAGGAATGCTAGACTTTTTTATTTTTAAGTGAAGGGGAGTTTCTGAAATTATGTTATTTTTTTGCTGCATTTTTAGCTGAAATATGTGAAAAAGTTGAAGCATTTTATTTCTTTTCTTTTTGTCAGTTCAAGGATGTGAAATCTTCATGACTCCTTCCCCCTCCCCGCTGAACTTGTGTTTCTTCCCTCCCGCTGTGGAACATTGGTCAAATAAATCTGGAGCTCATTTCCTTTTCTTTTCATCATTTTGTAACCAAGTTTTAAAACTGCACATTGCAGTCACAAAATCACCAACAATCACTATGACATGCAGCTTTTCAGTGGCCTAAATGTCTTCGACTGCCATAAATAAAAACAGCGGTATAATTGTGTTTGGTAGATTTTGTGCTCTTCAGTGTGTTTAAGATTTATTGTTGCCCAAAGGTTGCTTACTCTTTGAACAGATTCACATGTGCATAAACAACAGCAAATGAAAAAATACAATGAAAAAGACCTGAGTATCAACTCACTCCTGTTAAAAAAGAAAGCATTTTTGCAGTGACGAGATACTCAATAATAAGCATATCGCTACCAAAGTATAAATAAACTCTAGACAGGAAACCAAACTTTAAAACACAGCTGTATCCAATTCCAGATGGGATGACCGCACATGAAGTTACCAATTCATCTTGCTTGTCCATAAAAGGTCACGTTGACTCACCCTGAATTACCTTTGTCCCTGCAAACCAACCCCATCCTGGTCAACTTCATCCTGGTCACCCCCCCACCCCACCCCCATCACCCCAGATATCTGCTCTCCAGCTGTGCTCAGATGGCTAGGAGGAGCAGATGGGATGGGTCATACTCACAGACACACACATGAACACGCATAGGTCTTGCTGAGTGACCTGACCTGACTGTTGTCCTCAATTAGAATTTTTCTTGTGACTTTTTCTCCCTACTGATCATTTCAAAAAGAAACAAATGTCCTTAACAAACAAGTGGTAGTAGACCTTCATGAACTGTGATTGTAAAAAGGCCTAGCAATTTGTCTGTTTCTCACTGGATTAGTTCTTATTCCTTATTTTTCCTTTGCTTATTTATAGAATAATAATTATAATAGACTGGCTAAGAGACAAAATTGGGGTTATGCTATAAAATAGGGTAACTTAAACTGATCAACAGCTTAAAAATGTTTGATCTGTAACTCCAAATTCAAAATTTTGAGGTAAATCTTTGCATTATCTTGAACAAAACTCTGTCCCTTTACAGTTATAGTAGTCACAGATTTCACACTTCAGTTTTTCTGCTCCTTAAAAAAATAGCTTTTTGATTAAAATGTTACTACAAATAACTGACAACAAACTTCTTGTCTTTACCAAAGATTAATATTTGCCATGTCAAATTACTTATTGGTTAATTTGGTAATTTCAAACTACTTGTTTAACCCTGTAGAGCAAGCTAACCTATATGAAATGATAGTTCTTCAAAACAGGGTATACAAAACTGCATGGAGTGGAACTTTCTCCATGGAATTTGGTTTCGATTATGCATTAAATTAAAATGATGACAAAAGATGTGTTGAAAGTGGGAGGTTTTATTTATGTCACCCAATCATGCTGACCATAAAACTCACACATTTTAGACTGAACACACATTTGTGCAACTGCGTTACTGACTTTATTATTAACAGGCAACAGGAAATGAACATGGGTAGCTTCACCTCCACCTCCACCTCCTTGGACTCAAATTTGTTACTGGAGCACCCCAAGGCTGTGTGCTCAGTCCCACCTCAGTCCCCAGGCACTTACAAAGCTGTCCACTGCTCCACCTGGTTGTATCTTACTTGTGATTTGGTTAAATGAAGAGCACGAATTTCATCATTGTATAGAAACATACAATGACAACACATAGCACTTTCTTCTTTCTTCCTTTATGTGTCACATTTTGCCCTTGTATTCCACAGTTTTAGTTTAGTTTTCTTGTTTCAGTCCTGTAATGCCTGTCACCCTTCAGCTCCTGTCTCCCTACACCACGCCTCCTCTGCTCAGTCACTCATCAGCACTCATTAGTTCCACCTGTCCTGCTCCCTTTTTAAGTTCAGCTCCTCTCTCAGTGCCAGATTCTCGAACCTGTTTAGTAGTAGAAATCCAGCATTCTCAGTCTTGTCTCTCGCCTTGCCACAAACCCTTGCCTGCTTTTTGACTCCTCGCCTTGCCTGCCTCTTTTTGGATTTGTTCTGCTCATCTGACCACGGTATTAGACTCTGCACTTTCCCCTTTAAGACCACGATCATGGATTTTGGATTTGACCCTCAGCTCCTGATCTCTGCCTCCCCGTTCCTGACCCACCTTTGCCTGGATCGCAATCTCCTCAGTCTGCTCTGCTGTAGCAGTTCACTCTTCATGAGTGACATCACCGGCTCCAGCGCAACTAAAGCTTCTGCCTCGCAATCAAGACAGAAGTTTAGTGAAAACCATAGTATCTCTCTGAAACTCTCCAGTCAGACCAAGATCACTAACACTTCTGTCTTGACAGACTGGACCCGGCCCAGGACCCAGACCTCCACCAGAGATTGTTTTATAACAATAAACTCTTTTAAAACTGCTCTTAGATTTGGTGTTGTGCTTATCTAAAATTGGTTCTTGTCATTATGTCCCTTTTACATACAACTGAAGAGCAGTCCATAAATCATTTAGTATGTTTGCAGATTGGGATAGGTGTGATTTAAAACAATGATAGGTTAGTGTAGATGGGGAAGTGGTTAAAACCTAATGGGTTGGAGATGAAATTACAGTTTTGCCCTCAACTCCAAAAAGACTGAAAAACTGATTAAATAAATAATATATATATATATATAT
>NC_056509.1:29371860-29379422 GCF_014905685.2 Nematolebias whitei
ATATATAAAATATAAATAAAGTGGTATGGTATGGTATGGTATGGTATCATAAAGCTTGTCATTACAACATATCACTACTTGGTACTCTGTACATCAGAGAACAAGAAGATCCTGCAGCACATCATAAAACAGCCCATATCACTGATACGCTGCTTCCATCACTAGAAGTAATGCATCACACCAGATGTACCAGCAAAGATGTAAAAATAAAGGATTCAACCTAAAGTCGTTAAACAGCTCCCTTTTGAAAGGTTTTGAAGAACCCTACATGCTAACACAACTACGGTAAGTAACAGCTTTTACCTCAGCTTTTGCTCCAACAAACACAACATTCACTCTTCCACACCAACAAACCCATGAGACAAAACTACACCACATTTATCCTAGAAAGCAAGACTGCTTTAAAATGTCTACAGCATCTACTTGGTTCATCTCTCTAGGTTTAAGAACAATATTTATGCACAGTACTTTGTATTTATCTGCACTATCTGCACAATATTAACATTTATGTGCAATACCTATACGCAATATTTGTTACAGTATATGTGAGCAGTACTCATGCACTTTATCATGTATTTATCGTGCACCCAACTAACAAGCTGACTAGCCAAACGACCAACAAACTAATCAAGGGTATAATTTATAGGGGGAGTGGTGGCGCAGAGGTTAGAAGATGTTCCTGTGATCGGAAAGTTGCAGGTTCAACTCCGGGTATCGTCAATATCAAAATGTGGGTGGAATAGGTGGAACACCCACACCTCCCTCCACCCTCATTTGCCCCCCTCTGGGCACCTGAGCAAGGCCCTTAACCCCCACCATCTGCTCCCTAAGTAGGTCTCTCTTGAAAATGAGTTCTCGTGGCTCAATGAGCCTACCTGTATAAATTAAGGGTAAATGAAAAAAAAAATTACTTCATACAGCCAGTGTGTAGCATCATGCACATTACTTACACATTTGAAAAACTAACCTATTACCATTCCTTGAGCATTAAACATTTAAAAACTTGTCAAAAGCTGCAGGTTAAGGTGCTAATAAAAGTTGTCTTGGTTTAAAAACCCAGGTTTTACAACTCACTGTATGACATTTTGTCTTTTTCTAAGCATGCTTAAGCAAATGTGGCCCATTACAACATGACTAATGACTCAACGACTGTCCGTTACAAGTTCTGTGCTAATTGGTTCAAGAAAAAAAAATTGATTGCATAAAACCAGCATGCTTTGAATAATTAATGCTCAGTGTAGGGGTTCAGTCAACTGGCATTTTTCACATTTTATTATTATTATTAATATTATTAGTAGTATTTTTATTCATTTTTAAAAACAAAACAAAACAATTCTATATACAATAAGAAATACAATCACAAATAAAATGAAAGGCAGCAGAAAGAAGAAAAAAAATCTTATAATATCTGCCCTTTTTTTAACCAAAAAATTAATTCTAACAATATTAATCTTCAAATAACAAGAACAAAATAAATAACTCCTTCTCGAGCAAAAATTCATACAAATACACATAAAGCTATTTAATGTTTTTTTTTCTCATTAAAGATGCAACCTGTGAATCCAGGCTGAGTGGTTGCCATGGAGACCAACAGATGCCTGGTTTTCTGACCTTCTGACCCTTGGTGAACTTTGACTAGCTTCTACTTTGTTTTCTGATCTGATAAACTTTAGATGTTTATGTAAAAGCTGGGGTCATTTTCTTGACCTTGCAAGAAAAAAAAGGTGTTTTTGTTAGTGTGCGCACGAGCTGAACTGGAGTTGAAGTGGGGGGTAAGAAAAGTTGAAAGTAATGAGGAGAAGGTCATGGGACAAATGAGTTGAACAGGTTTCAGAGGATGTGAAAACTGAAGGGCTTGTCTTTAAACAATGCTCTTGTGTGTGACATGAAATTAAATTTCTGTCTGGGTGTCCATCCATCCATCCATTTTTTTTACCCACTTCTTCCATTTTGGGTCATGGGGGTCGCTGGTGCCCATGTCCAGCAATCACTGTGCGAGGGGCGGGGTACACCCTGGACGGGTCGCAAGTCCATCACAGGGACACATAGAGACAAACGAGACAAACAACCATTCACTCTCTCACTCACACCTAGGGACAATTTAGAGTTACCAATCAGCCTAACATGCATGTTTTTGGTCTGTGGGAGGAAACCGGAGTACCCGGAGAGAACATGCAAACTCCACCCAGAAGGCCGCTGGACCAGGGTTTGAACCAGGGACCTGTTTGCTGAGAGGCAGCAGCTCTACCAGTTGTGCCACCGTGCTGCCTCTCTGGGTGTTTGTGTTTGAAAGTACACTCATGTACAGGATTACTTATGTGGAACAGCATTAACTATGTTGAATAAGGTACTTTGGGTTCAGTCATCAATCATTCAAATCAATCATTTAATTTATCTTTTAAGGGGATATGACATGCATTATTAAATATTTTTCTTTACATCCCAGTTACTTTAACATCTCGTTATTTTGGCAACAAAATAATTATATTCCTGCTGGAGTGTCCCAAACTGCTCCAGAAGTGCTACAGCTAGCTGCTACTGAATCCAGTTCAAAATACTCCTGTATGTCTACAAATCACTGAACAGCACACACCACCCCCACCACCCCATCTCTCTGATCTGCTACACCCGTATGTCCCACCACGTTCCCTGAGGCCAGCGGACCAATTGCTCCTCACAGTTCCAGGAACTCGTCTTAAGTGCAGACGTGACAGGGCCTTTTCTGTAGCAGGACCAAGACTTTGGAACGAGTTACCTCTGCTTGTCAGGCTGGCCCCCTCCCTCTCGGTTTTCAAATCCCATTTAAAAACTCACTACTATTCAGTAGCTTTCAACACCTGATGATCTGTGTTATGAACCTGTACGCTCCACACTGGTTAGTCATCATATTTATTATCTGCATCGTTTTTATATCTATATTTTTGATTTACTCATTTTTTATATTGCTTCGTGTGTTGTCTGTTGTTCTGTCTGTACAGCACTTTGGTTGGCCTTGTAGCTGTTTTAAGTGTTCTATAAATAAAATGGTATGGTATGGTATGGTATGGTAATATCATGTAATGCATAACATACAGCAAAGTAAATGTTTATAAAGTAGCAACTGTGTGAACTTTTTAGAACATTTTGATTTTAGAGGTGCTTTAAGATGGCAACAATCCACTTAAGTCGTCACTCCACCCTGCCTAGCTGTTAGCTCATCACTCATCAGAATTAAAGCCTATTTCTCCAAAATTAGATTTATCATATCTATAACAGATTATACATTGATTGTTTATACATTTTTTCAAAACCTCCACTTTGAATATTCTTTAGTATTTTTAAAATCTGTGTAAAACTGTCTTGATGTCAAGAGGACATGCACAGTCTGGTCCCTAATTTCTTCTTTGCTGTGCATCTTGGCATTTTGAACAGATTAACATATCTTTTGTGTTTCTGCACTATTTTTGTCTTTTTAAAATCTTAATTTTAAATACACTGCTTTTTTTTTTTTTTTTTTTTTTTTACTTGACCAGAAAATCTACTTTCCTCTCTACATCAAGCAAATAAGTAGTGAACACTTGAGGAACACAGCTCAACACAGTTCCTTGTCTCTGACACATTCACATGCCACGTTTGTGCAGAAACATGTCCAAACCAAGAAAAATATCTTCTTTAAATCATGCAGCCACAACTGATTAACCATAACTGGTGTTGGTGTGCTGGAGACAAAGTGAGAAAAGATGGTGAAAGAATAAAACCAAAAAGATGTAAGAAAATAAATTTGAGAGGATGTATGATGAAAAAAAGAGATTTTACGGTCTGAGTAAAAGTTCCTTTTATCACAGAAACACAAGCATTAAAGCACCACAGTTGATTAGATATTTCCTAACCAATGTGGTTAAACCAAAGGTATGTCTTGCTTTTAAAAATTGCACACTAAGAAGTCATTCTATTTTGAAGTTCTGGCTTTGTGAACAGTTATAAAACCAGCTACATCTGGTTTACAAATCAGGCCCTGACATCTGAGCACGGAATCAAAAAATAAAATCACTATTTGCATTTGGTTTTGGTTGGATTAGAAATACTTGTATTTTTGACTGAAACACAGATTTTATCATTTATACTTTGTCCAGCAAGTTATCTGAAAGAAAAACACTAGATTTTTTTTTTTCTGAAATGGAAAATGAAATCTATCTTTTAACACAAAACAAGTTTTCAAGCATTATGTTTCATATGTGACTGTTGCACAGATATGTACCCATTGCATTTTGTACAACCACGCTGAACATCCAGGCTCTGTATTTACATTCCTGGAAGGGAAGCTGGACTGAATGTTCTTTTAATACACGAATAAGAGCACCACAATTTAAGATCACTTTGTTTGCTGTGCAAACATCAAAGTGGTAGTGAACCAGGAGCATGTACACGAACAGTTAATGGTCACACGTGCTGCACGCTGCATGTGCATGCTGATGTTTGCCAAAGACCAGGAAATGGAAAGTACATTTCCCTCTGTTTGGTGAGGGAACGCCTTGCACTTTCTCATCTGTAAAGTTGGATTAAAGATATTGTTGAACTATATTTTGAGTCAGTTACTTATTGGAAGTCATCATCCTACCTGCAGTAGACAGCAGTCAAAGTTCGGTCTGTTTTTAGAGTGATGGAGGATTTGTTGTATAACAAAGTTTACTGCTTTTCAAAATGAAGCAGAGAGAAGAGCAAATCTGTCATTTAAAAAAAACTCAAATCTTGTATTAGTTTAGGCAAACTTGATAAAGTAGATTTTTGTGTGTTGCTTTAGCATAGGATTTAAAAAAAGTATTTAAGACGGCCAATATTGCAACGTGATTAACATTTCATGTTTCGCCTCTCTCTGCCATCTGCCACGCCCACTTCCTACCACTAATCAGTGCTCATGCACTGCACCTGCATCACGCTCTATTTAAGAGACCCGTTCTCACCAAACCTCTGCCAGATTATTGAACCCTTCATGGTATTACATGTCCAGCGCTTCATTCACATTCTTGTCTGATTGAATGATTCTCTTGCCTTGACCCCCTCGCCCGTCTTTTGGATTTACCGCTCTACTTGCTCCTCATCTGATCTTGTTCTGCCCTCTGATCATGGTAACAACTACGCCTTCTGGCCTACTGATACTGTATTATGGATTGACCTCTGGATTTGTTTTTGGATCTCTGACTCCCTGTGCTTGACCCCTGCTTTGTCTTTTGGGCCACGACCTTGGATTGCCCCACTGTCCATATTAATCACAGCGTTTCTCCGCAGCTGTGCTCCCACCAGTTATGGTGATGTCATCTCACCAAACTCTGACATGTGTAGCGCACCTCGTCTGCCTAAAGGTTGGTGGCTAATTCTCTGTACAATCCTCCTGAAACATACGATCCACTATCATATCTGCAGATTTGTTCCCGCAACTGGACCCAGACTCCCACCAGCAGCTGCAAACCAATAAACTGTTTAAACCTTTTTTGTTATTTGGCTGAGTTATCAAATCCAAAACCTTGATCCTTGTCATAACAATTATGTTTTGTGCAACTTTTAAGACCAATTAAATTCCTTATACTTAAAGCAAAGTTCCTATTTGATAGTTGTTGTTTTAGTTTAGTTTAATTTTTGTTTAAAAAAACAACAACTAATCCTGTGTTGCTTTAGACATTAATTTCTGCTGTCAAATGTCGAGCTGATGCTGAGGCAGCGCTTCTCTGAGCTACTAGGACTCCCCTTCAGTAAATTTCCTGATATTGTTATGTACAGCGTGCTCATGGATTATTAAAGGGACCACAGTGTTTCACCAAAAGTTTAGCCAAGACTGGTCACTTGCCAAACCAAATTAAAACCATGTGAGTGGAAAATTACAAAGAAATCAAGAAATGTTATTTGTTAAACCAAACCAGCACCACATGGGTGGAAGGTTACAAAACGCATGTTTCTCTGATGATCAAGAAGTACTTGAACGCACACAAAAAAGGAGTAATTTTTGTTTATTGGCATATATTTTACAGAAAACAAACCTTTAACAACACTATTGTATTCTGCGATCAGATGTGGTAACACTGAAGTCTAAAATACAGAGAATGTAACTTATTTTCATCCTGTTTGTTGATACAGTTTCAACACAATTCCTCTAAGAGCAGTAATTCCCACAGCTTGATCCAAACTGTGAGGGAAGCTGAGTCAAATCCAGCTGATCTAACAAACTTGCACAAATCACACAAAAATGTCTTTAATTTTATATAAATGCATGTCAAGGTGAGCACTAGTGTGAGAATATCACAAGCTGTTATCTGGGCGCAATGCCTTAATGTTTTAGAGGTTTATTTGTGTGTTGCGTAGCTGCACATTTTAGTATATTGGAATACATTTAGCCTTAGTGTTGATGTTGTGTGTTGAACTGAATTTGATTAAAAAAAACCCTGACAATATCAGCGGCACCAAAGCTGAAAGAAAAAAAATTACAAATCCTGAATCTGTTGAGTTATAATTAAGATATTAAATGACAAATGATCTTGCCATAGCACCACTTAAATCACAACATTCAGCAGGTGAGAGCACAAACCGTTTTGCAGCAGATGATCCATGACGCTGCAAAACTGTAAATATTTCCACATATAGTATGTAGTCATTTCCTGAGGCAAGTTTTAACTTTATTTCTCTAAATAGTAACAGGACCATAATTAACTGCATACAGGTGTGTTTTTGGCACGAGTACTGAGCTGACAGGTGTGCTTGCTGTCACAGTCTTGATAATAATTATTATTACAGGGCAGGTAAAACAGGTGTGCATGGATGCTTGAGCTGAGACGAGAGGAAAAAGGCAGTGCTTCAGACCAGGATGTGAGAGTACAACTCTGCACCTTTAACACATACAATAAAGTGCACGTTTATACAGGGATGGAGTCAATGCACAAATAAGAGTCCCACAGATAGAAACCCATTTGTGTGACTGTTATTACACTGCATAGCAACTTACAGATTTATATTAAGCTCCTAAAACACATTACAGATGGTATCTGTGCTGAAAATAATACAGATTACTGAATACCATTATTTCAACAGAACATTTCAACATGTCACTGTAAGCTTATTAGTTAACGTTCTATTTTGACTTCAATTTCTAATTCTGCCAAAATATATCTTTGTAAAACAAAGACATTCAGCACATGGAAAAATGGGGAATCACATGGGAATTATTATTTGCCTTTGTTTTTCTTTGATTTTACTTATTTTAATTTCTCAAATATTCTGAGAGAGACAGAGAGAGAGAGAGCAAGAAAAAAAGAGGGAGAAAGAGAGAGAAAGATGGAGTGAGAGAGAAACAGATCAAGGTAAGTATAGTACTGTCTAGCCTGGGTTGAGTCCATCATCTCGGGGCGTGTTGTAAACAGGAACAGCAGATGTGTTTACACGTGCACACAAAAACAAACTTAATGGTTCTTGTGAATTTACAGAAAACCAACTGACCCTTTGTCCTATTTTTGTAGAAATGCTCAATCCTAATAGTAACATCTTTAGAAAGTGTGGCTAAGCAAAATAGTAGTGTTAGTAGTTATATAGTTTTGAAT
>NC_056509.1:29379522-29380340 GCF_014905685.2 Nematolebias whitei
CTATGTGTTAAACAAATGTGGCAAATTTGGACAAGTGTAGAATCTAAGATAAACAAAATTAAATTTGAATTTTTGAAAAAATAAAAGGAAATTTGCTGATAAATGTAAAAGAAAAAAGAAAGAAAATGTAAAACAACTTTTAGGAATAGCTGGGTGTAACAGGGTGCTAAGGCACTCTTGTAAATTGGATTTGTATTCTAATTGTGTTTCTCCTGGTAAAATAAAGGATAAAAAAAATTAGAGCTCAAGCGTGACGGTGGAGTGGCATAAAGGCAGAGCTTGGCATTTAAACAAACAAGGTTTTTGCAAAACATCTTTTAGACCAGGCAGCACAGTGGCACAACTGGTAGAGCTGCTGCCTCTCAGCGAGAAGGTTGCAGGTTCAAATCCCAGTCTGGGGGCCTTCCTGGGTGGAGTTTGCATGTTCACTCAATGCATGCATGGATTTTCTCCGGGTACTCCGGTTTCCTCCCACAGACTAAGTCCATGCATGTTACACTGATTGGTAACTCTAAATTATTGCTAGGTGAGAGAGTGAATGGTTTTTTGTCTCATTTGTCTCTGTGTCCCCGTGATGGACTGGAGACCTGTCCAGGGTGTACCCCGCCCCTTGCACAGTGATTGCTGGACATGGGCACCGGCGACCCCCGTGACCCAAAATGGAAGAAGCGGGTAAAAGATAATGGATGGATGGATGGATGGATCTTTTAGACCAGTAACTTTCTTGTTACAAAGTAATTTATGTTTTTATCTGTATCCTTTCCTCAAATGTATTCATTCATTCATTCATTCATTCATTCATTCATTCATTCATTCAT
>NC_056509.1:29380350-29384702 GCF_014905685.2 Nematolebias whitei
TTCATTCATTCATTCATTCATTCATTCATTCATTCATTCATTCATCCTTTATTTATACAGGCTAGTCTCGCTGAGTCACAAGGACTCATTTACAAGAGAGACCTGTTTTAGACAGACAGCATGTAAAGTACAGACATCAATAAACTACAGTAAAATGTAATTAAAATAAAAGTAGTGTTACAAAACCATGTATCAAGGTGTCATATAAAATAAGGTAAAATATTAAAAACAAGACCACATTGGCTTTGATGTTTCTATTGACCTTAGCAAATGATTAAAACCCCTAAAGAAATTAAGGTGGACAACTTCAGTTCCTGTTGCAAGGTGTTCCAGGTTACAGGAGCAGAGTAAGAGAAGGCCTTTTTGTCAAGTTCAGTCTGCACTGAGGGAATGCTACAGATAAGATAAGATGAGATAAGATAAGATAAGATAAGATAAGATGAGATAAGATAAGATAAGATAAGATAGAACTTAATTGATCCCACAGGGAATTGTTGTGCCAGAGTTTCAGTACAAAGGAAGATACACACGGAATCACACAAGATGTAAAAAAAATAGCAGATAATATAAAAATACCAACAATTAAGGTCTAATGCAGATAGAAACATTAAAGTGTTTATTGTAGTGCAGGATTAATTTTATTGTCTTATGTGTAGAAAGAGGGAGGAGTTGAAAAGTTTGATAGCCACAGGGAGGAAGGACTTCCTGTATTGTTTTGTGGAGCACCTCGGTGGCCTCAGTCTATAGGTGCTGCGGTAAGAGTCCAGGGTGTCATGCAGGGAGTGTGACGTGTTGTTCAGGATCTGGAGCAGCTTCCTCAGCATCCTCTGCTCAGACACCTCTGTCAGAGACAGAACTCTCTTGTTGAGCTTATCGAGACTGTTTGCATCAGCTTTTTTCACCCTGCTGCCCCAGCACACCACAGCGTAGAAGAAGACGCTGGAGACCACCCAGTGGTAAAACATCTGCAGCATGGTCCTGCAAACATTAAAGGACCTGAGTCTCCTCAGAAGAAAAAGGTGACCCTGCCATTTCTTATAGAGGGCATTTGTGTTAGCTGTCCAGTCCAGTTTATAGTCTAAGTGGACCCCCAGGTACTTGTAGCAGTCCACAGCGATAAGTAATGATGATAGGTAATGAAGGTCTGAGAGCGCATGCTGTAACTGCCCTGACGACTTGACATTTGGGAGGAGATATAAGAAGGCAGCAGACCAAGGAGTGATTTATAGATGAAAATGAACCAGTGTGAGAACCTACATGTAGATAATAAATTATGATAAATAATGATAAAGTTCTAGAACTGCGCCGCTCAAGGTGGCTGCATGTTGGAGCAGCTCTGTTACTTTCATTCTGAGTTATTGCTTTTGGAAACTTTAATTCCTCTTTTTTTCTGGATGTAAATCACTTTTTCGGATGATTATTTCCTCTGGTATCAGAAGCTGTGCAGCTGGAAGGATTTTAACTGAAACCTTTTTACTTTTGTGCATTTGTTGTGATGCGTAACCATGGCAAAAAGGTTTTTTTTTAACAACCAGGAGCAGCTGAAATACCTCAACTACAGCATCAAATCCTAAATGAGTTGAAAGGAGGCTCTGTGGACAAATTCCTGTCAACTTGGCGGCGGTGGTCTAGTGTCTGATCGTCGAGATTCTGGAGCTGGTGGCAAACTTGGCTCGTGACAACAGGAGGACTGGGATCATCCCCCGGCACCTTCAGCTGTCTGTCCGTGGTGATGAGGAGCTCGGCAGACTGCTGAGAGGAGTGACCATCACTCAGGGAGAAATTCTGCCCAGCATTCGGGCACTCCTGCTGCTCAGGAGGACCGAGAGGCCCGCCGGATCTGACGGCGGGATGGATCTGGGTGGACGGGTCGGTGTTTGTGGCCGGATTCTACGGATTCGCTGCGGGAGATCCTTCCTGCCCACAGCTATAAGCATCTAACAACTCTCGAATGAAATCAGGATGATGAGCTACAACAACACTTAATTTCCCTCTGGGATTAATAAAGTATTTTTGAATTGAATTGAATTGAATAATGATGACCAGCTTACCAATGAGTACAGGGTGCAGTGATGAGTGTGATAGTTACAATATATACCAAATACATTAAAATTGTCAGACTTCTGAATGGGTTCTTCTTCCATAGTTGACCTTTTTAGTCAAGTTGGCTCTTTCTGTAGGGAAATAACGCATGCCAGTCACAAATATAGCTAACAAATGTTTATTTGAAAGGACACATTAACCACCATGTGAGAAAATAAATTCAGTTCATTTTTCTTTTTTTATTGATCCTTATGACATTGCATTGAACAGCTTTAACCCAAACAAACAGATCTGAAATGAATTTTAGCATGTGAGAAATTTTTCTGATCTGTCTGCTGGTTCATCAGCCAATAGGTTTAACTGCTATGTGTCAAACCTCTGACGTCTCACTCTTTGTTCTTGGCTGATTTCTGTACAAACCATTCGGTGTTTCAGAGCTGAACTGGCCAAATGGTTTACACAGCCAGACACAAAGGCTTAAGATGGGGGATTAATCAGTTTTATTGCTTTAGACAGTCAGATATTTGGCATGTATTGTCATGGGAAAAATCTCTGAGCAGTTGGTTTGTTCCCAAGTGTGAAACAATATTATTATTGTGTTGTCTAAAATTCAAAAAGATTAAGTTTTGCTTTTGGCTGCAATTCATAATCTCTAAATGCTTGATACTGAAAACTAAGGTTTTCTTCCAATATAAATACACACATGCATGCCACTTAAAAAAAAATCTGTCTTGCACTCTTTCCCACACAGGCCCACACACACACCGTTGTTTCTCAGTCCAGTCTTGCTGTTTTTTTACTTGCTCTGTGGCCTCTGACCCTGACTTGGCTGAGCTGCATGGACTCTTGGCCCTGCTGCTGCTCCAACTGGTCCATCTCCAACATCACTCTGCTGGACTCCAGTCTGCACATGTGCAGCGCCGTCACACATGGGCATTTGTTACCAGTGTTGTCATGTACTTCCTCTCAACAAAACTCTGACTGTGCTCACAATGCTCCTGATTTGCAAGCTTTTAGTTGACCTTGTGATGCTATCTACTTCCTGTTTTTGCAAACCCAGAACAGTTTAATGTTTTGTCTTTAATATGGCTGTTGGTTCCCATTGAAGTTAAACATATTTTATTCTTTGAAGTCCTGGTCAAGACAGTTGTATAAATAAGAAGTTGTACTGTATTGTTAACCAAGGTTGCAGCATAAACACGTGTTTATATTGTTTAACTGGATACTTTATTTCATAATTTTTAATGATAAAGTATATTACAATTCAATTCAAAAATTCTTTATTAATCCCAAAGGGAAATAATTTGTTGTTGTAACTCATTATCCTCATTTCATTAAGAGATGTTATAGATACTGATGGCTGTAGGCAGGAAGGATCTCTTGTAAAAGTCCATCCCACAGTGGATCCTAAGAAACTGGCTGCAGATGCTGTCTGATCTGTCCATCGAGACTCGGCTGGCCTCTCGGTTCCCCCAGGCTGTAAGACCACCCAAATGCAGGGCAGAACTCCTCCCAGAGTGATGACCACTCCTCCCATCAGTCTGCCGAGCTCCTCGTCGCTGCGGACAGCCAACTGTAGGTGCCGAGGGACGATCCTGTCCTTTTGCTGTCATGAGCCGTGTTTCCTGCTAGTTCCAGGATCTCAGTGGTCAGGCACTCGAGCACAGCTGGCAGGTAGATGAGAATACGTCCACAGAACATTCTTTTCAACTCATTTGAGAGTTTGGGCTGTAGTTGAGATATTATTTGAACTTTTGTGACGTTAATCAGCTGCTGTCGGTTGTAGAAAACTGCCTTGTTGCCATGGTTACGCATCATAACAAATGGCCAAAACTAAAAAAGTTTCAGTAAAAATCCTTCCAGCTGCACAGCATCCGATACCAGAGGAAACACTCATCCAAAAAATGTGATTTACATCCAGAAAAGGAGGAATTAAAGTTTCCAAAAGCAAAATCTCAGAATGAAAGTAACAGAGCTGCTCCAACATGCAGCCACTTTGAGCAGCACAATTCTAGAACATAGAATATAGTATGATTTGATATGATATGGTATGGTATGGCATTGTATGGTGTATTGTATTGTATACTATAGTATAGTATTTTATAGTATAGTATATTATAGTATAGTATAGTGTATTATAGTATAGTATAGTATAGTATAGTATAGTATAGTATAGTATGTAGTATAGTATAGTATAGTATATAGTATAGTATAGTATAGTATAGTATAGTATAGTATAGTATAGTATAGTATAGTACAATATAGTATAGTATAGTATAGTATAGTATAGTATAGTATAGTATAGTATA
>NC_056509.1:29384802-29391979 GCF_014905685.2 Nematolebias whitei
CCAAACTATATTTTGCCATGTAAAGCTAACTTAAGCCAAGTTAGAAATGGAAAAGTAGTTTGGAACCCTTTTCTATAGGCTTAAACCCCTGTAGTTACCCCTTTTCAGCATGCTCCACCCCTTAACTGGTAGTCGTAGCTGTTCTCAACCATAATAGCTTACACACCAGGTGCATATAGTTTAAGGCCTTATGTAAAATCCCCTTCATAAGCCCACCTTAAACCACATAATTGCATGACACATTGAACCAGAACGGCACAGGCTGGACGTCGTTGGAGACAACCTTCGCTGGAGGCGACCTGCAATCCTGATGTTGGTCTCCACTCTTCATCCAGTGGCCGCTTCTTCAGTTCAATCCAAGGGTACCCCTCTGTATGCTGATTAATCAACACTTCCAATCGTTGTGGATTTACCATTGTGGATTATATGACTTTTTCCAGTGGATTACAGACTCTGTTTCCAAGGGGTTAAAGCATTGCTACAATGGAGTATCGAGACGATATGGAATTATAATCAACACAATGGAATTACCAAGAACATTGTGGAATTACCTTGACTTTTGTTTTCCTTGCTGGATTACTCTTGACTCTTGTTTCTTTGCTGGATTACATCAAGCTTCAAGGACGATCGACGACGTAAGTCCATAGTTGGAATTCATCTCCATGGACAGGTGATGATTTCCAAAGGGGGGACTGTAGTGGACTAGGCCTACGTCGAAACTAAGTCTAAGGTCAAAACTCTTGACCTTTAGAACCTTGTGGGACAGGAACTGTCATTTCATGTATTTGAATACATAGATACAGGTTCACCCATCCTGAGACTTTCTTTCTTGAAGATTCAAGTGAAAAGAACACTCTCTTTTTATTATCATTACTATCTTACAAATGTTGATAATCAAAGTGTCTTAGTTCAAACCATTTTAGATGTTGCAGTGAACTAATCAATTTTATTAACTGAGTAATGATTTTTATTCTCATGTTAAAAGCTGTTGCAGAGTAATTATGCACTTTTCTGATTTCTGCTTTTGAATGAGCAAGTGTGTGCGTTTACAAGGTTACAGTCAAACGAAAAACAAGTTGTTATGTTAAAACTGTCATGTTTTAGAATCCTCTCAGACGTAAATAGAGATGTTTTGCACCTGTTTCTTAGGCACGCCAAAACAGAACCCTCTCGGTCTGTGAGAACATTTCTGAGCTGTCCCATAACAATTCTCACTGTCTCTAACCTCTTACGTCACAAAAACACACCCCTTCTGGTCGTTTCTGACCAATGAAAAATCCCAAAAAGTGAACCGGGAAAGAGTCTTTAAAATGTCAGTACTTCCTGGTCTACACAGACTCACAGGTACTCAGAGTGACTTACGACTCACGGAGTTACAGAGTTCACGGAGTTGGAGAGTTGTCAGACTTCTAGAGTTCTGGAGTTCTGATGGAGTGCTGTTGGAGTTCCTGACATGACAACAAAGCTCTTCCGAGTTCCATGGGATTATAACTTTTTCCACTGAGGTGAATGTGTGTCGAACAGAGCCTCGCCACTACTTCTGACGAGCTACAGCCATTCTAAGGAGACGCTGGACCGGTAGCGTTAACGGAACACCATATCTGCTGATTATCATCAGAAAGGTAATGGGTCAAGTTTCCTACCAAGCGTACCGAGGCGAGCTGGGCTTCTGATGGAGAGTGTCGGTTCTGGCGAACATTCCTCCCCTCCCATTCAATCTTAACTCCCTCTAAACTTCTTCCCATCTTTAAACTTTTCTATCAAGTAGAAATTCTTCCAGATATTTAGAAATGTCTGTGTAAAATGCTCACCCACATTCATGTGGGTAAAAGATCATAGTTGTACAGTTTTCATAAATGTCTTTGGTGCAGCAACGGAAAAATCATGGCCGTATGATTTTTCTGATTGATTGCTTATATTGTTATTTTCATAATTTGCCAAATTAATGTAAATGTTTGATGTTAAATTTGATTCTGTAAATAAATGACCGCATTCATTTTGATGGGTCAAATTTAAATGACGTCTCACTTTGCATTTCCTTAAATTCAGTGCACGTTTTATTCAGTCCAGAAAAATGAGGAACCCGCGTTAAATGATGAATATATCCCAGCATCTGTTCATCTACAATAGTATGGCTAAAAAGAGAAAAGTAACAAAAATCGGTAAATTCTAAGGCGAATGTGAAGTAGATATGTAGTAATATGAAGTAGGTAATGCATGAATATTGGTACAGACTATTTGAATATTTGGTACTACATCACTTTAAAGTTATATCACTGTAAGACAAAAACAAACAAAAACTTAATTTTTTTTATTGTCCAAGGCCGTTTTTCACATTTTGAGTTTGTTTTCTGTTTAAGTGGTGGTGGTGGTTGGGGTTGGGTGGGGGTTGGGCGACACCTACAACACATTTTGAATGTAGTTTTACTTCTAGCAAATTAACAAGTTTGGTGTAAACATTAAAATAATTCTTGGCAGCAACTATGTGACGTTTGCTATTATTTATAATTTTAGACTCTAATGTTTAAAATATTAATCAGCACCTGCGGCCTAATGGGAGTTATAAAGAGCTGTATAAACCATGTGACTTTTGTCTGATCACAGTCTGCTCTTGTTTGGTTTCAGCTGCATCAGAGCACCACTTCCTCTCAAGGCAAACCAGAAAATATACATCACCTACTGATTTTTTTGTCCAAGCTGCTTTTGATTGACTACATAATAGTTTTTTGCTTCTGCGCAAGCCAAAACCAAAATTAGAAGAAAAACATTATTTTAATATTATCCACTTACCTACCAAAAAAATAAAAAGACTCAAAAATCACCATACACCTCAACTTAATGACTGACAAAAACTTGAAAAGAAAGTGTTCAGAATAAATGGCTGCCCTCTCTACAAACTCCTTACAACAGGTACGAAGGCTGATGTGGCACAACAGGTTGTGACTGTTTGGGATGTGCACAGGATGGACGGTGTCTTCTCTACTGCGGATTCATGTTATACATGTTTTTTTGTTGTTCTGCGTCCATCTCTTCAATTAGTCCTGCCAGCCAGAGCACAGTCCTCATCAGTGACCCATCTCTCCTTCACTCGTGAAGACAAAAGCTCTGACGCTAAGCACACACAATAAAAGCAGGTTCTACAAATTATTTCTCAATTTCAGTTGTAAGAAAAATAGAATAAAATGTAAGATCTCAATATTAAGTAAGGGAAAAAAATATATAAAGGAAAGGATGTAAATGCTGAGCCAAATATAATATTTATATCAACAAGAGACAGGGTCAGAACGCCCCTGCCTTCAGTTACAACCCATGGCACTTTGCACCCAACTTGTATGGCCCCTACTGCAGGTGGTGGGCTCACAAGAAAACAAACCCACATTGCTCATTGGGAGCCCAACCTAACCCCGTGGGTAAAGACCCGGTCACAAGGCGCTTACAGAGGAGCTCCTCCCCCAGGTCTGGCTCCAGGGTGGGTCCATGTTAACCCATGTCCAGACAAGGGACATCACGATTCTTGATGAGTGAGGGAAGAACGGAGCGGGAGATTGACAGACGGATTGGTGCAGCATCTGCAGTATTGCGGACTCTGCGCCGGTCAGTTGTAGTGAAGAAGCTGAGCCGTAAGGTAAAGAGCTCTGTTTATCGGTCGGTCTAAGTTCCTACCCTCACCTATGGACATTACCTCTGAGTAGTGACCGTAAGATCGAGATCGTGAATACAGGTGGTTGAAATGAGTTTCCTCTGCAGGATAGCTGGACTCTCAGAAATAGGGCGAGAAGATCAGTTATATGGAACACTTTGGGGTCCTCCCAGAAGAGAAGAGGTCACTGTAGAAAGAGATGTCCTCCCTGCTCAAGCTGCTGCTCCCGTGACCTGACTTTAGAACAAGTGGAAGATAATGGATGGATGTCAACAAGAGTCTAAATATTTGTCAAAGTGCCAAAATCAATCTTTATGGCAAGAAGCTTCAGTGTAGATTTTGTTCTTTGTATTCAAACGATGTTTGTCTACTTAGGTTTCCAAAGTAAACTGAACCTGCCTAGACAGATTTCACATGTACTTTTTAAAATGTCAGTGTTCCATTTTTAATAAAGAAGTTCAGGTTGTGGCAAAAAAAAAAAAAAAAAACTGTGGACTTCCTGTTTTATAGAGGATTTAAAGAATGTATGGTCAGAAGCACCTTTTTTCAGTAAAAGTGTATTGTTCAGAAAATATGTACAATATTAATAAAACATGCAGAGTAAAAGCAGAAATACTGTTGACGTCACTGAGAAGGCAAATAGTCTGAACTGATAAATAACTCTAAGACTAATTATGTTGATTATTTTTTACTAAATTGTCAAGAAAACAAATTTTACTTTACAGAGTATTAAACTATAGAGGCACCAGCAGAAGTAATAATGCTTGTTTTGTTGGATAAAATAATCTGTTCTAGAAGCAGAAACATCTTTCACTGTTGTCATCATGAAGGATCTACAGCTGTGATCCCCTGGACAGTCTTAGCATCTGTTGCAACGATTTCATTTTTTGGTAAACAGAGCAACATTTGTGAGAAGTAAAGGCACACAGGTGCGGATTCAAGCAACTCTTTATAAATGTCAGTGCTTTGACAATGTCCTTACAAAACTTCATTGAATGCCTCATATTTTTAGACAAATGGCTGCCCCATCCAGCACATTAATGGTGTGATATGGAACCCACAGGATAAAAAATACTGACAATGATGCACACAACCAGTTAAGTTGTCTAAGGATTGTTGATTTAAAAAAAAGCCTGACTAAACTTTTCTATGAAGGCAAATGTATGAAAATGCCATAAGAGAAAAGAAAACAAATCCAAACACAGTCTGTCAACAACAATGGGCATCAGATGAGCCCTGAGCTCGACAATGTGGCTTGTTGATCTGTTTTCAGCTGCTGAACCACCAAAGAATAAATAGCCAGGATACAAGAAACCAGCCAGAGCAGAACCTGCAGCAATATGTTTTTCATACCTGATGGTACCCCAGCTGGTGCACCACCAAGAGGTAACACTGGAGGAACCCACTCAGTCAGCAGGCTGCAATAAATGCTGGAGTACAAAAGATATGCTAGAAACTTACAGGAAGACAGGCTGGAAGTCCAGCCATAGAGGAAAGAATATAACATACAGGTGAGCAGACAGAGCAGGTCAAACATGACCAGATTCATTATCATACTCTGGCTCAGACTGGACAGGTGCTCCCAGTTAGGCTTCAGAATAATGACAGAAATGTTTCCAGGAACTCCTTCATTCAAGCAAAGGGACATCACTGCAGAGACCAGACCTTTGGTGTCCCAAAGGTGAGACAGATGGGATGAAGCAGAAGTCCTTGTGATGAGAAGTTAGAAGTTATGTACCACAGTGGAAGTTGATACAAGCTGTGTGCTGCTTGCAAGGTTGTGCTCTGAGCCACTGTTGGTGGTGATTGTGTAAAATTCTACAGAGATAATTTGCTGTAAAATGCAAGTACTGGTAAATGACTTTTGCTAAAAAGAGGAAGTAAAAAAAAAACAAAGTGATACAACCAACATGAGTAATTATCTCAAGTTTATTTATGATGCCTGATTTTGAACTGGAAACCACAGATGTCAAAGCTAAAATAAAAAAAAAATCACAATTCTGTGAAACATACCACAAGATTACCAAGAAAATTATTTATTTTTGCAGTAAGCAGAGATAATGTTCATCAAGTTGGATTGTTATCCACGCTCGGACAAATCCTCCTGTAAGAAACAAAATATCATATTCAGATCCCAGCCTCCAAGAGAATACCTACCTGATCACTCTTCTTGCTCCTCAGGGTTACAGAGGTCTTCATTGTATATTTAATATTGCACGGTAAAAAAACACTGTTAACCTTTTATGTTCTGGAGTCTTGTCTCTTCCTGGTCTCATACTCTCTGGGTTCCCCGAGTCATAACAGACAGCATAAGAGCAGGCCTTCAGCACAAAAGCAATAGAGACCGGGGTCTGCCATACCAGACAAGACCCAAGATTCAGGCTGTGCAAAGATGCCCCTGAGACAGTCCAACACATAATAGAAGGACTTAAGATTCAGGCAAACAAAACATACATGGAACGCCATGACCAAGTGGCTGAAATATTATACCAGAACATCTGTGTGGACCTGTATGGACTGGAGGTCTCACAGTCAAAGTGGGAGACACCAACAAAGATGGTGGAGAATGGAAGAACTAAGATATTGTGCTAGTTCCAGATCCAAACCATCAAACAGGTAACGACTAACCAACCAGATATCATGGTGGTTGACAAGCAAAAGAAGGCAGTGGTGATAGACGTAGCAATCCCAAGAGACTGCAACATCCAGAAGATGGAACAAGAGAAGCCTGAAAGATACCAAGGGCTGAAAGAGGAAATACAGAAGCTGTGGAGAGTCAAAGCATCAGTAGTCGCCGTTGTCATTGGAGCACTCTGTGATGTGACCTCCAAACTGGAAGAATGGCCCCATCTATCTCAGGAACAACCTCAGAAATCTGTCCAGAAGAGTGCAGTGTTAGGAACATCTATGATACTGTACAGAACCGTCAAGCTCCCAGATCTCTGGTAGAAGATCCAAGTTTTAGTGACTAGGAAGTGCAGCACGGTGGCACAGTTGGTAGAGCTGTTGCCTCTCAGCGAGTAGGTTGCCCTGGATCAAATGCCAGCTCGGTGGCCTTTCTGGATGGAGTTTGAGTGTTCTCTCCGTACACTCGTAGGTTTTCTCCGGGTACTCCAGTTTTCTCCCACAGACCACAAACATGCACGTAAGGTTGGTTGGTAACTCTAAATTGTCTCTAGGTGTGAGTGAGAGAGTGAATGGTTGTTTGCCTCGTTTATCTCGTTATGTGTCCCTGTGTTTGAAATTTCCCTAACATGGAAAAAGATAAAATCTCAGATCACTGTGAGGCATGCAGTTGTCCCTCACTACTTCAACTTTCACGGACTCACTCTATCACGGTTTGTGCATGTACAGTCCATAATATTGTACAAAAATAAATAAAGTGTACAGGATACATGATGGTTAACTATAATATTGCTCATTTGACTGAGACAGTACTGGATACAGCACTGTACAGTTAAAAAGTTAATGAAAAAATATAATACTTCAGACTATTGGGGTTGTGTGTGTGTGTGGGTGTTTGTGTGTGGAGTACTC
>NC_056509.1:29391989-29392900 GCF_014905685.2 Nematolebias whitei
CTCTCAGCCTTGTCTGAATTTGAGTACTATTTTGTTAAACCGTAACACAGACAAGCGCCGCCATTTAGTAGTTTTCTCTCAGTAAGCCTTGTCATTCCCTGATCTGTTACAGAAGCACGATCCGTAGTGTTGCTCATTTGCGCATGCGCTAAAAGGAATATTTCCGGGTTGCACAGATCGCCGTTGAATATGCTAGATTAAGGAAAATGTACTGGTATAATTCCGTTTATGAATAAGAACCATCTTAATTTACTTAGAAAAGTATGTGCTCTATCTCCGCCGATTTTCATGTCGCTAATTTACGCCACTCATATTTCTGCTAAATCATTCATCAATCCAAAAAAACAAACAATCATCAATCATCAATTAAAAAAACAGAGGTATATTTTTGATCAGTTCAGAGCCCGGCAGATGCAGAAAAGCTGCACTGAACCCACCGAACCGGACCAGAACCAGAGAAGAACCATATTTCCAGATCCATCGGTGAATCTTGAGGGCTGGTAGCCGGCCCACGTGGACCTCCGAGCAGAAGCGTACGGGCGGTGGTTCATCTGAAGCGCAACAGGACTTTTTTCATCTCTTTCAACTGGCCAACAAGGACCACAGAGAGTGGACATGCTGGTAAGTAAAATTTAATAGCTACATATCCAGTAGGTATGTTGTTAACTTTAGTAGGTTTAAGAGTTTAGAACATTGATTGTGGGCTTCATTGCTGCAGGGTACGTCTGCAGGAACGGAATCGAGTTGGACCGGAAACTAACTGAGCTGCTTCTGTTCTGCAGAGCCCGGTAAGTAAAATTTAGTAGCTACATATACAGTACTGTATTTATGTTGTTAAAATGAGTAGTTTTAAGAGTTTAGAACGTTGCAAGAGTGTGAGAAGAGTTTTTAAAGCCTTAATATACTGTGTG
>NC_056509.1:29393000-29403842 GCF_014905685.2 Nematolebias whitei
TTACACTAGGAAACACTTCTATGGGCGTCTTAGCATGAGAACATGCTTCAAACACATTCACAGCACACTGTTTAATCTCACTGATGGATTTTTCTCTGAAATTTGCCATCATTTGTACTGATTTTTTTAAATCAGAGTGGAGATTTTTGCTGAAAACAAACTTAAAACCAACATCTTCTTCCATTCCGGTCTCATTTCTGTTACCAAAATAGGCTTGGAAGATTCTTTTGTAATAAACTTTTGGATGTTCAGTCTTGCCCTGCGTGACCTTGTCTGCAGCTGGAAAACCAGCAGGCCCCGTGCAGGGGTCGTACTCTCTGATCAAAGCTTCACACAGAAGGTTGTAATCCCTCCTTGTTGCATCAGGTAGACGCTCGATGAAGGTGAACACCTCTCTGTCTGAAGTGAGCCGCATCAGACTTATCTTATCGTCTACCGTAGCATTAGGATAAGACCTCAATCTGAACTCCAGATCTTTGAGATACGCTTTTGTTCCTGCTGACCCCATAGGCCCGGGAACAAATCGTTGTACATATTTTGAGATTTTCTGCAAGTCATCCATTGAAGGAGACTGTATCACCGGTCTAACTTGTGTGACTGGTGGTGCAGACTGATCAAGGCCTGCCCCTACTGCCCATGGTGGGGGTGGGGGTGGCTGATAAGGGTTGGTAGGAGGAGGTGCATATTGATGCAGGTCTGTCCCCACCCTCCGAGATGGGGGTGGAGGTGACTGCCTGGCGTCAGGAGGAAGAGGTGCATACCGGTGCAGGTCGAACCCCACCGCCCGAGATGGGGGTGGAGGTGACTGCCTGGCGTCAGGAGGAAGAGGCGCATACCGGTGCAGGTCTGTCCCCACCGCCCGAGATGGGGGTGGAGGTGACTGCCTGGTGTCCGGAGGAAGAGGCGCATGTGGGTGCAGACCCGTCCTTATCCCCCGGGTTGGGGGTGTTGAAACGGGGCTAAGGGGAGGAGGTGCAACAGCATCTGTCTGGGGCGGTTGTAGCTGACCCTGTTCGATTCTCAGATCAGTTTGCTCCATTACAGAAATCCATTCTGTAGCTGTAGCTAACTTCTCCTCACAAGCTGTCAGGCGCTTATTTGTTGACCGATTTTCATCTTGTAAAGTCAGCCAACTCCGGGTTATTAACCCCTTTTCTGCCTTGCAATCGGCCAGCTCCCTTAAAGCGGTTTGCAACCGTGCTTGTAACTCATTGTTATCTGCACACGCGTCTTGGTACGCTCGTTCCTTATCCGCAATCTTCTCCCCATATGATCGAGCCTGTTCTGACAGCTCTCTCTTCGAGAGGTCCTTATCAGTTTGAATCTTTTGTTTCAGCAACTCAGATTCACTTATCAGCTCGGCACACTTCTCCTCATATGATTGAGCCTGTTCTGACAGCTCTTTCTTTGAGAGGTCTTCAGCAGCCTCAAGGTGTTGCTGCAGCGACTCAGATTCAATCATCAATTCGTCACACCTCTCTTTTTCAGACTTATATCCGTTGAATAGCACGCCCTTTTCTACCACCAAACGGTCTAATTCCGCCTTCAGAAGCAGAGAGATTTTTGCTAACCGTACGCGGCTTGATTTTGTGTCTTCCTTCACCGTAGCTGCTCTTGATAAACTCTGCAGCTCCTCACGTCTTTGATCGTCATCAAGGTCTCGCAATTCCTCCAATTGTTTGCCAATAATTGAATTTGTTAAAATGTGTAAGGCTGTCTGGACCACATCCTCGGATTGTAAGGGGTCAGTGTTTACCTCTTCGTCCGCCATTATCTGCTATTTAGAAATTAAATAGTAGATGTAACGTTTAGGTGGTAACAGAAAATCAGAAAATCTCTTTTTCCTGATAAGCTTTACTCTTATTTAGTGATTTATCAATTAAACATGCGTTATCTTCTAGCAAAATGAGTAAACTATTCAACTCTGTGACTATTTGTAACTGTATCTTATTTAAAAGTTTCTAAATTTTTATTATGTACCTATTTCTCAAGGATTTATCAGTGAATAAAAATTTGTTTGGTAAAAGCCCTTTGCATAAATACCTTCATAACTTTTAAAACGCAAGATAACAGTGTATATTCAGCTTTGAGGAAGTTTTTTAACTCAAAAAATGCCTTTCAGAAAAATAAAACGTCTAATGTCACTCTTTACCTAAAAACGAAGTGAAAACCTGTGATCCCACGTATTCTCCACAAGATGTCAGCAGATCCTCAACAATTTTAACCCAGACACTGTTTGTGTCGTCCACTAGGGGTGCTATAACTTCCTGTGGCGTCCGGTCGTTAGCTTGTTAGCTAAAATTAGCATCGGCTTGCTTCGGTGAAAACCAACACTTCTGAACGGATTTTTTACACAAACGTGGCAAAATTTTTTCAATCAGACCTTATATCATGAAACATGAGTTTTGTGGAACAAAATTGCAGCCGTATTTAGTGAATTTAAGCACGGTAAAGCTCATTTCCGACTTGGGGGAAGTGACGTGACACGTCATCCATCCGGTCATTAGCTTGTTAGCTTAAAATTTAGCATCGCTAGCGTAGTTCAAAAGCATCATTTTATGACGGTCTTTAAACTCAAACGTGGCGAACTTTCAGCGAATATGCTTCGAAGAATGTAAACAGCGTTTCAGAACACAGCTTTAATGCGCTTTCCAGCGTTAAAAAGCAGATTTTATTCCCTATGAAAACGAATTTCATTTCCGGGTGGCGTGATTGACACTTCCCTCATCCAATCAGAACGTTACACACGGTCTTTCTCAACCAATGACGCAGCGTAGGGGTGAGGGGAGGTGACGTCAGTCAACCTTTCTCAGCAAATCAGAGCTTTCCACAGCAGCAAACAACCAACCACGAAGCGTTAGCAATAACCAGCATGTTAGATTCAGCCTGAAGCTATTTTCATCACTTATCGTCTTTTAAACCATCAAAATGCACTTTCTCTGCTAAAAATGTAACGAATCAACTCTGAGCTGCCCGGAGTCTGCTACTCCGGTCTCAAAACGTCTTCCTAGCTATTTAACAACTCGTTCGAACTTTCCAGAACCGATTCGGAACCACAGAACCGAATCGGACCAGAAGCGTCTGGAACACAGTTTAAACAGAATAAAGCGTTTCCACAGCTCAAAGCCAGCTTATGTTACACATACAGACGTACAATTCAGCTTTATAAAGACTCAATGACACAATTTCAGCTTTTAAAACATTGCCAGCGTAACACAAGCGCGCAGCTCCAATTGCGCTGCGTAAAGACGCACGGTTTTTAGCACAGCTGATAAACTGTTATTGTACAACACATGCCAACATGAAAATCAATTAGCACACGAGTTACAGTCCATTTATGAGCACGTGACGGGCCACCAGTTGTAGATGAACAGATGCTGGGATGTATTCATCATTTAACGCGGGTTCCTCATTTTTCTGGACTGAATAAAACGTGCACTGAATTTAAGGAAATGCAAAGTGAGACGTCATTTAAATTTGACCCATCAAAATGAATGCGGTCATTTATTTACAGAATCAAATTTAACATCAAACATTTACATTAATTTGGCAAATTATGAAAATAACAATATAAGCAATCAATCAGAAAAATCATACGGCCATGATTTTTCCGTTGCTGCACCAAAGACATTTATGAAAACTGTACAACTATGATCTTTTACCCACATGAATGTGGGTGAGCATTTTACACAGACATTTCTAAATATCTGGAAGAATTTCTACTTGATAGAAAAGTTTAAAGATGGGAAGAAGTTTAGAGGGAGTTAAGATTGAATGGGAGGGGAGGAATGTTCGCCAGAACCGACACTCTCCATCAGAAGCCCAGCTCGCCTCGGTACGCTTGGTAGGAAACTTGACCCATTACCTTTCTGATGATAATCAGCAGATATGGTGTTCCGTTAACGCTACCGGTCCAGCGTCTCCTTAGAATGGCTGTAGCTCGTCAGAAGTAGTGGCGAGGCTCTGTTCGACACACATTCACCTCAGTGGAAAAAGTTATAATCCCATGGAACTCGGAAGAGCTTTGTTGTCATGTCAGGAACTCCAACAGCACTCCATCAGAACTCCAGAACTCTAGAAGTCTGACAACTCTCCAACTCCGTGAACTCTGTAACTCCGTGAGTCGTAAGTCACTCTGAGTACCTGTGAGTCTGTGTAGACCAGGAAGTACTGACATTTTAAAGACTCTTTCCCGGTTCACTTTTTGGGATTTTTCATTGGTCAGAAACGACCAGAAGGGGTGTGTTTTTGTGACGTAAGAGGTTAGAGACAGTGAGAATTGTTATGGGACAGCTCAGAAATGTTCTCACAGACCGAGAGGGTTCTGTTTTGGCGTGCCTAAGAAACAGGTGCAAAACATCTCTATTTACGTCTGAGAGGATTCTAAAACATGACAGTTTTAACATAACAACTTGTTTTTCGTTTGACTGTAACCTTGTAAACGCACACACTTGCTCATTCAAAAGCAGAAATCAGAAAAGTGCATAATTACTCTGCAACAGCTTTTAACATGAGAATAAAAATCATTACTCAGTTAATAAAATTGATTAGTTCACTGCAACATCTAAAATGGTTTGAACTAAGACACTTTGATTATCAACATTTGTAAGATAGTAATGATAATAAAAAGAGAGTGTTCTTTTCACTTGAATCTTCAAGAAAGAAAGTCTCAGGATGGGTGAACCTGTATCTATGTATTCAAATACATGAAATGACAGTTCCTGTCCCACAAGGTTCTAAAGGTCAAGAGTTTTGACCTTAGACTTAGTTTCGACGTAGGCCTAGTCCACTACACTATTAGTTAAAAAAAAAATTATAACTGTTTATTGTTGTCACTGTTGTCCATTGTTGTCATCATTCTTTGTTGAAATCAGGTCTCTCTTGTAAATGAGTCCTCAAGGCTCATTGGGATTTACCTGTCTAAATAAAGGTTGAATGAAAAATATTATATTTGCTTGTAAATTAAACTAAAAGTTATGTAATTGTGAATAATGTTCTCTAGTTCTTCACGGTTAACTAAGCATAAACAAAAAAAAAAAAAAGTATTTCCTAACTTCCTGGAGGGACTGATGGTCTTCACGGTATGAAAGTGCAGATGGAAACCAGAATGCTTGCTGGAGATGGGGAACTCAAAGAAATACACCACTAAAGAAAACAAAATGCTGTTCCAAAACCCAACTTATATGAAATCTCATGAGAATTGGTACGTAAACCTTAGGGAGGATCGTTTGTAACAGCATGTATCAAAATACACTTAATGCTCACAAACAGAAACACATGGCATTTAAAGAGAACTTTAATAAACTACTATTTATACTACTATTTTTGACTATACAAACACCCAGTGAGCAACTGGGAGTGGGCGGACCAGAGCAGCACAGAGCAATAGAACCAAACACAGGTAGGTAAAGATAAACACAATAATAATATTAAAAAAAAAAATCCACATAAACACAAAGACTACTAATAAACAACAAAAAACAAAGATCATGATAATAATTAAATCATCTTTATCTTCAAAACACATTGTTGTTGTCCTAAATAGGAAGTGCTAACCATGCAGCCAAAAATGGAAACTTAAGAACACACTTCCTTTATATTAGCAGCACAACTACCTCACTTTTTTTTTTTTTTTTTTACTAACTCCTCTTCGACTATATTTAAAGCAAAACCTCTCTTGACCTCCAAACCCATTTTGCTTCTGTGGCTGACAGAACATAAACCAGTATCAGTTCTTCGGAGAACAACCTCGACTGCAAGACGCAGCATGGATCAGCTCAGTTCCACTGTGGAAACGTTGAACTTCTCTTCTCCAGGATTTCTGTCTCGTCCCTCCTGGGACTCTGCTCGTCTGGTCCCTGCAGCAATGTTGTTCTTTTGCTTCAGCGTGGGAGTCCCTGGAAACATTGCTGTAATTGTTTTCAAGCCTAACTGGGAGCACCTGTCCAGTTTGAGCCAGAGTTTGATGATGAATCTGGCTGTGTCTGACCTGCTCTGTCTGATGACCCTTCCAATATGGATATATTCTTTCTTTTATGGCTGGACGTTCAGCCTGTCTTCCTGTAAGCTTCGAGCGTATCTTATGTATTGCAGCATTTATGGCAGCCTGCTGAGTGTGACTGGGTTAAGCCTCCAGCGTTACCTCTTGGTGGTGCACCAGCAGAGGTGTCATCAGATACAAAAAAGACTGCTGCTGGTTCTGTTGTGGCTGGTTGCTTGTATCTTGTCCATCCCTGCTTTGGTGGTTCATCAACTGAAAACAGATCAACAGTGGAAAGACTGTCGATCTCAGTTCTCATCTGACGCCCAGTGGTTGGCTGCTCTGATGACAGAGACCCTGTTTGGATTTGTTTCTTTTTTTGTTGTAGCATTTTCATACATTCGCCTTCAGATAAAGATTAATCAGACAGCCTTTTTCAACAATCCTCAAACAAATCGACTGGTTACTTGAATCATTGTGATCTTTTTTGTCCTGTGGGTACCATACCATACGATTAATGTTTTGGGGATAATAGCCATTTGTCTAAAAAATGAGGGACTTAAGAAGTTTTATACAAATGCATGGGACATTGTTGCAGCAGTAACATTTATAAACAGTTGTCTGAATCCACTCCTGTATGCCTTCACTTCTTGCAAAATCAGCTATGTTTGCCACAAAAAGGAACAGATGCATCCCATGCAGACTTTCCCAAACAGAAGACAAAGCTACAACTTCCCAATCCTGATAATGACCACAAGCAAATCTGTAATTTTTGCAAACAAAACAAACGTGCTTTTATGTCAAAATATTTTAATACAAGAAATGTATAATAAAATTTGTTAATGGAAGCTGTAAAATAAATTGTTGATTTTTTTTTACCCAAATCAGCTGTTTTCCTTTATAACTTGTTATCAGTTAACTGGAATATTAAGATTATTTTGGGAAAATCTGGAAAAATATTTAAATTTTTAGCAGACTATTTTCTCTGCCCTTCCATATTTCCATCACACTTTCATCACTTGTTAGAACATTACCATTTCTAACTTTCACAAGCCTGACACGCTGCACATCCTTTCCAGCCTGATCCCTCTGGCTCACCAGTTGGTACAAGTCCTTCTCGCCCTCTTTAGTGTCCAACCTTCCATATGCCTTCTGCTCCCTCTTTGCACTATATTTTGCATCTCCTTATATCCCTATCTCATCTGTTCACTCCTCTCGCTGTCATATTTCTTGACAAAACTCGTTCTCTGAATAGCTTCCTGCACTTCACTATTCCACCATCAGGTTTCCTTTCTTTCTACCTGTCTCTCCAATAACTGTTGCTGTATTAGCCCAGTCATCTGAAAGCTCTTTCTTACTACCCAGAGCCTTTAACAGCTCCTCTCTGAATTTCTCACAACATTCTTCCTTCTTCAGCTTCCACCATTTGGTCTTCTTCTCTGATTTCACTTTTTTTTTCTCTTCTTCACAACAGTCATGCTACACACAACCACTCGATGATGTCTGGCTACGCTCTCCCCTGTCACAACCTTACAGTCCCCAATCTCCCTCAGGTTTCTTCTTCTACACAGAATGTAGTTGACCTGCGTACTCCTTCCTCCACTCTTATAGGTCACTCTTTGTTCCTCCTTTTGGAAATAGGTGTAGACTTCGGCCATTTCCATTCTCTTGGTGAAATCCACCACCATCTGTCCTTCCTGGTTTATTTTCTTGACACCATCACTTCCTCATCCCCTCTGTTTCCTTCACCAACATGTCCATTCATTCTGCTCCAATCACCACTCTCTCCTTCCTGGGAATGCTCTCTGTCAATTCATCCAGATCCTTCCAAAATTTCTCTTTCTCATCTATGCCACATCCAACCTGTGGAGCATAACCACTGACAACATTTAGCATCAGAACTTCTACTTTTATCTTCAGACACATCACCCTATCTGACACTCTTTTCACCTCTACTATATTCAGTGCTAACTCCAAAAAAACTGTTTATGCATGTATATCCAAAACAGTTTATATGTATGTGTGTGTGTATGCATGTATGTATGTCAGGACAGTTACAGCATCACTCTCAGAACTTCATTACCTGCAGTGTTCCCTTAGTGCCGACTGAACAGGGCAACAATGCCTTTCTTAGCTCCTGGAACACCTTGCAACAGTGGCCATTTTAGTATAAATTTGGAATATTGGAATAAATATGAAATAAATGAGGACAGTCTTAAACAGGCCAGTAAAATCTTTGATTAAAAAAAAAAAAAAGTTGCAGGAGTTTTATTCTCAATGCCACCTGTCAATCAATCTAGTAGGCTTGTCAGCAAATGACCAAAGATATCAATTTGTCTCGAAGTGAAATGGATGCTTTGTGGTCAGAGGGCTTTATTGAAAAATCATCAGAAACATGGTTAAAAGTTGTCATTGGACAACATGTAATTCAGACAGCCTGAGCATTTAGAAGGCCCTAATCCAGTTTAGTGTTCCATTTCCAAAATCTAAACGGAGTCTGGAAAAGTGTAAAATTAGGATAAAGCCCTGCGGTCGACCTCATGAGCATCTGAATGAAAAAGCAGTGATAAAAAGGTGAGGTTTGGTGTTCTCCAGGAAATTAACTGGTTTAGAGTCACAAGGTATGAAGTTGTACTCCCATTAAAGAACACAGAGACAGATATCCAGTTTAGGGTTCATTTATTTGCTGTGTTTCTTCTGGCAATACACACAGCAGTAAACCTAGAAAATGTAGGAAAATGCTCAAGCACAAAGTTCTGTCTGTCAGGAGAGAAAAAATAAAAATCAAATCCACGCAGCACATAATTTTTACACACAGAGTGGTGCGTTCACAAGCATCGAAACATTTAAGAGCATAAACAGAACTTAGCTCAGTAAACAAGACAACTACACATAAACAATGTGGGCTTTCTAACAAGTAATATTTATTCAACCTTTATTTATACAGGTTAGTCTTGTTGAGTCACGAGGACTCATTTACAAGAGAGACCTGTTTTACACAGGAAAACAAAAAAACACACATATGAGGTACACACAGCAATAAACCTTCATAAAAGGCATATAAAATGAAAATAAAAGTAGTGATATAAAACAAAATAAAAACAAGCTACATTATGAAACGGAGTAAAATACTAAAAACAGGAACATGTCTAATAAACAGGAAGTACTGTACAGCAATCAAATGTTTTAGGCCAGGTGGCCAACTGGCTACTCACAGAAACAGCCTGAGGACAACCAAGGCCAAAGTGGTTGAGAAAAAGGTTTGTAAGGAGCCGAAACACTTCTGAAAGCTGTTGGTTTACAAAAAGTTCCTTTGTGTGACAAGCAGTTCGTCTATGGCCCACGATCATGATGTGGTCATCCAAGGTCCACTCCTCGTTTATTCCTGAGCAAATAAACATGTTGCTCAATTACAATTTTGTTAGAACATGGAAGTTTTAAGTAACTACAGAAGATGAAGCATTTTTCTAACTGAAAGACACGTTCTCCGCTTGAAGTCAAAGCCTGCCGAAGGTTGTGATGGACCACACGCACCTTCTCATCGGCTGTCGTCCTCACCAGCCCCTGAAGGAGTCACTGACTCCTGCTACCTGGGCAGTGCCTGGTGAGTCCTCCTCATGGTGTCGATGGTCTGATCCACCAGCAGACCTCCAGAATGATGAGTGAACTGGTGCCCTCAAACTGACCCAGTAAGGAGCAGAACCTGGTGACATAGATGTAACTTTGGGTTTGGTTATGCAAATTTTAGCTGATGCAACTTGATAAATCATTTCCTGGCTTGCAGTGATAATAAATGACTACCAGGTCACATTAAGGAACTTCTTTTAGCCAAAATCCAAAGCAAACTATTTATTAAAATAGTCAAACTTTGTCTAAATTTGTGCTCTTATAAAAACCAAAATAATTCCTGCTCAGAGTTAATTTAGCCTTAGATTAAAAAAAAAATTAATCCTTAACTGATTAATTATTGTTTAGAATGTTCATTATAGACTTACTACTTTTATAACCAGTTATTTCTACAAATTATTATCCTTTATCACTTATTTTGTTTATTATTATTGTTGATTCTTAGTTTGATTATTTTTGTAATAACATTTTAGCCAACTTTGGTCTGTTCATGTAGACGAATATTCATTTGTTATGGTTCCCTGTAATTAACGGATTCTACTTCATGAGTTCTGATTATTAAAGGGTGAATATATTAATTAAGATGTTGCTGGTCAATAAACTGACCAGCTGGTGCCCCGCTTTAACACGTGCAACATAAATAAACATGTGTAGTGAAGTAGAGGAGAAAGTGTCACCCTTCTTCCTCCATCACTTCATAAATGCCGCATAATCATGAAACAGCAGTGTATAAATAAGATCTCATTAAGCAACAGTGTCACAACTTACGTTTCCGTTTTATTGAACTATTTCTTAACTGCATTATTTCAAAGTTCATATAGACATCATGAACCATTGTGTTTCAGTAAATGACATCACATTTACCACAACCTCACTATCATGTTCTGTGGTTTGTTGAACCCATTGTGCAGAAAAACAACAAGATAAAAAAGGGAATTTCTAATTTATTAACCAATGATCAAAAACCAAACCAAGGCTGACGTGGCAGCAAAACTTACATGAATAACGGGAGCAGGGTGACATTTCATGCTGCTGTGTTTATTCGTACTGATCTGCTCACACAGACTCATGTTGGTGCTGCTGTTCGGCATAATGTTTTTGTACTACTAGTGCTTAGCATATTTTTAGTTAAACATTTTTCTTAGTTAATATCTTAGATCGTATTACTGTTTTTCTTTTACATTTTATACTTTTGTTGGATGTAATTGGGACCCTGTGTACACAATTTTGTTCCA
>NC_056509.1:29403942-29405324 GCF_014905685.2 Nematolebias whitei
TGTAGTAGTAACGTACGTACGTACGCCACCAACTGTAGTATGACATATAAGGAAATATATATGCATACTTTTCACGAGTTCCTCATCTTTCTGACTGTGTAAATGTCGTGCATTGAATTTTAACAGAAATGCGAACGAGAGACGTTATTATCTTTGACCCATCAAATGAATGCGGTCATTTATTTTCAGAATCAAAGTTTAACATCAAACATTTACATTAATTTGGCAAAATATGAAAATAATAACAGACAAGTTTCACAAATAATGAGCTTCAATCACGCGGCGGTGATTGAGGACTTTGCTTCAGATATTTCTAAATATCTGTACTGATTTTAGGAGAAAGCAGAGTTTAAGATGAAATGGAGATTTATCTTACAGAGAGATATGTGAGGGAATTAATCTGTTATGACCAGAACGTGCACGCTCCATCGGATCTCAGCTTGCGACGGTACGCTCGGTTGAAGTAGATCGTTACCTGGTTGACGATGAAATCAGCTCGGTATAGAATCCTTCAGACTCTTTCAGCGTCTCCGTTGAGCAGCTGAAATCCTTCGAGAGTCGTGCGTGGTGTTCAAACAGAAATTATAATCCCAACATCGTCACTGCGTTCTGTATTCCAACGGAAGCACTCTGGGCTTCAGACATCAGACTTTCTCCATCGGACATCAGAGTTTTCAGACTCTAGAACTTCTTCAGAACCTCCATCACTCTGAGACTCTTGGACTCTATCACTCCCAGACTCTTGCAACTCAGCTTCTAGCAACTCCTTCATGAACTGGGAAGTTGCCACATTTTAAATGGGTCGACTTCCGGGTCATTTGAGAGCTTTTGATTGGTCGATGGACCAGGAATAGAGGTGTGGTGTATGATGTAAGATGTTATCATAAGTCGAGGTCAGAGGATGAGATTGTTCAACAACTAACAGAAAGATAATTGCAGAAACAGCAGACTTCGTGGAGTCTCTACTCTGATTATCTTCTCAAATAGTTAAACATGACATTTTCTTCTCAGTAAACATTTTAGTTGACCAAGACTCGACCTTTCACATACTTACAAAACTTGGCTCATTTCAGACAGAAAATCAAGAAATGCATATTACCCTGATTTCTTCTTTGAATGAGGAATAAAAATCATTACTTACTGTTTATGTAAAATAAAAATGAGTAGTTCTCTTCAACCTGTAAACATTGAGTGAACTAACACAATTTGATTATCAAACATTTGTAAAATAGTAATGATTATAAAAAGAGAGTGTTCTTTTCACTTGAATCTTCAAGAAAGAAAGTCACCAGATGGCTCAAACTGTATTCAGATCAATGAAATAACAGTCTCTGTCCATCTGATAGATTTGAGGTCATCAGGGTCAGATCAGGTTCACTACA
>NC_056509.1:29405424-29414397 GCF_014905685.2 Nematolebias whitei
TATCTATCTATCTATCTATCTATCTATCTATCTATCTATCTATCTATATATCTATATATCTATCTATCTATCTATCTATCTATCTATCATCTTACCCCACTTCTTCCTGTCTGAGTTGCGGGGGTCACTGGTGCCCATATCCAGCAGTCCCTGTGTGACAGGCGGGGGACACCTGGACAGGTCTCCAGTCCATCACAGGGACACATAAAGTCAAATGAGACAAACAACCATTCACTCCTTCACTCACACCTAGAGACAATTTAGAGTTACCAATCAGCCTAACATTTCTTCACGACAGCATGTCAGGTTCATTTTGTTGTATTGAAATAGCCCTTTATTTTATGTTATTGGTTTTGTAGTTATTTTATTTATGTTAAGTTTTGAGATTTTGAGCGCTTTCAAAACCTGCAGGGCTGCATCTCAATTTAGATCAATTCAGAGACCTGTGTTTCTCTCCATCACTTTAATATTAATTGTCTTTTTCTACTTGTTTTTTCAGAGAGATGGCTGTCAAATGCTTCATGTGTGTGCTGTTCTGTGCAGCCGCCCTCACGTTTTCTGGAGTTTTGGGGAGGAATGAGAAGACCCAGGTACCCACGTGGACCCGTCAGAGCCTGCCAACGCTGACAGTTACTCAAACAGCCTTTCTAAAGTCAACTTTGTTTGGAGGGCAGGAGGAGAATGAAGTGGACAGAGAAACAAAGAGGCTCTGTGGAATAGAGTGTCAGAGAGCTCTACCATCGATTGACTGGACCGCGCAAGAAAAGATTCTGGGATATGAGACGATGTATATAAACGGCACGCGCACACATACAGATATCAGTTTGCAGAGGAAGAACAAGACCTCAGAAGGAACTCCAGCAAGCTCACCAGTTCATATACGCAGAAAACGGCAAGTTTATGGAGCAGATGGACGATTTGTGATTTCAGATTCAAACTTCATCACCAACTACCCGTTTGCTACTGCCGTCCGCCTTTCCACTGGTTGTTCAGGAGTCCTAGTGTCTCCAAAACATGTGCTGACAGCAGCACATTGTATCCATGACGGCAGGGACTACTTGGAGAGCACTAGAAGGCTTAAAGTTGGGTTGCTGCAGATAAAAGCTAAAAGAAGGAGGGTGGGAAGGGAGAGAAGAGGGAGACAAAGGGGTGGCAAGAAACAAGAGGGTAAGAGAGATAAAAGGAGAGGAGAGGAAGAAGATGAGGGGATAAATAGTGGAGGAGGAGTGAGAAAGAGAAGGGAGCATGAAAAGAGAAGACACAGACTGAGAACAGTGGATGAGGAAGGGGAGGCTAATGATGGAAAGAAGTTTGAGAGAGGAAGAGCAGGGATGCAGACTGGTCTCAGTCGTGCACGCCGCAGTGATAAACTGGGAAAGCAACCTGTCTTTCGCTGGGCTCAAGTCAAACAAACCCAAATCCCTCAAGGGTGGATCCTCACCAGCAGCTCCACAGACTCAGTTTCTCTTGACTACGATTACGCCCTCCTGGAGCTGAAACGACCAGTCAAGCAAAAGTACATGGAGCTCGGGGTGGCACCCACTTCGCCACCGACACGAATCCACTTCTCGGGCTACGACGTCGACAAAAGCCTGTCTGAAGGCCAAGCAGACGAGAAGGTGGTTTATCGTTTTTGCTCCGTGATTAAGGAGTCGGATGATTTGATGTATCAGCATTGTGACGCGCAGCGTGGAGCAACGGGAGCAGGTGTTTACATCCGCCTGAGACAGGATCAGGGCGAGAGAGGGAAGTGGAAGAGGAGGGTGATCGGAGTGTTCTCAGGCCATCAGTGGGTGGAGGAGAAGGGGGGTGAGCAGAGGGATTTTAATGTTGCAGTAAGGATCACACCTTCAAAGTACGCCCAGATTTGCCACTGGATTCACGGAGATCCAAGTTTTTGTAAGGAGGTTTAACCTTAGAGTTATCTGAGACTAATATCTGTTGTCTCCTTCTGACAAGATCAGAGATGGAAGGTTTGAACCTGATATCACCAACATCTGTGTAAAATAGAAATTAAAAGTTGTGCAGAGTCTAAAAATAATTAAGGGTAATTTTTTTTTTTAGGTCAGAAAGTGGTCAGGACATTTGTAAATAAAGAAATAAACGTCCTTTCTTCATCTGTCCATAAACACTGAAATAATCAATATGTCTCCAAAGTTCACCTTGTCCAGACAAACTATTGTACTTTGTATAGCATGAACTAAAAAAATCATTTCAGAAATGTTTTGTTTTTATCATTGTTTTATTTGTTTTTATGCTGTTATAGTTTTTACTGGAGTCCCTGTACAATAAAGTATATAACATAATTACATATGAGCTTGTCCATGTTTTATAAACTTTTGAATAGTGTTACAGTAAATATCCAATAAATTATTTTCTCCAAGTGATTTATATAAAGAAATGACTTTTACAACCACATCATTTCACTGCAAACTGTTTAGTTTTTCATTTATCATTTCATCATCGTTTTTCCAGAAGTCATTTTTGAGGGGGAATGGAAATTGTGTGTATGTTTAAAAGGATAAGTTGCAAAGACTATAGAGGCATAAATTACACAAAAACAGTTGAGACTCCATTATAATTACACTTCTCTGTCCTTCACAATAACTCATCATGTGTTACTTGAGACTGAGAAGAAGACTGAAGTTCACTGAGTTCAGCCCAGATTGACCTCTGTTGAAATCTTTAAATGGTTATCACTTTTTACCAGCAGGGGGCACTAAAACATATTCTGGGCAACAATTTTACAGAGGAGTGTGAACAAAGGAAGTGATGACATTTACAAAACCATTTTGTCATATTACAACCACAATATAGAAAGTATTGTACTGGAACTTTATATGATAAATCAACATAAAATCACCCCTCAATTGGTTCAGATCCTACCTCTCTGACAGATCCTTTTGTGTCTCCATCAAGGATTTTAGTTCTGCAGCGACAGAGCTTAAATGGGGGGTTCCGCAGGGGTCCATCCTGGGTCCCCTCCTATTCCCTTTGTACCTGCTGCCACTTGGTGCTATTTTCCGGAAACTCAACATACCCTTTCACTTCTGCGCCGATGACTGTCAAATCTACTTCCCCCTAAGACACAATGGTACATGCTCTATTCAACCTCTGCTCGACTGCCTGGCTGACATCAGGGACTGGATGGCTTTAGACTTCTTAAGTTTCAATGAAAAGAAATCTGAAGTCATGTTGTTTCCTCCCAACGACACGATCACAAACCACTGCATCGACCTCTTCGCTCTAACCCTGTCAGAAAAACAAAGAGTCACTAATCTGGGCGTGATAATGGACCCTTCCCTGAAACTTAACAATCATGTAAACATGATTGTTAAATCATGTTTCTTCCAACTGAGGTGGCTGGCTAAACTGAAGCCCATATTGTCCAAAAATAACTTGGAGACAGTAACACATGCATTCATTACATCTAGGCTTGATTACTGCAATTCACTCCTGTTTGGCATTTGTCAGACCTCCATAGCACGACTACAACTGATCCAGAATGCAGCAGCCCGATTTTTAACCAGTACAGGCAAAAGAGAGCACATTACACCAGTTTTGGCCTCACTGCACTGGTTACCGGTTCACTTTCGAATCCAGTTCAAAATACTTCTGTATGTCTACAAATCGCTGAACAGTGTCACACCCCCCCCCCCATTTCTCTGATCTGCTACAACCGTATGTCCCACCACATTCCCTGAGGTCAGCGGACCAGTTGCTCCTCACAGTTCCAGGAACTCGTCTTAAGCGCAGAGGTGACAGGGCCTTCTCTGTAGCAGGACCAAGACTTTGGAAAGAGTTACCTCTGCTTGTCAGACTGGCCCCCTCCCTCTCGGTTTTCAAATCCCGTTTAAAAACTCACTACTATTCAGAAGCTTTCAACACCAGATGATCTGTGTTTTGAACCTGTACGCTCCACACTGGTTTGTTGTCATATTTATTATCTGCATCGTTTTTATGTCTATATTCTGATTTACCTCATTTTGTATTTTGCTTCGTGTGTTACCTGTTGTTCTGTCTGTACAGCACTTTGGTTGGCCTTGTAGCTGTTTTAAGTGCTCTATAAATAAAATGGTATGGTAATTGTAAAGCGGAAAGGTTATGAAACAGTACTCTTTTTTTTAAGGATCTGAAAAGTGTGCCATGCATCTTAATTAAGCTTCTTTTACTCCTACCTATAATCCAATGCAAATAATTTCCTTCAGAAGTCACCTAATTAAATAGAAAATTATTAAAATCAGAGAAAAAAAAATCCTTAAACTTTAGTCCACACAAAACAATATGTCAGTTTAGCCTTTTGCTCCATTTATTTGTTTTTTTCATGTCAAATAAGTATTTTTTTAGAAGTTTGGTGGAGGATAGTACCAAACAGCTCAAGTATGACAAAATATTTTCTTAATTTTACAGTTTACATTATAACAAAACAAAAAATAACTGCTGTGACAACTAAGTTAATATACTAGTACAGATGAATTTCTGGAGGAACTAATGTTTAAAGTAAAACTTTTCCATTACCTAAAATAGTGGCTTTTAAAAACCAGTAACAATGAGAATACATATTAGGAAACAGTCACTTTTAAAAGTACACAACAAAGAGAAACATCCAGCAGGTTTCACAGTAAGTGTGTATGACTTCAGAGGTAGAAGATAAAAATATAAAACCGAGCTGAGACCGGAGTGTCTTTCACAATGACACCTCTTGTATCACTTCACACCTACACTGAGTGCTACATTTAGTCATGAAATGCGACTAAATTCACGTCTACTTGTCTTTTGTTTTTACGTAACTAAAATATACTTATATAAAATTAATGTATATTTGGCAAAACCTTTATTTCGTTTCAGCTGTATGATCAGGAATTATTTTGGCTTTTATACACATAAATTTAGTCAAAGTTTTACTATTTGATAAATAGTTTACTTTGGAATTTGGTTGAGAGATGTTCTTTAATGTGACCAGATCAATCATCTGTTATCACTGCAAGCCGCAAAGTTGCATTCATGTCACTAGGTTTTTGTTCCTTAGTCAGTTTGAGGACACGAGTTCACTCGTCTTTCTGAGGTTTTGCCGGCTGATCACACCTGGATACACCACGAGGAGAGGGCTGGCCAGGCATTGTCCAAGATAGTCAAAAGTCACAGTGACTGCTTCAGGGGTCGGTGTCTCAGATGATGAGAAGGTGTGCGCACAATGGGCAGTCTTCAACCAGCTTACACTTTAAGTCAAAAATGTGTCTCAGAGTGAGCAAAATATTTGTCTTCTGTAGTTACTTGAAATTTACTTTGGTTCTAACAAAAACTGTAACTGAGCAAACCTGTTCTTTTGCTCAGGAATAAACGAAGAGGGACATCAGAGGATGGGGGAACAGACGAACGGCCAAGTGTCACACAACGAAACTTTGTGTGAACTCTCAGCTTTCTGAAGTCCAGAGTTCATGCTCATTAATCCAGGTATAAATCCAACAGTGTTCAGTCAGTTCATCTGGACAGTTTCTTTTGTTGCTGAGACAATACACAATGTAAAGGCTGAATGTTTGCTGGCATTAAAGACAAAACACAACAGACCAAATTGAAAGAAGGTGAAATGAGTTTATGTATTTACTGACAATCATTGGATGAAGAGAACAAAAAGAAAAATACATTTTCAATCAATTATGCTTTAGATCTACTTCATGAAATTTAAATCAAAATTTCAATATTTACAATTCATTGAAGAACATTTTTATTGTTTCAAACTATATGCACATAATTATAAATATCAGTTTTGTTTATACATTTTTGTCAGTCTTAACAATTATCAGTAAACCACATCTGAGGCTTAAGTTGTAATAATATACATCTTAATTAAGTCAAAATGATGCCTAACAATTGATTAATAAACGCAGACGCTTCTAAAGCTGATTTCAACACCTGATAATGATATCATTGATTTATTAGTAGAAAAAATACTATTCGTCCTATAAACAAAAGGTCACTTATCAGAAATTCCCACTTTAACTCTTGTCTTTATGACAGTTCTATAGTTGTAATCATGTCTGACGCTCTTTGGTTCTGCTGCACTGGTTCCTGCTTTTGACAAGTAGGACAATATTTGCAAGAAGTAAAAGCATACAGGAGCGGATCCAGGAATTTAGAAGCTGCTGTTGCTGCTGAGACAATGTTCCACGTGTCTATATAAAACTTCTTGAGTCTTTCATTTTTGAGACAAATAGCTGTGATGCCCACCACATTTGTGATAATATATGGAACTTGAAGAACAACAAAACTTACAATGATGCTGGTAACCAGTCGCTTTGTCTGAGGATTGTTGAAAAATGTTGCCTGGTTAACTTTCCTACGGACGTGAATGTATGAAAACATCACAATAAAAAAGGAAGCCAAGCAGAGAATGTTTTCTATTATCAGCAAGGCCATCCACTGGGCATCAGAAGAAAAATGAGGTGCACAATCTGTCCACTGCTGGTTTTGTACCAGCTGCCAAAACACCAAGGAAGGAACAGACAGGATAAAAGCCACCAGCCAGAGCAGAACAAACAGAAGTCCTTTCGGTACCTGTTGGCACCTCTGCTGGTGAACCACCAAGAGGTAACGCTGGACGCCCAACCCAATCACAGTCAGATGGCTGCCATGAACGCTGCACCACAGAACCAAGTTTAAAAGCGTACAGGACACCAAGCTGAATCTCCAGCCGTAGAGCAAACTATCAATCACTATTGGAAGAGTGAACAGAAAGAGCAGGTCAGAGATGGCCAGATTCAGAATCAAACTCTGACTCAGACTGGACAGGTGATCCCAGTTAGGCTTCAGAATGATGACAGCAATGTTTCCAATAACTCCCAGAACAAAACAGATGGACAATATCACCGCAGGAACCAGACGGCTGGAGTCCAAGGATGAATGAGGTGGAAGTCCTGGAGAACAGAAGTTAGAAGTTGCCACAGTGGAATAAGACTGATCCATGCTGCGTCTCTTGGTAAGGCTGTGCTCTGAGCTACTGGTGGTGTGCAGTCAGGAACAGAAGTGAAATGTGTACTGGGGTCATGACAGGTTTTATACTGAGAACATGCATATCACTGTGACATCATCTGCTGCATCATTTTGAATGTGACAGATGCATGTTTTGAGGATTTGTTCATGATGTAATGTTTATAAATACAGTATAATAAATAAAAAACACCAAGTTAACCAGAGTACTTTATAATAAATTTGTTATGAAGTACAATATGAAAAATTTATATCTGCACAGTGATATATATAATATTAGTTCTAATTTTTTTTTACATAAAAAAGTCCATCCATCCATCCATCCATCCATCCATTCATTATCTTTACCCACTTTTTCCTTTCTGGATCGCGGGGGTCACTGGAGCCCACATCCCACAGTCACTGTGCAAGAGACGGGGGACACCCTGGACATGTCTCCAGTCCGTCATAAGGACACATAGAGACAAACTAGACAAACAACCATTCACTCTCTCACTCACACCTAGAGACAATTTAGAGTTACCAATCAGCCTAACATGCATGTTTTTGGTCTGTGGGAGGAAACCAGAGTACACAGAGATAACCTACATACAAAAAGTTAGAAAAAAAAAAGTTTTTTCTTCTTTTTGGCTGCTCTCTTTGTCGCCACAGCAAACTAACTCACACGAAGACTTCGCAAGTACTTATTTTTTTTTCACCAGATGCCCTTCCTGATGCAACCACAGACCAATGAGCTACCACAGCCCTCTGTGTGGAGCAGAGAGCTGCTGTCTAGGGTGTCCGGAGGAGAAGATGGTGGGGGTTAAGGCCTTGCTCAATGGCCCAGAGTGGGGCAAATGAGGGTGGAGGCAGGTGTGGGTGCTTCACTTATCCCACCTATGTTTTGATGTCGTCGGTACCGGGAGTTGAACCAGAGATCTTTCAATCACAGGTCCACCATCTCTAACCTCTGCGCCACCACTCCTCACAAAAAAAGCATTTTAATAAAAACAAAAAATACAGTATTCATTCCTAGTCAATTCCACCCAAACCTCCCACCTCCCACCCCCCACCCCTAAAAATAAAAAATAAAATAAAAATGTAGAGAAGCGGTTTACAGGTCTCTTTTTTTTTTGTTCCCAGTCATGGAATGAAAAGGGGGATATGGAAATGCTCTATGTTGTGAGCATGATAACTTAAAAGAAAAGTGAGGTACCAACTTCTGTTTTGGTGTTTGGCTACGTCTAGGCATAGGAAAGTTTCCTTCCTAGGATCTGTTGAAGTCACTTTTCCAGTTTGGGTGTCACAGCACCGAGTGCTCCAATGACCACTGGGACTACTGGCACCTTGATTCTCCACAGCTTCTATTTTCTCTTTCAGCTCTTCGTGTATCTCCAGCTTCTCGTGCTCCTTCTTCCTGATGTCACAGTCACTTGGATTGCAACATCTACCACCACTGCCTTCTTTAGCTTGTCGACCACCATAACTTTTTATATTGTTTTAGGTATAGGTTTAGGTATAGGTTTAGGTATAGGAAGAGCACATTAAACAGAAACTAACTATGTGTCTAGATCAGACCACACTTCAGCAAGTGTTGGACTGTACAGATCAGGCACGCTTAGCACAGCATGTCAAGTCCAAGACTTGACAACAAAATAAGTTTAACTTACTAATAACTCATCAACACCATCACTATTCCAATAACAACACATTCAGTGTAGGACAACACTCCAGTAGTCAATTACATGCCAGGGAGACAGAAAAGTGGGTGAAGAATTTATCTGACAGACAGCTCACCCAGCCGGAGACAGAGATTCTTGCCAGGGGACTGAACTTTGCGGTTGCACCAAGGACAATTCCTCTGGTGGAGATGATCACAGCCACAGAATCAGCCATCCACAACAACAAAATGAAAGAGGGTGAAGCAGAACAGCTCAGAATCAAAGTTTCATCCTGCCTCAGCAATGCCAAACCACCACCTTCCAACATCAGTAGAGAGGAGAGGGA
>NC_056509.1:29414497-29447116 GCF_014905685.2 Nematolebias whitei
GTATAGTATAGTATAGTATAGTATAGTATAGTATAGTATAGTATAGTGTATAGTATAGTATAGTATTTATGTAGTGTAGTATAATATTTTTCATTGTAAAATAAATTTGACAGTCTTCCTTTTGGTTAATCTTGAGAATCCAGGCAACATTTTTAAATTCCCAAAACATTTCAAGGATCAGACTTAATATTTTCCACATTAGATACAGAAGACATCATCACCGGAAACTAATTCAATGAAACAAGTCTTTTTTGAAGAAATGAATATTGTCTGCTGCTTTGCATGCCAGAGTTTTAGAAAATAATTTGTGCGATTGGTTAGAGCTCTGAATATATGTTGAGAATGACTCTCAGCTACTACCACATCAAATCTAAACTCAATTTATGAAGAACCAAACCTTAATTAGAGCCATTTTTGTGTTTGCTGTGACAGTTATCTGGATTCTCTGCAAAAGTCAACCAAGTGTAGATGTCCAATTATGAGTTTCATTAAAATCTAACCAGTGGTTGATGAGATATTTTGCTAACAGACAAATGAAGACACACACACAGACAAATGCATGATTTCCTGTCTTTTATGGTGGTAGAAAATAAGAGAAAGCTGAGAAACATACTAATACAGTGCACAAACTATGGCAAGATTAAAAAAACAAATGCACCCTGGTTTTACAAATGAGCAAATGGTTTGCAAATCAAGTGTAAAAACCTGGCACATCCATCCATTATCTTTACTCGCGTCTTCCTTTACAGGTCACGACTGTCACTGGTGCCCATGTCCAGCAGTCACTGTGTGAGAAAAGGGGTACACCCTGGACAGGTCTCCAGTCCATCACAGGGACACATAGAGAGGGACCCACGAGACAAACAACCATTCACTCTCTCTCACACGGGACAATTTACAGTTACCAATCAGACTAACATGCATGTATTTGGTATGTCAGAGGAACCGGAGTACCTAGAGAAAACCTGGGGCAATTTTAGAAAAGTAAGACTTCACGGTATAATCAAAAGTTAATGTACAGCACACTCAGACAACTGAGGCAACAACTTATTTTAGTGTTTCTACATGTAAAGGAGAGAGCCAGGTCACTTCAATATCAGTAAAATTTTCCTTTAGGCAACTATTTTTGGTCATACCATTGCAAAATTGTTCAAAAGAACAGATGGTCCATATATAAATATTTATTAGAAACATGCTTTAAATTAGGGTCAGCATGGTGGCGCAGTTGGTAGAGCTGCTGCCTCTCAGCAAGCAGGTTGCTTCGGTTCAAATCCAGCCCAGGACCTAGGGTGGAGTTTGAATTTTCTCTCTGTGTGCGCATGGGTTTTCCCCAGGTACTCTGGTTTCCTCCCACAGATGAAAAACATGCATGTTAGGTCGATTGATAACTCTAAATCACATGTGTCAAACTCAAGGCCTGGGGGCCAAATGTGGCCCTCGTGGACATCTTATCTGCCCCCCAAAATGATACATATGTTAATCATAAAATACTTTTGTCACTTGATTTTTTTTTTTCAGTAATCTTTGATTATGATGTCCAAAGTGCAGCAGGGAACATCAAATGAGACCAATCAAACTCTTGTTGAGGAACCTACAACCAAGAAAAGATGTCGGGTATTTAACTTGAGTTAATGTAGATTCTGAAATTACGTAGCCCTTAGTTTGAAAAAGGCTTTAATTTTGGCCCCCTTTTGTAAGTGAGTTTGACACCCCTGCGAGTCTAAATTGTCTCTAGGTGTGAGTGAGAGAATGAATGGTTGTTTGTCTCGTTTGTCTTTGTGTCCTTGTGATGGACTGCAGACCTGTCCAGGGTGTCCACCGTCTCTCGCACAGTGACGGCTGGACGTGGGCACCAGTGACCCCTGTGACCTGAAAAGAAAGAAGCGGTTAAAGATAATGGATAGATGTATGGATGCTTTAAACTAAATTAACCTTAAAATGTTTCACACTACAGTACTGACTTGCATAACAACATTATAAAGTGCATCCTGGGAAAGAACAAGTTTCATCTGCTACATTGGCACTACAGTAACGCATGTCTGAAAAATTTAGACATACCAAAAGTTTTCACGAAGAAGAAGTTTTAAGTTTAATTTTGAAGTTCAATTAAAAAAAATTAGCCATGTCTAGTGTCTGTAGGCAAACAATTCTATAAAATGAAAGACTGTTCTCTCTTTGACGCAAACTGAGATGTGAGAACGGCCAACAAAGCACTGCTTGTGTATCACAGTCTAAAGGAAGGTGCGCATTATGTCAGTGAGGCTTGATATGTCGGTTATCAATGTGAAATGCTGTCATTTTAAAGTGTCCCCTGCCACACACTCCTGAGGTGACAGAGGATGGTACAAAGTCCTCTGTCACCATTTTAATCCACGGAACAAATTCCAGGCAAACACAAGTGTGGTGTTAAAGTTGGTGCAAATAAAGCATTATGATGGGAAGCTCAGATTCTTGTAAATATTGAAATCGAGGAATTGACCACATCATGACCACATCAAGTAGAATCAGCTTCAAAAACAAACATCAAAGAAAACACACCTACAGCACCCTGTTAATCCACTGATCAGTAGACTAGACTCCTGACAAAAACTACCTTCTTTATTGACAAGGACTCCAACAATCACTAATTTGTAAAAAACTAGTACTGTGTGCATCTCAGCATGGCTCCAAACTGCCTGAACTGTCACAGAACTATTGAGCATTTTGATGCCACATTATCACTTATCTAAACCTCTCCCGCTACTTTAAGACATCTTTATCTTCCAGGTGACCCATTATCAGACCTTTTGCTGTTTTCAAGCAAAGCTTCATCAGTAAAGACCAGCAAGGGTCACAGAAATGCCTGAAGCTTTCATCTTAGCTGTGACAAATATGTTATTGTCACTTTCTAGACTCATGTTTCCCTGCATTCAGTGATTTGTAGGCTTTAAGTTCTTCAAACGTGAAAACACTTTTCTTGTTTATAAAGTTATCCATACTTTCTATGTAACACACTGAATGTAGCCATTTCCAGCCAGTGGAAATAATTTTTTCAAGCTCATAAAGGCCTTTCAATCATTCATTCAACCTTTATACAGGTTAGTCTTGTGGAGTCACGAGGACTTGTTTTCAAGAGAGACCTGTTTGAATGATTGATAATTGATAATTGTGCTGTAATCTGCTGAATCCAGGACAAAATAAAATGCAAGAAACTGGGTTTTCCAGCTTGCAGTTTCAAACCAGGTGCAAGAATTCAAAAATAACCTCTAAATGTCTGAAGTGAAATTTTGACTTTAGGGGAAATTCCAGTTGACTTTGTTTGACTTGAAACTCGAAACTTTGAATCTATGAGTACAAATGAAACACCTTGTTAGTGTGAGGGATGAGCTAGTGCTACTCAAACTCATGTCTGAACTTGGTATATATTGCCTAGATGCAAGGTTATCAATTAATTCCCCTAAAAAGATTACTGATGAATCTCAATGAGATTATACAAAATACAAACAAGGAATCAACAACTGTTTATACATCTCTGTTCTTAAATGCTCTGTACTCACAACTCAAAAATAGTAGTAGTAGTAGTAGTAGTAGTAGTAGTAGTAGCAGCAGTAGTAGTAGTTAGTGCTCTGATGGTCGCTTGCTATTTACAGGGGGCTAAGTGATACTAGCAATAACAGCATTGTAAGAGGGGGACAGTTGAACACGGAGGCCTCCACCCCTGTTTAATGATGGACAGTTTCTCTTCAAAAAGATGGCTTCCTTCACTCCTCTCTCAAACCATTGTTCCTCTCTATCAAGGATGTACACATCTTCATCCCTGAACAAGTGACTGCTGGCTTGTAGACCGTAGAGTCCTGGCCTGATGATGTTGCTCTTCTGTGCTGGGCCATCCTTTTGGCCAGTGGCTGTTTAATTTCCCCGATGTAAGACTGATCACAGCCCTCTTTGTGGGTTGTGATCTATCAAAGTGATCTAGACTTTGTGAATAAGGTGAGGGATGTCATCATGGAGACTGATGAAACAATGGTCTCTTTTGATGTCACACCACTCTTTACGTGCATTCCTATTGATGATGCAGTAGAGGTGGTCAGTTTAAGATTAAAATCAGACACCACTCTGAGCAGCAGGACCACGCTTTCCACAGAACAACTGTGTCAACTCTTGAAAATGTGCCTGCAGTCAACCTACTTCGCATATGGGGAGCAATATTATAGGCAGAAACATGGGTGTGCTATGGGGTCTCCAGTTTCTCCTATTGTGGCCAACCTGTACATGGAAGAGGTAGAAAAGAGAGCCTTGACATCCTTTTCAGGGACACCACCAAGTCATTGGTTCAGGTATGCTGATGACACCTGGGTTAAAATTAAATCTCAGGAAGTCCAACATTTTACTGACCACATCAACTCTGTGGATAAATACATCAAGTTCACATGAGAAGATGTAAAAAATGGCAGGCTGGTTTTCTTGTACTGTGAGGTCTCAGTTTCTGATAGAGGACATTTGCAAAGTGAGGTGTACCACATTCCCACCCATACATACCAGTATTTGCAGTTTGACTCCCATCACCCTTAGGAGCACAAGTTAGGAGTCAAAAGAACTCTGTACCACAGAGCAGACAGAGTCCCCACTAACTCAGGAGCCAGGCAGAAGGAGAAATCCCACACAAGACAGGTTCTAGAGCACAGGTGTCAAACTCCAGGCCTCGAGGGCCGGAGTCCTGCAACTTTTGGATGCGTCTCTGATGCCACACAGCTGAATCAAATAAGGAGGTCATTAGCAGGACTTTGGAGAACTTGACTGCACTGAGAAGCTTATTCAGTTGTGGCATCAGAGATACATCTAAAAGTTGCAGGACTCCGGTCCTCAAGGCCTGGAGTTTGACAACCCTGCTCTAGAGCAATGTGGATATCCTAACTGGGCCTTCCTGAAAGCAGAGAAGAAACCCAAACAGGACTCCAGCCAGCCATCAGGTGAAAAGGAGGAACCCAGACCCAGACCAGTGGTCATTCCGTATCTTGCGGGAGTTTCAGAGAAACTGAGACGTTTATTTTCTAAACACGATGTCCCAGTGGCTTTTAAACCCCAAAATACATTACGGCAAAGACTGGTTCATCCCAAAGATCCAGTCCCCTGGCACAAACAGAGTAATGTTGTGTATGCTGTTCAGTGTCAGGAGGGCTGTGATCAGTCTTAAATCGGGGAAACTAAACAGCCACTGGCCAAAAGGATGGCCCAGCACAGAGTTGCATTCGGGCCCAAAAAATCTGATCCAACCCAGCCCCAGCCCGCAGTCATAATTTCTGAATCCCACCCAACCCAACGAATTGACAGTAATTACAGGTCCAAACCCGGAACCCCCCCCCCCCCCCCCTCAAAATTTTGAATTAGTTATTAACGGTCGGGGACACACATCTGAATAAAAGCAGCAGAAGAGTCGAAGCTGATGGGGTTGTAGTGTGCTAAGGGCTAGGTTAGCTTCACCCTTTCACTACTAATTATTTAAATAAACGGGTTCTCTCTTTTTCGAATTAAATTACTGCCGTGTGACCGAGTTAACTGTGCGTGGATTGTTTAATCAGTGACATGAGACTTTAATTTCCTTTGACCCATCAGAATAAATGCGGTCATTTATTGAACAGAATCAAAATTTAACATCAAAACATTGTACACTTGATTAGCTGATCTGGTTCTGATTAATAAAACTTGGCACGTTTTACTTAATAAGACAACAGGACATTGAAGAAGGCATCTAGGCTACTGGCAAAATAGGAGAGTTTAAAGATGGGAAAAGAAGGAGTTTAAATGGAGAGAAAAGATGGATGAGGGAAAGTGTGTTGACTAGGAATGGCAGCCTTCATCCGACCCCAGCTCAGCCCCGGTACACTCGGTGCGCGGTGACTCATTACCTTTGCAGAAGATAGGTCAGCTCCGGTACAGAGATCCATTTCAACGCTACCTTTCAGCGTCTCCGGTCAGGATGGCTGAGAATCGGCCGAAGTAGTGACGGTACTCCGTTCAACAGAATAAGCTTCCTTAGAAGTTTATGGGGCATTACGCCCGGGTGAGTTCACAGCAGGCTCTGTGACTCCAGCTGGGATGGACGGACCCTCGTCTCACGGTCAAATCCATCAGCTATTGATTAAATCTGAAAGTTCCTTAGGAACTCTCAGGAAGACTTCAGTCAGAGATTCCACTCAGAAGTGGAGGATTCAATGAAAGACTGAAGAAGACCCCAGGAAGACTCCGGTCAAAGACCCAAGAAGACTGAAGACTGAGAAGTTCCAGGAAGTGTGGACTCTTAAAGAGTTCTCACTTCCGGTCACGTCAGGACTTCCTGATTGATTGAAACAACCAACAGGGGGTGCTTCTAGTGACGTCAGAGGGTCATTACAAGTCAAGAAAACAGCAGGAATGTTTTAGAAACGTCCCGTGCAGACAGAAGACATGTTATGGCGAAGTGGGAGGAAGCAGATGCCAGTAGCTTCTTATTTACCGTCTGCTAGGTTTAAAACAATCCACTCCGTTCTAATAACTTTTTTCTGACTTTCGACTGACATCACTACTTCTCATTTCAGACAGAAGATCAAAATGCATAATTACTTTGTAAATAGACATTTAACTTGATTTCTAATTTAACTGAAGATTAAAAATCATTAATACTGTTTCACCGTTGATTTAAAATGAGTGGTTCACTTCAACATTTAGAAATGGTATGAACTAAACACACTTTTTGATTTATCAAGATATTGTAAAATAGTAATGATAATATAAAAGAGTGTTCTTTCAATTGATTACTTCAGGATACAATTAGAAAGTCTCTGGATGAGCTAATTTGTATTTCTGGATTCAAATCAATGAAATAACAGTTCCTGTCCCATGAAGGTCCTCAGAGGCAGGTTTTGGTCAGAGGCTGAGTTCACTACAGTGTGTTTGTCATTTCATGGCTGTAAAGGAACATTGAAACCCTGTTTCTGCCTGCATTCTTCTGAATTACTGAGACACGTGGACAGCTCTGACACACGCTTCTACTTCGGGATCTCACCTGTTTGGGTCGTCGGCCACGCGCATCCACTGAGTGCAGCAGCTGAATGAACGTCCATTTGGGCGATGGGTCGCTTCATGGCAGTCCCATCTGAATCTTAACTGAACTTTTTACCTCTTTCAGGGCTGGTCAGCTCGTGATGAAATGGCTGCATGCGGCTGGCGGATGTATGGCAGGCCATGTTATCAAATAATTGGATCGTGGCTGATTCTAACCTAATTAAAAGCCCGAGACCGGCCCAGCATGGCCCTAATCCAGGTCTGTCCGGGCCGGGTTTCGGGTTCGATCTGGAAATGACAGTTCTAAGCACAAAAGAGCAACATCATCAGGCCAGGACTCAGCGGTTTACACTCAACTCCAGGCCAGAGGTCACTTGTACAGGGATGAAGATGTTCACATCCTTGATAGTGAAGAACATTGGTTTGAGAGAGGAGAGAAGTGAAGAGAAACCGTCCATCATTAAATGGGGGCGGAGACCTCCATTTCCAATTGTCGCCTTCTTACATTGCTGTTATTGCAAGTATCACTCAGCCCTCTGTGAATAGCAAATGGCCACCAGAGCAATAACAATCATTTGTTAGGCTGAAGGTCCTTATCATGTGACCAGCTAGTTTTGGATGTCAGCAGCAAACTGGTTGGTCCACAATGAAAATGGGCTATTTAGAAGATTGAGTTTAGTGCAGTTTCTCAGACTGCCGAAGTCTTTTGGATAAAAGAGGAAACATTTTAACTTTTTTTTTTTAATCTGTCCAGAAGACCTGACTTAACTTTGTTAGATTTTTCTACCTGGATTATTGAGTATGCATCAGGATATGTAGTCTTGAATGTTTTCTGTCAGAGGATGTGCAGATGTCAAAACACAAGTTTATCTCTCTAGAGTTACAGAAACTAAATTGAGAAGGTTGGACTTTATACCTGGATTATTGAGCATGGACTTTATTGTTAAATTGAGAAGGGTTTGACACTAGTATGAGACACATGTGACAACACTGCAACATTTTTTTAGATCATTTTTATCTATTTTATTGCAATTTTTTGAACATGTTCAAATGTCAATAAAACAAGACTGCAAACCTCTGCAGCTCATTTGAGAAAAATGAGAACCCCCACAAATAATCTGACATTTTGGAGACTTTCTTGGTGAAGCCATTCACAAACTAGTCTTCAACAGTTGCAGCCATGTCAGATAGTACCTTAAGCAACACAATAACCATCTAAATTCCTGTGTTCCAAGTTAATCATGTTAATGAGTTTTCATTGTTGTGCAAGACAATGAAGGCCTCATTTTTTATAACAATTCCTCTCAAGCATCTGATAAGAAACTGTACACTTTGTTTTGTTTTAACTCACTGACAGTGACACACACACACACACACACGCACGCACGCACGCATGCACGCACACACACACACACACACACACAAAACCATCAGGAGGTGGAACAGGTATAATAATAAGTGCAATGTGTTGTCATCATTGTATGTTCCTATACAATGGCAAATTTAGTTCTCTGAATTTGGTCCATCACAACTGGGATACACCCAGGTGGAGCAGTGGGCAGCTATGTAGGTGCCCAGGGAGCAACTGGGGATTGGGTATCTTGCTCAGAGGGGTCCCAAGTCGGCTGCCCCACCTCTACCCCCTCTTGGCCCCCATATGTGTGTGTTACAGAGCAATGGCCAGTAGATCGGCCCAGAGCAACCACACAAGAGCTCTGAGGCTTGTAGAAAAAGCTAATCAGCTTTTGGCAGATGGGCTAATGTCCTTACAGAAAGGAGGGGGCTATATTTAGTGCCACTCTCTCCCTCTTAACAGGGGATAACTCTGGTCCTGCTCATCGCTCTGTGGCTCATGTTTCTTTGAAGCCATCCTGAAGCACACAAAGGCCAAAGTGGAGGAAAATGAAAACCAGAGATAATTTGGTCTAAAGCATCCTGAAGACTCCCTGAACTCTCTACAAATTAATTTTTTTTACACATAATAGTTTAGGTTAGGGTGACACAGTGGCACTGTCGGTAGAGCTGCCACCTCTCAGTGAGAAGGTCACGGGATCAAATCCCAGCCGGGGACCCATTCTGGGTGGAGTTTGCATGTTCTCCCAGTGTACGTGTGGGTTTTCTCCGGGCACTCCAGTTTCCTCCCACAGACCAAAAACATACATGTTCGGCTGCTTGGTAACTCTAAATTGTCCCTAGGTGTGAGTAAAAGTGTGAATTGTTGTTTGTCTTTATGTGTCCCTGTGATGGACTTGGGACCTGTCCAGGGTGTCCTGCACCTCTTACACAGTGACTGCTGGATATGGGCACCAGTGACCCCCGTGACCTGAAAAGGACGACGTGAAGATGAAGATGGATAGTTTAGGTTAAATGTAAAAACTAAAGAGGGATTAATAATGTGCATTGAACAGAAACACAGACAGACATATTAGGGGGAAATATATGAATGAGTAGCAGAGGAAAGAGACTAAGGAAGTGACATCTGGAGGCCAAGGCTTGCAAGCATTAAATGATGCAGACCTGGAGCCAATCCACTCAACAAGTTGCCACGTGACCCTGGAGAGCACAGCTCTGATGGTAGTACAGTCATCGCACATACCGGCTGTTTTAGATTTACTCAAAGCTAATGAGGTTGGCATCAAAACTACAGTCCGTGACGTCTTGTGGAGGGAAAATCCTTCACGATCAGCTGTCACTCGCTGGCAGTGAAAGTCGTGCACAGCGGGATTTTGCAGGGGGCACCTTCGAGCGTTGACCCAATGTAGACTTTTCTGCTGGACATCAGAACAAGGCTAGCAAAAAGTTCAACAGGTGAAAATGACTTTCAAACAATGTGGAAGCTGTTATGTGGCTACAAGAAACACTTAGGGGGAAACAACATTTAGATTTTTTTTTTCTTTTTAATGAAGTCAGTCATTTTGACACAACAATCATCAGATCTTTTTTTTTTTTTCAAATGAGCTGCTGAAACGACTGCGAATCAGTCCTCATGAACCAGCTCAGAGCACACCCACCCTCACGCATGCTCACAGTGGGCATGTTCAAACTACTTAAACCACGTGCTGCTCTTCAACAGCCAAAATAAAACACGGACTCACGCAGAAAATAACCCCACACAACTTTGAATCTGCCTGCTACATCAGTCCAACACAGGCTGTACAAAATAGTAACTGAAAAGAATGAGAAAAATAGGAGCTCTGACATGTTGCTGAGCACATCTAAAGGTGTATTTTCTCACCAAAATCTACCCAGAACTGATGTGAGTGGGTTCATTATTGTGCACGCTGCATTTTAGCACAAAGTTATTACTGATAAATGACTCAGTGGCTGTTAGATGAAGAAGAGTATTAGTATCAGGGAAAGCGTTTCTGACTTATATCAGTTTAAGTGTTCCTCAGGGCTGTTCTGCTTCAAGCATCCCTTCATCACTTGCTCCTCTACATCCCTCTGTCAGCCTGAAACCTGCCGCCATGTCTGGAACACGTGCACATTCGTCTTCAAATACTAGATGGTCAACATATGTAAACTAAAATGATTACATCATTTCCACAACATTCCAGTGACTTTTTTTTTTTTAATTGAAATGGATTGGTCTTGTTAGTTTAACATATTATTTAATATGTTTTCAAATTTATAACGCAGCTTTTAGAGCTTTTGAAGATTTTAAAACCCGATTAACGGTTGCAGTTTATTTGACAGGTTACGACTAATTAAAAAAAAAACTCTAGCTGTAAACACGTTTTTGTCATTCATTATTATTTTTTTCAGTTCAAAGAAAAATAAAACACAAGATTCGTTTTAAGTCATCTCATGGTACATTTCAGAAATGTTTTTGCAATTTCATTTTGAGTCTGCAGAAACACATAGAGGTACACTGATGAAACTGTTTTGACAACACCCCCTCCCAAAGAAGATGAAATCATGTTTTCACTTCCTCTTTAGTAATCACGTCCTTGCACAGCAGAACTGCTGATAAGAACAGTCCTCGACTAAACACTGTTAAAACCAGCTGGTCCAATACGTCCCTCAGTGTAAAAGACCTTACTCAACATCTGGGAATTTAGGTAAAAACATTCAATAGTAAGTCATTAAAAGACAACGATATTCTTCTAAAATAAAGAATTTCAAAAATAGATTTTTTTGTTTATCGAGGCACTTAAACTTATTCCTGTACAGAAATAAAGCATGCATTGTTCAGTTGATTCATTTGTATTCAAAACTCAACAACAACAACAACAACAAAAAACCTTGAGAACAAAAGCAGATCTTTGGAGTTGTAAACAGTACCCTGTTCCTCTTTTTGCATTGCCTGTGAAACGACTCACACACATACAGTCAAGCACACACACACACACACACACACACAACAGCAAAAGTCCTGTGAATGCATGCGTTCGGCACATTATGAGGGTCCTCTGCTATTCTTCATAGCTGAATGCAAATGTTTGTTTAGGTTTAAAAAAGAGGTGCATTTTGCACGAGTTCGGTAGATTTAAAAATACGTTCTCCTGAGTCATAACTTACAAAGCATGAGGACATGACCTTTTCTGCAACACTCATGGCTTTGTGGCTCATCTGTGGGTTGAGCTGACAAACCCACAAACTATTGTCAAACTTTTCTCAGCTGCTCCTCTTTCTGTGAAGTCTGCTTCTCCTGCAGCCAGAACCAGAGCTCAGGCCCACCGCCTCCATCCAGGCACCTTCCTACATTTTATACTTCCTGTCTGATCTCTTGCCCTTGCTTTTTCCTCCCGTCTTCATCTCAAAGATGAAACAGAAAGATCGACATCCGCTTGTCATCCAGACATGAGTTCCACTGTTTACGCAAAATAAAATGGGTTTACGCCAAGTTCAGTTACAGGGCAGCCAGGTAGCGTACATGGGATGTTGCAGAGGAGGAAGGTACTGCTGAGAAGGTGAAGGTGGGCAAGTGTAGATGGGCTGAACCTGCGCTATGTAATAGTTGCTGAAGTTGCCATCTGAGATGTATGGGGCTGGCTGGTAGAAGCAGGTGACATTGGCAGCATTGAAGATGGTGTTCTGCTCGGCCAGGACCCTAAGCGCCAGCGACGAGATGAGGCTGAGCGTCTGGCGCCTCTCGTGTCCCATCAGGCACACGGTGCTCTCCTGCACCACGTCGTACAGCGTGGCCAGGTAGTCATACTTCCTGTCCTCCAAGTTCTCAAAGTGGTTCTGCAGATAAGACTCCAGCTTGCGGCGCTGCTCACTCACGTCGGGAAAATCTATGAAGAAGCGCGAGCACATGTAGCGCTGCAGCAGCTTCATCTCCCTGTCCGACGCCGCCTGGAAACCCCGAACCAACAGGTGGCAGTACTTCAGCAGGCCCCCGCCTCGGATCTCCTCGGGGCTCCGGGTGCAGATGAGGCGCTTGCGCAGGTGGTCGAGGGCGGTGGGGAAGTCGCCGTAGACGCTCTCCCCAAGGATGGTAGGGTGGAACGTTGAAGCCATGGGGTGCTCCGAGCACTCGTAGAAGAGGAGGAGGGAGTCCAGACGGATCTGGAAAGAGTCCACGCTGAACTCGAACTGCCGGCGAAGAGAGTCCACAAACTTGAGCTCTACGTTCTTGCCACGATTGTTGGAGAGCGAGATGAGACTCCAGCGATCCGAATCGTTGCACACCTTCACCATCTTCTGCACATATGCTTCCTGGAAATAAGAGATTGGGAAGATTTAGCTGTTGACAGTTTCAGAATATTAATTTGTGTTTGTTATGGAGTTATTTTATTTATTTATTTATTAACCTTTATTAAACCAGGCAAATCCCATTGAGATCACAGATCACTTTTGCAAGGGAGGCCTGAAGGCAGCCTAACATACATGTTTTTGATCTGTGGGAGGAAACTGGAGTACCTGGAGAAAACCAACGCAAGCACGAGAAGAACATGCAAACTCCACACAGAAAGATCCCAGGTCCAACCAGGGATTGAACCCACAACCTTCTTGCTGTGAGGCAACAGTGCTAACCACTGATCATTGTGCTGCCGAGTTCAAGCAGGTCATGAAATCTTCTGGGCTAATTGCATAATTATTATTTTTTTGCTTCTCCCTTCTTTAACAAACAGCAAACTGTCGCATGAAGACATGATTGTTTTAATGCCGGATGCCCTTCCAGACTTAACCAAGCTATTAATCTAGCTGTTCTTTCGCTATTTTTCCTTTTAATTATCCTTTTTATTTTCATTTGTTAAAAAAAATAAAATTGTACGCATCCTTTATGACTGTCTGTTGTTGTCGTTGCTGTCCACTGTCATCATCACTCTTTGTTAAAATTCAGGTCTCTTGTAAATGAGTCCCTGAGGCTCAATGGGACTAAATGTATAAATAAAGGCTGAATGAAAAAATAAAAAATAAAACACACAGACCACCGAGCAATCACAGCCCTCTGTGTGGAGCAGAGAGCTGCCATCTAGGGATTGCGGGGGTGCAGATGGTGGAGATTAAGGGCCTTGCTCAAGGGCCCAGAGTCAGGCAAATGTGGGTGGAGGCAGGTGTGGATGTTTAACATCTTCCACCCACATTTTGATGTTCTCAAAATTGGGAGTTGAACCGGTGACCTTCCGATCACAAGCCCACCTTCTCTAACCTCTGCACCACCACTCCCACAGGTTAATAGCATAATGTAAGAAAAGAAAAACAAGTCTGGGAGAAAAAATGAAGCAATAATTACCTCCTTAACAATGCTGTATATTAGTAAAATCACTAAGATTTTTACCAGTTAAACATAAATGAAGAAAATGTTTGTTATATGTTTATAATTTTAGTGCTAGCAAAAGTGATGCAGCTCGATATTTTATTTGAGTTTTTAGAAATCTACTACCGTTCGTCCTCCTCTCTTGTTCTCCCTGTCACATTTTCTTTCTGTAAAAAAAGACACTCGAGTTTCTCACATTCAAAATGTTTCTGATTAAATTTAAGACTGACTGTGAGTCTTAGTACAAACTGGAATAAAAAAATAAAATGCAAAATAACCCAGACCTGGTTTAAATAAACCTCAGTGACTAATTCTACTTGTGCAGATAAAACTCTTAGTCATTCCTAATGTTTTGCAGGTCACATCTGTCAGTGGACCATTATGTGTAGTCACCTGTTAACTGAGGGCTGAATGATTATTAGATTAGACAGAATCTTTTTTGTAAATGCACATTATTTTTTACTCTTTGCAGGCTTGCAACTCTATTCTTGGGAAGAATTAATCCTAATTTTTAAGGCTTGTTTCAATCCACTTCAGGAGTATTCTGATAGGATATTTAGCACATTTGCAACTGGGCTTAAAAGCCTGACCAGTGTTACCTTTAGGGTCAGAGGGGTGATCTTCTCTTTATTCACTCGCTCAGGCAGGAAGTCTAAAAGAGAGTCCAGCACCAGCTCCTTCACAGTCTGAAACTCCAGCTCTCCCTTCAGCTCGGCGCAGAAAATCAAGTCCAGATCTTTCCACCCCAGACCACTGTCCTCGTGCAGGACGTAGCTGGCCGCGGATCCGTTCAGTCGCACCTCCCGGACGTGAATCCGCTTTTCCTCCATGCGGCTTCGCACCACCTTGACAATATCCCGGGGCTTTACCTCCAGGGTGGGGAAGCTCCAGCGGCCGTGGATGGGGATGGAGCCGGTGAGGATGGCGTCCAGCCGCTGCACTTGCTCCCAGTTGAGCACGCTGAGACTGACGCTCTCCCCGCAGCTGTCGCCCGCTGCGCACTCACCGCTCGCGTCCATCGTGGTGCTGACCAGACTGCTGGGTGAAAAAGGTCACGCTTTCCACCAGTTCTGGCAGAAGCATCAGAAAGTTTCAGATTCAAGTGGGTCTGAACATCATTGCAAAAATGCTGGAAACGTCCCGACGCGTGACGGTAAGAAGTTGCTGCGTTTGCCACACCAAGTCTGGACAGCAGACAAACTCATGTCAACGCGTTCAACTCCGAAGTGTAAATACTGAAAACAGTTTCTCATTCCTCTGCAACCTTTCTTGTATCTCTCAGAGGTTCACTGACGCATCCATCTCACCAGAAGAAAACCAGCGCAAAAGTTCCGTGGCTCACTTTTACGCACACCTTTACGCATGGTCTGAAGACTTTTCCCACATGAGTGCGCACCTACTTTCTCGAAGCGGTGAACGGCTGCTTTAGACCTCACATTTTGGCCGTTTTTGTCGCTTGCTGGTAGTATGTGCTGCCTGACAGTTCCCGCTGCACAGCTGCTGGAGGAGGCTGAACCGTGTGAGTTCCTCCGGTCAGTGGAGCGCCGAGGCGGGTCGTTTTGATTGACAGGTCATGCTCGCCATCAGCTTCCCATGATTTGGAGGCAAGCTTAAAGAGTGAGGCGGGTCTAAGGCAGAGAGAATGAGTCATACTGGACTGAACTTGTCCACTTTACAGTAAATGCACTTTATTAATGTTTTCCAAATAAGTTATTGAGTCTGTAAAAACTTTATTACGCACCAACAAGCATTAAAAAATAATTTAGGCTATAAAATAATTTTAAAACACTGATGCAGACTTAATGATTGGCAAAATCAGTGGCTGTTTATTCATTTAGGGAAATTTTTATTTTATTTATTTATGTAATTTTTTTTGTTTAGTTGCTCAGCTTACTCATACAGTATTTTATTTGATTTCCCAAACAGACTTTGTATCTGATTACACTGCTTACATGTGGAAAACTTACAAATGTTTGATATTATGTGATGAAAAGTAAAGTCAACAGTGACAATAGAAATGCTGGATTTTGTTTTGTCCTTTTTACCCTATAAATGCCTAATAATGGTTTATTAAACACTTTTCTTAACAGTTTTTATTAGTAATTTGTAACACCCTTGTTGTACAGTGGCACCTGAACGTTTGTCTCTACTGGTTGTGTTTTATGATTATAAATTCCAGTTCACATGGGTTTACTTTCAGTTCTGCTCTGTTCACTTCAACCCTGCACGAGGAACAAACTATTCAAAGCTTTGTGCCTCTCATTAACTCCACATTTTGTTTAGTATTTTCCAGTCTTGTTTTGCTGACAAACAAATGCAACTCACCAATGTAAAAAAACCAACAATAAAATAGCTTCTATTTTATATTTAAACCCATCCTGATCATTTGCAGGAAAAGCTGAGCGTGCACATGCACATTCATCCCTCTAGGGGTGAATTTTCTCACCCATCATGATTTGAAGGAATTCCTGTGCAGCCACTAAGATCAGACTTCCAAAGATTTACTCGTGCACGCCTCTGCAAAACCTTGAGGTGCAACGTGCACAAACACAAGCAGTGCAATATTTCTGTTGTAGTAATAATTTCAAGAGAAGCATCTGACAATGAAGACATAAGCTGTCTCTATGTAGGGTATGGGTCAACGCCTATGCCGATTAGTTGTCATGCAGAGTCTTTCTCAGTGCAGAGCTTGATGAGTATATCTGCGTCACTGCAGACGAGCCCATTAACCAGATTATTGCAGATTACCCTCTAAGTGCAGTGACACACAGTTCACACAGACTCACGCACGCGTACGTTTCCAGTTTTAAGGGCTTTTATCTGAATGATTCAAGATGCTCTGCCTGAACTAAAATCAGTAAACTCTGGAAATGTTCTTTTTTTGAAAACAAAAACTGTAAACAGCTGTTATGTTTCTCTGTCTTTTTATATGTGATTATTTCAGCTATACTCAAATGCTTAATCCACATCATTCCACAATGCATCTGGGTGCATTTAGGTGAAATTAACTGTAAGTAATTTCAGTACGAATGCATTTCATTTGTTCATTGAAATGTACAGCTGCTGCTTTCACTTCTTGCTAATATTCTTAATTGAGGGAGTTGTAATAAACAGAAATCCTATCAGATGATCCACTTCTGTTCAATACAAGCTCTAAACATTGTTTCAGATTTGCTTTGCTTCGTTGATTTCTAGCTGCAGACAGTGTCTCTGCAGGTCGACACAGTTGCAGCAGGTCAGTCGCACTCTTTCCATTCACCCACTGGATCGGAGTCAGGCTTACTGCCTGGGATACTTACCTTGAAGCAGCTTCTTACCCGACCTTTGACTCACCAAGTGGATGACACCGGCTTGGTTCCTGATGTCTGACGACATCAGAGGATTGGCGGGGATTTCAGGAAGTTACCCCTTGTCAGGCTGCCAGACCAGCCACTACATGTCTGTATGTCATTATCTATAAAGGTCAACACAGCTGATATTTCTGCATTTATGCTTCATTTTCTTCTGATGTCTGCAAAGATGTTCAGTCCTCTTTTAGCCTCTTGCTCTTTCTAATAACACCACCATCAAGGAGATCAATAATTGTGTTAAAAAAAAACAGACCAAGACTCGGTCACTGCTTGATTTAGTCTTGTATTTTCAGAATATGACTCTACATATTTGGCATCCGGCTATTTGTCTCTTCTTCTGTTGTTTCCGACTTATCTGCTATTTGCTCATCCTCTTTCCGATCCCTCTTTTTACTATTACTACACGTGGAAGTTCATTAAGAGATTATAGACTAATGTGCTTCAAGTATTCCCACCCCCAACAGCCCCTTCCATTCTCATTTCACTTCCCTAACACCTTCTACTTTGGTCTGGATTTCAATTAGTGTGCTCTACGTGAGGACTCACGCTCTCTTGTCTTCGATCTAATAAGTAGCTCACCTTGTTGTTGCACAATTGAATGTAAAACATGATTATATAGTTGATGATGTAACTATCAGGTCTGATTGTATTCATATCACCAACTGCTCTTGATGCCAGTGTTAAATAAAACCTTGGTTATTTCTTGTAAATGTTGCAGTGTGTTCTGCCGCGTGAGCTTGTGAAATTTTGTGATCTTTGTTAAAGCTCAGCGTACATGTTGTTAACATCATGATTTATTATAATGCTGAGGATTGCTCACAGCTAACAGATCAAACAAGTGGTAGTAGGAGTCGATGTCTCCCGTTGCTGAGGGATTTGAATAGTGAATGTTTGTAGTTTTAGAGATGAGTATTTTTCTGGACTGGAATTGAACAGGGGATGTAAGTAAACCTTAGTATTTTTGGTGCAAGATATTCCAGTGGGTAGGAGTGACACTATGTATAAAAGCAGAGATAGTGTTTTTTTGTTCGTATGAGGCAGCACAGAGTGACGAATCCTGGCGAGTAGATGGATGAATTTTATCCACCAGCAGGTACAGTGGTGGCAACAGGGGGTGGCCAATGGTGGCCATCAATCTGTTGAATAAACTATACTTTTAAGCAATATAAAAACTAAAGTATAGTTGCCTCAAATGATGTGGGTGGCCGGTTTGCAAAAACAGTAAATCACACAATTAATGATCCTGGAAAGTGCAGGGTTAATAACTTAATAGGCTAGGCTATTACATAGCTCAGGCCGGTGGACAGCAGACACCCATGAGGAGCCGGTCCAACAGAAAGCCGGTGCAATACCACACAGCAATCCTGATCGGAACCAAGCAGAACCACATAGATCCGGATGAAATGTTTGGTTGGAGTCCAGAGGAAAAAACGCTGGACCTTCGGGCAATGACTCCCCAGCTTGAGAGGCCACCTGGCCGGCCGTCTGCACTCGGAGCAACGGATGGGGTGGAAGTGGGTGGTCTTGGGCCAAAAAAATTTTTTTTGGACAGTCCCGTTTGGCTCTCTGAGTCCACTGAACACTGAATTCGGTTGGAAGAGGGACCAATTTTTAGTCCGGTTCAAAACCGGGTCAGTTTGATGTTACAGGACTGCAGAGAAGCGGGGGAGCTGCCGTCCTTCAGCTTGCAGGAAGTGGTTTATGATTTGCGCACAAGTGTGGGTGATTGGTTAAATACAGGTTAAATAAAGGTTAATAATAAATAATGGTTTGTTTTAGCTTCTTTTAACTAGTGTTTTGCTTCTTTGGACTTTTAGCTAACATTTAGCTACTTTTGACATTTAGATTTTCTACTTTAGCTTCTAACTAGTCTTTTCCTACACTTAGATTTTAGCTAGTATTTGCCTACTTTTGTCTTTCAGTTAATATGATGTCCTTTTACCATTTAGCAACAATTTAGCTGCTTTAGCTTTTAGTTATCCTTTTACTACTTTTGGCTTTTAGCAAGCATTTCAAGGTTTTCAAGGCATAGTGCTCTCAGCAGTCACACTAGTTCCACTATTTTTATTTTAAGTGATTTATTTATTTTTGACTCTGCAGTAGCTTAATGGTGTAGTGTGTGCCATTTGCATCTGGCGTATTTTCACTATCTAACTGTATTCAGGCAAAATATCCAGACAAAGACAGACCTCGGTAGTATTTCCAAGCAGTTTCAACCCTATCTTTAGTAAGTGACCCTTGTTAACCTTGACTAACCTTGAGCTGTACCTATGTAAGGTAAGCCCCCAACTAAACTCTTCCACAGCCGCTAATAAGATTCACCAATATGCTTTGTGCTGTAAGCCATGCAGCCCTGCTCCTAGAAAGTTTACATTCATGTATGTATGTTAATGATAAGTATATTAGAAAGTTGTTAAAACGTTTTATGAATGACATAGACCAGCAAAATAAATATTAAAATGTTTAAACATATTTTTTAGCCTTAAAGGACAGAACTTGTGCATGAGGTTGTATCTAAATTTATCACTGTCCAACACGTAAGACGACATCCTGACCACAGACGAGGAAGCAGTTTGCAGAGAGGTATTGCTCAACGAAGACAAGCATATGTGTGTGTGAATGCACAGAACAGTATCACAAAGAATCTGTTAGTCTGTTAATACTTGTACAAATGAAAGGGCAAGTATTCCTTGAAGGATTTCACATCGTCCACCGCCTTTCATGCCAGACTTCAAACGGACACCTTGTGATGAGAAATAATGCAGTTGAAGCCATTTTGTTAAAGCACCAAAAAAACTACATTGTGCAATAATGCAATATCTTGTGATCTTGCATGATTTGTCAGTGCTTGGTGCACATGTTGTGGGTGATTGTCAGATACTCTATGTACTCCCACACCAAGTGTCAACCCAGTGCCTGTAAAACTTTTGAGATAGAGACACTTTTGGAAGGACAAGCTTGAATGGGAATGACTCCAAAAGTTAACTGGCTGTAAAAGTAAAGACAATAATTGCTTTCTTAAAGTTTCATTAAAAGCCATCTAGTGGTTCAAGAGATATTTTGCTAACGGAGGTATACTCCAGCAGTACAGATGACAAACAAATGCCCCCCACCCCCAGTGTTCAAACACTCTCAGGCCTTCTGGTCTAGTCCTCCTCGAGGAGAGAAAACTAAAGTTACAAAATAAATAGGAAGTTTTTTTTACTAATTGTGACAACTTCCTGTTTGATACTGTGGTTAGAAATGATAATGCCACACTGATGTCTTGTTAGAGTAAATAGCCATCCATTATCTTTACTCACCCTTCCCTTTTGAGTCAAGGGGGTCACTGGTGCCCATATACAGCCATCACTGTGAGAAAGGCAGGGGACACCCTGGACAGATCGCAAGTCCATCACAGAGACACATGAGACAAACAACCATTCACTCACACTCACACCTAGGGACATTTTAAAGTTATCAATCAAACTAACATGCATGTTTTTGGTCTGTGGGAGGAAACGGAGTACCCGGAGAAAACCTACGCATGCACGGAGAGAACATGCAACCTCCACACAGAAAGGTTCCCCGCCATGATTTGATTTGGCGACCTTCTCGCTGAGAGGCAACAGCTCTACCAACTGTGCCACCGTGCTGCCCTAGAGTAAACAGACATTAGAAAACAGAACATTTCCTCCTCATCCTCATAAGATCATCACATTGCATTTAGGAAGCAGATTTGATACTTTGAGAGTTTCATGGTGTGATCATACTTCAATTCAGTTCAGTTCAGTTTAACTCCATCACAGGACTCTCATCTTGAGCAAGCATGAAGGCAACAGTGCAAAGGAAAACCTCCCTCAAACCTTTAGCAGAACCAGGCTCAGGACAAGCGGCCATCTGCTTCAACCAGTTGAGTTTGGTAGGAACAGATACACAATGGCAGGTCAAGAATCACTTGTTAAGATAGAAATAGTATCAAATGAAAACTATTCAGTTTTAACATTTCATTTAAGGAAATGAGGTCAGTTTGTCCTCTAATAGTCTAAGTCTATGGCAGCATAACAATCCAACCCTAACTATAGGATTTATCAAAAAGGAAAGTCTTAAGTCCAGTCTTAAAACTGGACAATGTGTCAGCTTCACAGACAAAAATAAGGAAGTTGGTTCCACAAGAGAGAAGCCTGATAACTGAAAGATCTTCCTCCCATTCTGCTTTTGGAAACTGTAGGAACTGCGAGTAAACCTGCAGTCTGAGAGCGGAGTGCTCTGTTAGGAAAATATGGAACAAGAAGATCTCGAATATAAGATGGAGCTAGGTTGTTGAGGGCTTTTTAGGTTAGAAGTAAGAATTTGAATTAAATTCTGGATTTGACAGGGAGCCAATGGAGAGAAGATAAAACTGGAGAGATATGATCTCTCCCACTAACTCCAGTTAAGACTCTGGCAGCAGCATTTTGGATTAACTGAAGACTTTTTAAAGTATTTGGACACCCAGATAATAAACCATTGCTTTAGTCCAGTCTAGACATGACAAATGCATGGACCCGTTTTTCTGCATCATTTTTAGATAAGATGTTTCTAATTTTAGTGATATCACGCAGGTGGAAGAAGGCAGTTCTAGTAACGTTTTTAATGTGGGGGATAAAAGTCATGTCCTGATAAAAAAAAAACCACCAAGATTTTTAACATTAGAGCTGTAGGTCAGATTAATGCCATCCAAGGAGGACGAAAGACTGAAAAATTTATTCCTAAGATGCTCAGGTCCAAAAACTAAAACCTCAGTCTTGTCTGTGTTCAAAAGCAGAACATTTAGGGTCATCCAGGTTTTTTATGTCTTTAAGACATGCTTGTAGTCTAAGTAGCTGATTGGATTCATTGGGTTTCATGGAGAAATATAACTGTGTATCATCAGCATAACAATGAAAATGTATTCCATGCTGTTTAATAACTTTACCTAAAGGAAGCATATATAAGGTAAAGAGAATCGGTCCAAGCACTGAACCTTGAGGAACTCCATGAGTAACTTTGGTGTATGATGAAGATTCATTATTTACATTTACAAATTGGAATCAATCAGATAAATATATTTAAACCAATTTAGAATTCCTGTAATTCCAATATCATATTCTAGTCTCTGTAATAGAATATTGTGATCAACTGTATGAAACGCAGCACTGAGGTCTAACTGGACCTCAGTATTTTTTTTTTACAAAAAGTAGAAAATTAAAGATAAAATATATTTTAGATAGCATTTTTTATTTTATTTTATGGTGTTTCTTGGGAGTTGTGTTCTTCCTCACAGAATGCTGTGCGTTTAATTCCTATCAAACGCTGATTAAAACATACATGTACTTTAATACATCGCTGGACTTTGATAAACTGTTCAAAGTGTTTTTCTGGTTTTATTTTAAAAATATCAACCTCAAAAATGCTCTATGCATAATAGAAATAACAAAAGATTATTAATATAGAACTATTGTCTTATTATTCTTCCTGTTTTCTGCAGAAACTGTGAAGCTGGGAGAAAACAAACAGCTTCAGTCTCTGCATGAAGGAGCTGTAAGGCCATCTGCTGGATCACTGAAGGCACCTCAAAGCTTCACCACCACAGAGGAGCTGCTGCTGCTGCAGGTGGCGCTCTTTTCATCCTGCACTCATTTCTGTTAACAGCATTGTTGCTTTATTCCCTCTGGAACTCCGTTTCCCACACTTCAGAATACACAAAAGCTGTATGAGTAAAACAGCCTGACTTCAGAGCTAAATTACATCATTTGATGTCTTAATCTAATTTATTATAATCTATTTCAATCTGAGTGAGTGAGCAAGAAGCAATAATTAAACATAAAAGTATGAGGTAATCATGAATGGGTTGTGAGTTGTGTTTAAGTGCCTCTTTTTGTTCTCGTCTGTCAAACATTAGATGTCACATGCTCAGAGAGTGATTCATGGTGGCACTTGTTCTGTTGAAAGCTGACATCAGACAGATCTGCTGGGAGAAATCTCATGTTCTTTTGTGTCCCACTGATGAACTTTGCTTCTTCTCTGCAGCCGGTTTTGTTTTTGTCAACATTATTGTGTGAACGCTTCATCATCTTCATGGTTTTCCTGCTTTTTCATCTTTCTGTACATTTTTTTAAATTGCTTTGTGCTATTTTATTCTTTAATGTACTGCACTTGCTGTATTTGTCTTTTTTTTTGTTGCAATTTTTAGTTTTTAAGTTTTTCATCCCTCCATATACCTGCTTTTTTCTTTTCGGGTTGTGGGCGAGCCGATGACGATCTTCAGCTGTCAAATGCAAGAGGGGAGATAAATCTGTACGGTTGTAAACATAGTTTTAACTACCATCAACTTTTCAAATTTTTTTAGCTTATAACTTAGCCTTTTTCTGCATTTAGTTTGTAGCTTGTATTTTGCTATATTCAGTTTTTAGTTAGCATTTGCTACTTTTAGCTTGGAACTACCACTTTGCTCTTTAGCTTTGAGCTAGACATCATACATTTAGTTACCCGCTTGTTTATTAGCTTCAATTTAACTTTTTGATAAATTTAGCTTTTTGACCAGTTTTGCAGCTTTAAACTAACCCTTCACTACTTTTAGGATTTAACTAATTTTCTAGACTTTTGCTACTCAGCCAAATAAAACATTTAGTTTTTAGTTTACCTTTCCGTATTTTGAGATTTATGCTATCCTTTCATTAGTTTTTAGCTAGACATTGGCTACTTTTAGCCGCACATATTACTTTTAACATTTAGCTAAACTTTTGATACTTTAGAATTTTGGCCAGTTTTGCAGCTTTAAGCTAACTTTTCATTACTTTTAGGTTTTAGCTAATTGTTACTTCAAGCTAGGCTTTTGCTACTTTTAACATTTGCTCAGTCTTTTCCCCAAATAAAACATTTAGCTTTTAGGTTGCCTTTCCTTATTTTGAGATTTAAGCTACACTTTCATTCTTTAGCTTTTAGCTAGACATTGGCTACATTTAGACACACTTTTATTACTTTTAACATTTAGCTAGACTTTTGATACTTTCAGCTAGTTCTCTGCTACTATTAGCTTTTAGCTAGCTTTTGCTACATTTAGCAAGCCTATTGTTTAAACTTATATTTAACATTTTACTACTTTTATCTTTTAACTAGATATTGGCTACTTTTAGCTAGTGTTTGCTTTTTTTAGCTTGTCTCTTTTTAGCTTTTAGCTAAATGTTCTGCTTGTTTTATCTTCAACACCTCTGTTTCTGCTTCCTCAGCAAATTTCCACAAAACCGTTGAGCACTCAGCCATCACACTGAGTGCACAGTCCCTCCAGTGATGGTTAATCGTCTCCCAGCTTTACTTTCTGTGGGAGCGATGACTCAGATGACTGTTTGTCTGGGCTGCAGAAGGGAATGCTTTCAGGCTCTGCTTCATTTTAACCTTCCAAGTGATTTATGGCCACAGATGGTGCAAAACTGCAGGCATCTTTCACAGCTGACAGCCAGCGTTAGAATATCCGCGTGTGCGCGCGCGTTCATTTCTATAATTATGGAGTCTGAATTGATTTGCATGTGCTCTGTAAACAAAGTGAAAGATTGCATTTCCACTGGGCTTCTTCTGACACATCTGTAACGTGTAACAGATCATGATTAAAACACATGATTTGGCCTCGGGAAATAAGAGTTCACCAAACGTGCACATCCTCCTGAGAGAAATCAATGTGTTTTAGGCTCTACGTGGGACAATTCCCCCTTGTTATCAGTTAAAGGTTGGTTTTGGAGTTGGCAGTGGAACAAAGAGGAGTTTAGTGGTATGATCTTGAAGGAAAACCACCCTGGTTTGGTTTAGTGAAACCCTCTGTTTGAGCTGCAGACAGACTCAGGTGATGTGGCAGTAATTTTGGGTCGTGGTCACTCGTTTGGCTCTTTAATGTATCATGAATGGTTCAGGGTGGAGCTTCACTCCTCCACTTTTCTGTCTCAGCATCTTTTAGAACAATTATTTGCAGGGAAGTATAATTTTCCTTATCATGCCGTGGAGCAGTGGGAGAATATGATTAAGCCAGGAACATAAGAAACAATAAATCGGATGTACAGGTCCTTCATGAGAGAAGAGTGAAAAAGCAAAAGTAATAAGAAATTGGGAAGGGGGACTCATGAGTTGGATAGGAGAAAAGGGTGGGGAAGACGAGGGAGAATTGGGTTGGAAAGCATAAACATTGAGGTGAGAGGAGGATAGATGATGAAGAGCATGTTATAAATCTGCTTCGTCAAGCTGCTTCAGCCCACGTCAGTGGTTCACATGCAGCCTCCAGTTTGCATGTCTCATCTAGGGCTGATGTCACAAACCACCGTTCTTTTAACCTTTTCCTCATGAACCACTTCTTTCTCCTAACTTTGTTTTATTTGTGCGCTAACGTGGATGAGAACACCATTCATCACTTATCATTTCTCAGAGCTAGATTTCCCAGTTTATGTTTGATTTAACCATTTCACATTTTATTCAGTAATCTGAAGACATTCAAACATCACAGGCTTGTTTAGGTTTGGCATTTGACTACAGATTATGGATATTTATATATCTGTTTAAATCAACACAAACAATTTTATTGGATATAGAAATCTTGTTTGTTTAATAACTAATTGTTTATGTGATGCTATTTATTGTCATTGACATCACTTGTGTTCCAGATTGCAAAGCAATAAAGTTACAGGAAGAGACCATGTCTGACAGGGGCAGTCAGACTACAAGCTTATTTTTAATAATTTATTTACCATTTGTTGGTACAGATATGAATGGTTTTATGATTGAAGTGAGTTCTTGTGTTTGTTAGTGACTATTATCATTAAGAAATTGTAACTTTATTTACTTGTGTCTGTGAACATACCTGTTCAGTTGACCCAAGTTGCCCTTTAAATTATGATTCTATTTGATTTATTGACATAGTTTGATTACAGCCAAGTCAGCCGTAGTAAGACGGAGTACGTGTGTGAGAGGGAGGCCGGTGGAACAGTGAGGCTACAAGGAGCAGAAGTCACAAAGGTGCAGGACTTCAAGTACTTGGGGTCCACTGTCTACTGGGGAGTGTGGTGAAGAAGTGTAGAAGTGAGTCCAGGCAGGATGAAGTTGATGGAAAAACGTTTCCTTTGACCTTTGCCGACACCCGTACAGAACCGTGGTGAGACCAGCTATGTGTTTTGGTTTTGAGACAGCGACATTGACTAAAAGACAGGAGACAGAACTGGAAACAATAAGGACAAAGATATTGAGGTTCTCCTTGGGTGACAAGTGAGATCATCAGAGATACAGCACAGGTTGAACAACTGGGAGATAAAGTTAGAGAAACTAGACTGAGATGGTTTGGACATGTCATGAAGAGGGACAGTGGGTATATTGGTAGAAGGATGTTAGAAATGCAGCTGCCAGGAAAAAGACAAAGAGGAGATATATTGATGCAGTTAGAGAGGACATGGAGGTAGTTGGAGTGAGGACAGAGTGAGATGAAGGAGGATGACTCACTGTGGAGACCCCTGAAGAGTGAAGAAGAAGAAGTTTGGTTACAACTTTGTGCGTTTAAACCTCTCGTTACACTAGACAACTTTTGTCTCCAGCCATTCATCTGTCACTCTAATCGTCCTTCTCCACACTTTTCCTTTTGTCTTCATTTCTGCTGCCGCTCATGTGCTGCATTTATTCAGAGAGGCAGAATCAGGTGGAACTATAATTAAATGAAGCATCTGATTCAGGTCAAATAAGCATCAAAACACATGCAGAGACACAATTTTTATCTCAGATTTATTACAATACTTACCGCCGTACACGTCGCTTTGCCGTATAAGTTGCATCTATTATGCGTCACCGCTGACCACCCAGAAATGTGGGCCGGTGTTGTGCCAAAAATTGATTGGCTGCCAAATAGTGGCCGTGGGTGCGTGCACGGGAGGACTTTAACAAGAATTTAACTAGCTTAACACTTAAAAACAATTATTTGTTTGCTTGAAAATGTAGCAAAGATGGGTCTCAGTTAAACTTTTTCTTAATAAATGCACTTTGACGGTCAAATCAGCTGCATTTCAAAAACCGATTCGCGGCTGCGGGAGCGAGCAGAGGGATGCCTTGCTGTGCATTTCTTAGACATTTAACAAGATAACCACCTAAAACAATTATTTGTTAAATCAAAATTACAGCAAAGATGTGTCTCAGTTTAACTTTTCTTTAATAAATGCTACTTTAATGGTCAAATCAGCTGCATTTCACCTGGGCGGTGTGGCGAAATGAAGCTGATTTGACGTTTACTTCAGGAGTTCCAGAGCGAGATGAAGGTATGGCAAGCCAGGTGTCTCATTAATAGACAATTTTACCTATTAATGAGACATTTGGCTTGCCACATTAGTTGAGTGGCTGAAAATGGTAGTGTTCAATATTTTCCACGTCAGAATGAATGAAATCGTCAGATCTCAGCCAAAAATTAGGTTATAAATATGAGGAAATAAAACTTATATTAGTTGCTTCGCTGTATAAGTCGCAGGCATGCTAATTTATGCACAAAAACTGCGACTTACACAGCAAAAAATATCAAATTTCACGCACATTACATGCAACATATTACAAAAAATACTACTAGAATATACTTACATTAAAGTAAAGGAGGGACATGAATAGAAATACTTTTTATATCTAACTAAAACTATTTCAAAAATTGTTGAACAAACAAAAGGGGTTCTTCATCAGTAGTAAGAACATTGATCCATCTTACTCAAGCTGAAAATGTCTCCCATCATAATCATTTCATTAGTAATCACTTCCAGGTATCATGGCAGTTGGTTATTACAGAATTGTTTACTACTGATCGTGAAAATAACTCACATCAAATGGGGCCGAGATGGTGTAGAGGCAGGGCAGCCGGCTTGGGACCCGAGAGTCCCAGGTTCGATCCCCAGTCACTGCACATCACGTGGCGTCTCTGGGCAGCACGTCTAATCCCCAAAATGTCCCCCGGGCGCTTTCAATAGCTGCCCACTGCACCACCTGGTGGTGGATGGGTTAAATGCAGAGACTAATTTCGCCATTGTATGGAAACATACAGTGCTGACATTGTGATGACATTATTATTATTATATTATTAACAGCACGTTTCACTGTTCTCGGCATTCATGTAAAGAAACCTCAAACTATGACAAAGTAAAGTTTCACAAATATGCACATTTTTGTCTAGAAATAAGTTATGTCACTTTAGTCAATCTTCTATGAACTTTACAGAAATAATCAACTTTATCCTGTGATCCAGTAAATCTTTTACACGTTCAGGTATACTCTTGTTACTAAGAAGTTTTTAAAGTGTTTCTGGAGTTTTAGCCTGTCTGAGAATATGAACGATGTTCTCCTGAGACTGGACTCGGGCCTGTGTTTCCATCATTAAACCCAACTTGGGTTAAAAATACAGCAAACAGAACTCTCTTCCAGAGGGTTTGGACAGTCTCTAAATATTCCTAAAATATGTTCGGAGCATTGTTTGTTTAAGCAGTAAACTATTTTCTGAGATATTTTAAAATATTTACACAGTGTGACCTGCAAGTTGTTCTCACACAAGAACCTCATAACCTTTGTGTCTCACTTGGATCTGCAGCGAACTCACAACCGAGGGGTGGTGCCCATTTTCAGTAAAAAATGGGTTCTTGTTCATGAATGCATCAGGATGTTTTTTATTGTCGAAATGTTATGCAGACAAAACATCATCAATAGTTTGAAGCAACTTCTTGCAATGGTTTTGCAATTGAATTCTCCTTGTCCTCTCTCATGGACTGTGTTTCAGACAAAGTATTTACCGGAGCGGATTCTTTGCTGCTGCCTCATAAATACTTCCTGCCTGTTTAGATTCAGAGCCTTTCCTGTTTGTAGCACTAAGCAACACTTCACGGTAGATTGTGGTCACAGATAATGTTTCTGTTTGAGCACATGGGCTCTTCAAAAAATACTGATCTCAGTCATCAGATTTGGTTCTTATGCAAAATAAGTTACATTTTAATCAGTGTTTTAAGTATCAGTGTGCAGGATTAAAACAGTCACGTTACAAATTGATCAATGCAACAGACAGAACAAAGCTTCAACTTGTTGGAGGATGAGGTACATTGAGTCAGACCAATATTTCACAGTGCAATCAAAGAGCTTTGCCAGCTGGCTGCTGCTGCTGAGTCTGTTATTTATTTATTTTTATTTTTTTAAAGAATGTGCATGTTGATAAATAGTTAGATTAAGATCAACAGCTGCATGAAATTTTGCCTCATTAATATTCTTGCATAAAGCTTGAATTTTAATTGTTTCTCTGTTCATTTTCCAAATGCATTCTTTCTGTTTTGATTGATTTTTGCGATTAGCCTTCTTTCATAACCTCAATGTCGGCGGTGGGCAATCATGTCTTTGCCTGCTTCTGTGTGTGTGTGTGTGTGTGTGTGTGTGTGTGTTTGTTACCAAAATACCTCGTGAACCACCTCTAACACATTTAATGAACCTTGCAGAAAAAACAACTAATTCTTTTTGGAGTTATCTAGATTCAAGATGGCTGTCACAATTATCCATCCATTATCTTTACCTGCTTCTTCCTTTAAGGGTCACGGACACTGGTGTCCATATCCAGCAGTCACTGTGTGAGAGGTGGGAGACACCCTGGACAGGTCGCAAGTCCTTGACAGGGACACGGAGAGACAAACGGGACAAACAACCATTCACTCTCTCACTCACACCTAGTGACAATTTAGAGTTACCAATCAGCCTAACATGCATGTTTCTGGTCTGAGGGAGGGAACCGGAGTACCCGGAGAAAACCCACACATGCACGAAGAGAACATGCAAACTCCACCCAGAAAGGCCCCGGGCCAGGATTTGTTCTGGCGACCATCTCGCTGAGAAGCAACAACTCTACCAGCTGAGCCATCTAGCAAAAACTTAAAAATGATATATATTTTTTACAATTAACTATTTGGAGTCCAAAAAATTTTTCATTCAATCAACCTTTATTTAGACAGGTAAATACCATTGAGCCTCGAGGACTCATTTACAAGAGAGACCTGATTTCAACCAACAATGATGACAACAGTGACAACAACAAACAGTCACAAAAAGTCATACAGATTTTTTTTTTTTTTCACAAATAGGATGGCTAAAAAAAGAAAAGTAACAAAAAACAGATAGATTCTAATGCAAATGTAGAAAACTAAAAACAGGAACATGTCTGCATTGGTCCCTGTCAGGAGTCCAACAGATTCCTAAAGCCACTTAGAGAGGTCAAGGTCGAGAGCTTCAAATCTTTTTGCAATTACAAATATTATTGTAAATTACAGTATTATTGTAGAATGCCCTATCCTATTATGCAAAAAGTACAAAAAATGACTTCTTTGCCCATTTTAGTATTTTGGCATTTTGGGTATAGGGTCTGTTTGGTGAGTTCACTTGCTGTGGCAACCCCCACAGAGGGGAGCATCTGAAAGAAACACAACAGCTTCAAATAAATGTAAAAAACATTCATGTTAGACCTTTGACAGTGAGAATGTTCATTTGTCTCATTTCTGTTGGGCATTAGCTGGACTGAGACTGTCCAGGATGTACCCCACCTCCTGCATAATTGCATGGAACATAAGTTTCACAGACCTACTGGTAATAAGCATAAGATAGTTTTTTTAAAAATGACTATATTAAAGCATTTTTTGACTAATTAAAGAAGAGAAAAGTCAAAAGATTTCTGGCACTTAAGTAAGTTGTATAAGGATCTGTGGCAGTTTTCTGTGAGCATCCACAGCCCACAGACGTTTGTTTAGAAGTGAAAAAGCAAATTAAAACCAAGAGAAAAGTGACATCTGTCTGTATTTCCAGCTCTCTCTGACAGTTTGGATCCAATAACTCAATTCCACTCATGTAGATTCAGACAGAGACTAAGATGATGAAGAGCGGAGAAAAACATGTACTTAAGAGGTTGAACTTGTATCCACGTGTGATTATAGATTCTGTATGAAGTCTTTAGCTTTGCCAAAATGTCTACCACTACCTCACATGGCTGAATGGAGGTTTTACTGCCGGACGCCAACTGTGAAACCCCACTTTTATTTTTTTTGAGTGATGTGTCGCACAAAAACGTAAGAAAAGGACACAGTTTAAAACAGACATCTAGAATAACCTGACTTCACAGATTGAATTTCCGTGCAGCTAGTTTCTGCCAGAAGTAAAACCCTTGTCTCTGTTAACACTTTTGATTTAACAGATTTAAAACCACTTGTTAAAACCAGTTTTGGAGACAGGCATCAATAAACAATCAACTAAAATAACATCGTAGTTGTTTTGTTTTTTTTGACTGAACAGTTTCCACTGATAATGAAAATGTTTATACTGAAGACATAAGCATATTATTTCATTTCAATTCAGTTTTAGCACCAAATCACACCAGAAGTCATCTCAGGACACTGAACAAAAACATTCACATACATTAAAAAAAAGCCAATAAGGAAAAGTTTTCTATCTAAGGAAGCCAGTAGATTGCGTTGAATCGTCACATCGTTGCAGTCTCCCATCCTGAGCAAGCACTGTGGCAACAGTGGAAAGGAAACACTTCCTTTTAACAGGAAGAAACCTCCAGGAGAACCAGGCTCAGGATGATCGTCCATCTGCTTCGACCAGCTGGTGTTTGAGGACAGGAAGGAAGAACAGACAGGTCCAGTTGTACTTTCTATTGGAGGGAAGACCAAAAACACATTAAGGATAGAAATAAATAGAGATAGTGAGGCACAGTGGCTCAGCTGGTAGAGCTGCTGCCTCTCAGTGAGAAGGTTGCCAGATCGAATCCCAGCCAGGGACCTTTCTGGGTGGAGTTTGCATGTCCTCCACTTCCATGCGTGGATTTTCTCCAGGTACTCCAGTTTCCTCCCACATACCAAATACATGCATGTTAGGCTGATGGGTAATCACATGTTAAAATAGAAATAATATCATATAAAAACTATTCAATTACAACAAGTCATTTAAAGAAATGAGGTCAATTTGTCCTGCAGCAGTTTAAGTCTATGGCAGCAACAAGTCAACCCTAACTATAGGATTTATCAAAAAGGAAAGTCTTAAGCCCAGTTTTAAAACTGGACAATGTGTCAGACTCACAGACAGAAATATGGAACAATAAGATCTGTAATATAAGATGGAGCTAGGTTGTTGAGGGCTTTGTAGGTTAGAAGTAAGATTTTGAAATCAATTCTGAATTGGAGAGAATGGAGAGAAGCTTAAACTGGAGAGATATGATCTCTAGCAGCATTTTGGTTCAACTGAAGACTTTTTAAAGAAGTATTTGGACACCCAGATAACAAACCATTACAATAGTCCAGTCTACATGTGACAAATGCATGGACCAGTTTTTCTGCATCATTTTTAGATAAGATGTTTCTAATTTTAGTGATATTACACGGTTCTAGTAATGTTTTTAATGTGGGGGATAAAAGACATGTCCTGATCAAAAATAACACCAAGATTTTAACATTAGAGCAGGGGGCCAGATTAATGCCATTGTAGTAGTAACGTACGTACGTACGCCACCAACTGTAGTATGACATA
>NC_056509.1:29447126-29456890 GCF_014905685.2 Nematolebias whitei
CCATCTGATAGATTTGAGGTCATCAGGGTCAGATCAGGTTCACTACACCATCCAGTCAAATAAGAATTATTAATTCTTAAACCTTAAACCTTGACTGGTGTCTCAATTTGCCAAAAAAAAAAAAAACTTCTTTAAAATCTGTTAAATTTTTTGCGAAGGTTGTTTCATAACTGCTTAATTTGGGTTTGAACTAGTATGACATTTTCTTTCATCACTTTTCTTTCGTATTAACCTAAACCGACACCTAACTCCGAAAAACAAGTCTTTAACCTGAAAAATCACGTTACTTGGCTCAGGGACCACATTTTGCTCCTCGTATTTACAAAAGTCCCCTTTACTCGTTGCCCTTTCAGGTTTTGGACCGACAACATATAAAAACAAGAACATGCACACAAACACTTACAGCACTGCCAAAAAACAAACTTACGCAGAAACACAAACACAAACATCTGTTTTAATTTGGAATAGGACAACAACAAAACCATCCTGCTCCTCCTCCCAGTGATAATATGAAGCAGAACCTGCACATGTCAACTTGGAAGATATGAAGACTTTACTTCTGAAAAAAGCTGCTCATACAGTATGTTATTTTAATTTTAATTAAAATCTCTGTGAAGGATGGGGAAAAAAGGGTTTCTAAAGAGGATAAATGCAGTTTAATGTTCACACATTTTTTACATGATGAATCAATAACTATAACTGGTTTTATTTAAAATACTTGATTGACTTTGTACTTGTAGGATGTCCCAAAACTGACCAAAACAAAGTCATTAACACCCAGACTAGACTGGATGACTGGGGCTTTTTAAAGTTATTTTTATTTAACTACAAAATCCGACAGTTTTAGGAATTAGTCTGACTGGGAATCAGAAAGGCTACGAGACACGTCGACATGGAGCGAGCCAAAGTAAACCACCTCCTCTTCTACTGCAACATTTCTTTCCCACTCATGTTCCTATCTGCTTTCAGTCTCTTGATCAACAGCTGTAGATTTTTAAAACGTTGGGTTGTTTTGTGTTGACTATAGAAAGTGTCTACTTAAGACAAAGAAAAAAAAAGAATTAGGAGAAGATGAGTGAAGGGGAACTCACAGTAAGCTAGAGTCGTGAGAACACAGGAATGAGGAGGCAGCTCTGAGTCATCAGTCCTCCCAAGGCAGTAATCGAAGTCTTATCTCGAATTCTCAGGAAACGTGTCCAAATGTTAGTTTAGAGCCTTTAACCTTTGCATTGACTTTTTAGGGAAAATCAGCATACATTCATTTTTGTTCATGTTTTAATTTTTATTTTTGGTGCCGTCATTAAACATGAATAGTCATTAGAATAGTAGATTTATTTTTATTTTTTGCTGATGACAAGATGGTTTTTGGAGGTTCCTTCTGGGTGCTTTGAATCATTTTGGCATGACTTCCCCAGAGGAGTTGACGGGGGAGAGGATGGGCCCCAAAAACCATCTTATCACCATCAAACTGTTTTTTTTTTTTCCACTATGGGTGTGTGGTATTTGTGGGACTCAGCTTTTTTGTGCCTCCTCAGACTGAAGAAGTCCTTTGGATGAAGGACGAAACGTCTCAGCAGAATAATAAAAAAGAAAGATGACTTTTTATATTTATCTTATTTTGTCAGAATTATTTCAAATTCAGGTGGCTCTGCTGGTAGAGCTGTTGCCTCTCAGCGAGAAGGTTGCTGGATCAAATCCTGTCCTGGGATCTTTCTGGGTGGAGTTTGCATGTTCTCTCTGTGCACATGTGGGTTTTCTCTGGGTACTCTGGTTTCCTACAGATCAAAAGCACACATGTTAGGCTGATTGGTTACTCTAAATTGTCTCTAGGTGTGAGTGAGAGAGTGAATGGTTGTTTGTCCCGTTTGTCTCTACGTGGCCCTGTGATGGACTGGAGACCTGTCCAGGGTGTCCCCCACCTCTCACACAGTGACTGCTGGATATGGGCACCAGTGGTCCCCTTGACTCAAAGCGAGTAATGATACTAGATGGATGGATATTTTAAATGCTCTTGTAACATCACTGTAAATTTGCTACACTTATGTTCATTAAGAAAAAAAGTGGCCACATTAAAATATATTATAAGCACAACTTTTAATCCCATATTTATCATATCACATCATATTATCCCTATACTTTCAAAACGTCCATCATTTTACTAGATGATGCTCCATTTTTACATTTGAGTGACTTTGTAAAAATTACATACAGGCGACGATGACAGCTGTACGTTCTCCTGGCTAGACGTCGCTGCTTAGTTTCATGCATTTTCTCATTCAATAAAACTGTTATCGATTGGATGTAAAGAGCATGAACACACTTGGATGTTGCAAAGGTAAACATTTAGTATGAAAAAGCTGTTGCACATTCATTCAGGCTGCAGAATTCAACGTTCCACGCCTGACAATGGTTTTCTCCATTTGGCTTCACCAAAGCAGAACATAAATAACTAATACAACGTGCTCCAGCAGCTTGATGGTATATCCGGGTTAGCAAAAGCAAAAAAAACAACAGAAACTGCTGAAGTACATGAGTAGAGTTAAAAAAAAAGGCCTCATTTTCAGCTACCTGTTCTGAAGAGTCCAGTGGGCTGGATGGTCTACACAAAACGCCAGACTGACATTTGTTTAAAATGGTCAAAAAATCATTTTGAGCATACGAAGGGTAAACCTCTTTTGCGAATTGAAAGTTTTTAGATTAAAAAAAGAACTTTTTTTTAAGTTTGAATGCCATTTAAAAGGTAAAATTTTAGAATTTTCAGTCTTTTGCAGGTTCTTGAGTTCCAGGGTGGCACCAATGAGCAGCAGCTCGAGGCCATCCCACTAACTGGCTCCAGGACTATGAGTCTGTAGAAGAGTCCATTCCCGGCTGGAGCATTACATTCCAACTGATACTCGTGCCTCCAGCCTTCCAGTGAAATTATTTTAAAGAAAATACTTACCTTGTGTTCTCTTCGTGCTTTTTCAGAGACGTCTCTTTAGTCTATTCCCCTGAACTGCTCTCCTTCTGACCCGAGCTCTCTACCTGTGAACTTGTTGACTCCCTTTCAGCTGCTCCTTCTCCATCCAGCCACAGCTGCCTGCTTTCTCCCCAACGTCTCAACTCGCCCTCTCTACCGTAAGATACACGGAACAAATTAATCACCATTTCTCCTCCTCCAAGAGATTAATCATTCTCCTCCATCCCCAGGTTTCCCTCATCCCTGGGCTGTACAAAGTTTCTATTGTCACTGTAAATAAACCACTTTTATTGTTCAGGAGTTTGAGTTCTGTTCTTCACTCCGTCCATATTCTCTGGGTTCTTGTCCTCGTGACAAAAATAAAACAAACAAAAAAGTGAATATAGTTTAACGAAGAAAAAAGCAGTAAAAATAATTTTTAAAAATAGTTTTCTAAGGTGGTTGATTTCAACCCTAAGCAACACAAAATAATCTAAAGATAAAGGACAATACGAGGATAAATATGCTTTAAAATTATTATTCTACTAAATCAAATTCTTAAAACACATGCAGTAACTGAATGATTTAAAACTCTTCAGTATTTATGAAAACATATTTTTTTAATAGGTTAGCTTGAACGCTATGAACAGAGCTTAAACTTTCACAAATGGATAAATGTTCAGTTTGGTATCATGATGCTTTATGAGTTCATATTCAAAAAGCAACATTTGAAATGTTTTTAAAGATAAAGTTATGCTTTCACATGCATTTACTGTACATGTACTGCTACAAGAATCATACCGTAACATGTTGTTTACAGCAAATAATGTGAGAAACGCAACAGTTTTCATTTCCCCTCTGAGTTCCCATCACAGGTTCTGGTTTAGTTAACAAGAGCTGCTCCCAGTCGTTCAAGTCCTGCCCACAAAATAAAAAACAGATTTCCATTATGAGAAATTTCCATCACACGTGCATCAAAAAATATACAATTCAGACTTGGATTGGACAGTTCCATGCATTTTTTTCTCTAACCAGAGCTCTAAATGATCAGCCTCCTCAGTGTGCTGACTGTTCTCCATGAACAGCTGAACATACAAAGTGCCGCTCTTTCAAGGCGGCCGTTGCAGTGACGCTGATGATTCTGCACTTTTGTCTTCATGTCACTCAGATTTGTATGATTCCACTTTCTGAGACTTTTTAAAATACTCCACTCAATAGTTCTCGCTTTTTTGTATTAGGGATTAGACGTTAAAATGCATGGTTACCAGTAAAATGAGATGCGTGTTACAAAAATAAACAAACAAATATAAGCGCGGAAATATTTGACCTGGGAATTTGTTGACATTGAGCAGACAAAACTTCCATGAGAATTCATGCATGTGAAGTCATTTCAGCACAAACTCTGTCCCTTTATTTTGGTGCAACAGAGGTTCAGTCTGGTTTTTGGATGAACTCAGCCAATAATATTTTTTCCTTCTTTAATCATCATTTCCTCTGTCTGGTCTTCTTAATAAAGATAAAGGCAGAAAACACACATTTTACACATCAGGGTTCTTTTTTTTCTTCTTCTAATTCCAGTCTGGAATACAAATATAAAAATCTGTTGTTTGTCCATACATTTGGTAATTTTGTTATTTTTGATCTTTTATTCTGTACAAATTTTATATATATATATATGCATTTCTAGCTATGGCTGAATAATATATGCAATTAACATACAGCTGATATGAATAAACTTTGCACAAGTTGTCCTAAGGTTGTGGCTTATTATTAAATAAAAATCATTTTTCAGCTTATAAATGGATTATTACACTAGATGTATTTGCTGAAAAGCTAACATATCTTTGCAGAAATAACACAACACAAGCAAAAAAACAAACAAACACAGCCCTGTTCCTTTGACGCAAATTAATATCTAATTGTTATCATTGTTAAAGCTTTGCAATGGCTGTGATGTCTGATTTGGACATTCTGAGCTTCTGCTTTGTTGTTTTTGACACGTGGAGCAAATTTTTCTAGAAGTAAAAGCATAAAGGAATGGATTTAGGCAACTATTTACAAACGTTGCTCCAAAAATGTTCCAGGTGTTTGAACAGAACCTCAATAGACCCTGATTTTTGAGACAAATAGCTGCCACACCCAACACATTTATAGAATAATATGGAACCCAGAGGACAAAATAGCTCACAGTGATGCAGTCGAGTGGTCTGCAGGTGGTTGAAGAAGGCTGTTTGATTAACCTTCCTGTGGAGGCAAATGTATGAAAATGCCACAAAAGAAAGGGAAATGAATCCCAATATGACCTCCATCAGCAGCACAGCCACCCACTGGGCAGCAGCTGAATACTGAGGTTGGCAACTGATCCATTGGTGATCCATTTTCAGCTGTCGAACCACCAAAGCAGTGATGAACAGAAGCAATGCAACAAGCCAGAGCAGGACCAGCATCAGTCTTTTTCGTACCTGATGGCATCTCGCTCGATGCACCACCACTAAATATCGCTGGATGCTTAACCCAGTCACTGTCAGCTGGCTGTTGTAAATGCTGCAGTACACAGGGCACGCTAGAAGCTTGCAGGTTCCCAGGCTGAATGTCCAGCCGAAGAAGAGATTATAAATCCAGAGTGGGAGGGTGAGCAGCCAGAGCAGGTCAGACACGGCCAGATTCAGCATCAAACTCTGGCTCACACTGGACAGGTGCTCCCAGTTAAGCCTGAGAATAATGACAGCCATGTTTCCAGGAACTCCCAAAGTGAAGCAGAGAGATAACATCACTGCAGGGACCAGACCATTGTCATCCCAGGTGGGGCGAGCTAGAAGTCCAGGAGTAGAAAGGTTAGGAGTGACCACAGTGGAATTTAGCTGATCCATGATACGTCTTCTGTCAGCGTTGATTTCTCTGACCAGCTGTTGGTGATAAATGTGTAGCCGGTTACAGAAGTAAAATGGTCGATGTTTTAAAGAGGAACTTCAAAAAAAGGAAACTGATGCTGAAGCAAAAGACTGACTGAGGTGTTATTTAAAATGTATTTTTCATTATTGGTAGAATTGTTTTGCTTACCATGACTATAGATTTTCACAACTGAACGTGAATTGGAAATGTATTTATATGGCAAAATTTAAAACAACTTGGCTAAAATACTTTTAGTTATCATACAGTAAAGTAAAATGTAACTTGATAAGTCTCTGCATACAGTTATATACTATGACTGTTTGAAATTCCTGTTGGACAAAGTTTTGAATAAAAGCCACTCTTCAACCAAAAAAAAGGACAAAGGTTGCTTTTTTTGTTGCAAATCTACATTTTCTTTTAAAACTGTTTGGGGGAAAACACTGAACGTTTTCACATGGAAGTTTATTTTACTACTTTATGCAAATTAGGGACTGAGATGGTGCAGTTGTAGGCAGTGGCGATTTTAGCCTCTTTTTGGGGTGCTCAAGCATCTGTAAACTTTAACTCAGCACCCCTGAAAAATAAACAAACCATCATTATAATTTGTAAGGAAGCTTGTTTCTCTAATCTTAGGCTCACCAAAATATTGAATAAATTTGGAATAAATGATGACAAACTAATCTATGAAAAAATCTATGAATTATTTTGTTGTTGCATGAGTCGAATCCTCAACGCCACCTGTCAATCAGCCCAGTAGGATTGTTAACAACTGACCAATCGGAGACCTCATTTTGAAACGAAGCGAAACGTCCCTTACCTGCAGGAGCTGGGGGTGGAGGGGGTGCGTTAGCATGCGCGAGAGAATCGAAGTGTGCTCTATTCACACAAGGAGAGCTGTTGGTCAGGCTACTTCTTGTTGCTCTCTAAAATAGTTATTGAATCAAGTGTTTACTTATGTAGGTAAAACTAGATGTTTAAAAACCTGTTAAAAAATACACCAAAATGCAGGAAATGGCATCTACTTTATAAAAAATGTTCTGGGGGAGGACCCCCAGACCCCACCACCAGTGTACCCCCCCCCCCCCCCTCCCAACATTACAAATGCTTCTGTCACAATTAGCCATCGTGTTGTTCAAGTCAAGAGCCGTTGTCAGCACTGGGGGTGGGGGGCTGAGCACCCCTAAGGGGCTGATTCTAGAATCCCCCTTGGTTGTAGGGCATCCAACTTGGGACCAGAAAGTTGCAGGTTGAACTCCCTGCCATGCCCGCATGTTGCGGTGTCCCTAATCCCTGGGCGCTTACATAGCTGCCCACTGCTCCACCTGGGTGTATCTCTTGTGGTGGGTTAAATGCAGATAACTAATTTCCTCAATGTATGGGAACATATAATGATGACAACACATAGCAACTTACTGGCTGTCAAAAATATCCCTGAAATAAAAATAAATAAATAATTGTGACTCTTTGACTGTCTTTTATTCTGTTGGACTTGGGTGTTTATAAAACAGTTTATGTCCTGCCTCTGCTCGGTGAGATCTTTGGTGGGATCTTTGTTCCAAAAGTTTTTGTCAACTTTTGTGGTTCCAACAAGTTTTCTGTTTACTCAACATACTGAGACAACCAGCTGCCCAACAATCTTTCATGACTGTCACATGGTTTGTTGTGTTACGTACCAATAATGGCAAACATACCATAGTTATATAAACTAAGCTGTGTGGAGGTAAGATAAAATGTATTTAGTCAAAGTCTTTTTAAATCCCAATGTTTTTCTCTGCTCCTCTAGCAAAGTGGCAATTAACACCATCTGAAACGTTTAAAGTTGTTGTGAATTGGCAAACCCAGGCGGCCCTGCCCCTCTCACACACACACTCTGCACCCAACCCTGACTACACTCCCTGAGAATCAATCAACAGAGGACGCCATCTCCTCTTGGTCCACACTGCTCTCACCCACCTGGAGCAGAAGGACTCCTACGTCCATATGCTCTTTGTGGACTTCATTTTTGCCTTCAATACCATGATCCCCCAGACTCCTCCTCCACCACAACCCCCAGCACTGGCTCCCCTCAGGGCTGTGTGTTGAGTCCCCTCCTGTTCACTCTGCTCACGTATGACTGCGCACCTACCCATCCAGGCTGTCATATTGTAAAGTTTGCAGACGATACAGCGGTTGTTGGATGCATCACAAACAATGATGAGTCCAGCTACAGGCAGGAGGTGGAACACCTGGAGAGCTGGTGCAGGAAGAACAACCTTCACATCAATGTGAAGAAGACAAAGAAGATGGTCGTGGATTTTAGACAGAACAAACACCACCCCACCCCCACCACCCCAAATATCTGCAGTGGAAGTGGTCTCCAGCTACAAGTACTTGGGTGTGCACCTGAATGACAACCGCAACTGGGGCAACAACACCACCAGCCTGATCAAGAAAGCTCATCAGAATGGTGGCTGAGATGAGCTGGTCTGGGAAGCTCAGTCCTCACCTCCTTCTACAGGTGTGCAGTGGAGAGCATCCTGTGCTCCCGCATCAACGTGTGGCATGGAGGCTGCACAGCTGCAGAAAGAAAAGCTTTGCAGAGAGTGGTGAAGGCTGCACAGAAGACTGTTGCAGTCAGCCTCCCCACCATCACAGACATTTACACCTCCAGATGCAGGAAGAGGGCCACCTGCATCATGAAGGACCCCACTCACCCAGCACACACTTTTTGCCCCGCTCCCCTCAGGAATGAGGTTAAGGAGCATTAAGTGTAGAACCACTAGACTGAGGAACAGCTTCTACCCTGAAGCTGTTAGACTCATGAGTCCCTAACCAGGATTATAACTGGAAAAAAAAAATCATCGTAATGCCACTTTGATTGCTGCTATGTGCATATGCTGCTGATCTCATGCTGCTGATTTATTTCATGTTGCTGTAATAATTCGTACTCATCTACTCACCCAGACTCATGTTCGTGCTGCTGTTGCTCGGCATATTGTTTTTGTACAACTAGTGCTTAGCATATTTCTTAGTTTAGCGTATTACTTAGTTCATATCTTAGATCCTTGTTACTGTTTCTTTTACAATTTATATTTTTGCTGTTGTTGGATGTAACTGGGACCCTGTGTACACAATTTTGTTCTGCCTCGTGTGCCACATGTGATGCAAATGACAATAAAGAACCTTGAACCTTGAACCTTGAAGTGGTGTGTTCTGTTGCTTCATGACCTGGCAGGGGGTTCAGGTATGACTCCAACTCATTTTCCTATTCCAGGTAAAGTGACTTGTTTTCTGTGGAATATCTTCATGAACCGTTCTGAACTGACCCCTCCCTTGAGGCTAAGAAGACCCTATAAGTGTGATGGTGCTAAAACACTTCCATCCTATAAAGGTAGTAATTCTACAAAAAAACACACAAAAAAAAAATCATGACACACTGAATTTTAAGTTTATTGAACAATCAGATTTATAAATAAAATAATATAAAAGCTGATTTGTGTGTTTTAGGTGCTCAGACAAACCTGTCAACACATTTCTTGATCTCGTCACATGATCAGGAGCTTCATTCATCCTCTGACTCACTTGTGCAGCTAGACTTTTTTTTTCCATCATCATTGTGGGATGTAGATTTTGTTTGTGCTCTTCTCTCATAAAGAAATCCCTTTTATATTCACTTTGTTGTCTCATTTTTCAGCCCAGTACATGATCTGCCTGCTGCCGACTGCCACTTGGATACAGAGTTTTTATGTTTATTTATTCAAAAAAATAAAACATTTGCTGGACGAGCTCTTTGAGCATTTGCAGGTAGGAAAACTTGTAATTGTTTATCTCTTTGCAAACCTCTTTTTCTTAGTGCTCCAGAAATGCTTCACCAGTATCCTTCCTTATAATAAACCTGTTGCTTCTTTGCATTTCTGGTATTCTATTTCATCTGTTGTGCATATTTAATGCTCAC
>NC_056509.1:29466890-29469324 GCF_014905685.2 Nematolebias whitei
TCACTCTTTCAGGGATGAAGATGTTCACATCCTGGACAGAGAGGAACAATGGTTTGAGAGAGGAGTAAAGGAGGCCATCTTTGTGAAAAGAAATCGTCCATCATTAAACAGGGTTGGAGACCTCCGGGTTCAACTGTCCCCCTCTTACAATGCTGTGATTGCTAGTATCACTCAGCCCTCTGTGAACAGTAAACAGCCATCAGTGTGCTAATGATCCATTGTTAGGCTGATGGTCCTTCTTGAGCATGTGATCAGCTGGTTTTGGTTGTCAGCAGCAAACTGGTTGATCCACTCTGAGAAGGTGCTATTTAAGAGACTGAGCTGAAAACAGCACCTCAGACTGAGGAAGTCTCTCGGATGAGGGACGAAACGTTTCTACATTTTTTTTTTTGCTTTGTTTTGTTTTTTGTTTTTTTGAATGTCCAGAGGACCAGATTAAACTTTTTTGGATTTTTCTACCTGGATTATTGAGCATGCATCAGGATGTTTTAGGTATAGTTTCCTCAAAATACTTGGTGTGACCAAAGAGTAATCTATTAATCTGTGGTAGCAAACGCCACCGTTTGCCATCCTCAGGCTCCACCAGTGGTTGACAAAATTGCTTTGTCAGTATTTATCACTTTGTGCTGCCTCAGAAAAGAAAGAACAAACAAACAAACAAACAAAACTACTATGGTTTTCAGGTAGAACACAGTGTTTGTTCAATGTAACTCCTACCCACCTAAAATTAAATTACTCTCCAGAAAATCATCACAAGAAAACCAAACATTCACTTCCCAAATTCTTCAGCGATGGGGGGGTCATCAGCGTATTTGTTAGTTTATCAATTTTATCAGGGTCATGTGTTCTGTCGTGCATCAAGTGTGAAAGTAAATTGGTACCTCTGAACAGTCTTTGAATATTAATTATTGCAATATTAATAACAATCCTTTTGCCTTAGACAATAAAAGAGACAGATTATTGTTGTTGTCCTTTAATCAGTTTGTGCGTCAATTAAAATGGCAAGTGACAAAAATAAGAAAATGATACTGTGCTCCATCACAAATCAACTTACTTGAGATTTATGTAATAAAACGCAAACAATAAAAAGACCTCAGGTTTAACTGATCAGTCACTAAACAACATAAAAAGAAAAGCAGCATGCCTCGGCTCCGACACATTAAGTATAAAAAATGAACGCCAAAATCCCCACAGAAAACCACAGACACCACTGCTCTAAAAATTAATTTCTGTGAAACACACACTGACCAAAGATAGACAATTTTTTTAACAAAGGGGAGGGGGAAGTCTGAGATCGTCATCATTGTATGTTTCCACACAATGGATAAATGAGTTATCTGCATTTAACCCATCACACCATACACCCAGGTGGAGCAGTGGGCAGCTATGTAAGCACCTGGGGAGCAATTAGGGATTAGGTGTCTTGCTCAGAGACGCCATGACATGTTGGAATGGCTGGGAGTCGAACCGCAACTTTCTGGTCCCAAGTACATCTAAGATTGGCAGAAGATGAAGGTTCTTTGAATGTGCTGTTCATTTGTTTGTTAGTTCTCCTAATTCATCAAATATCGTAAAATTTTTATTTATTATGTTTTATGTGAAAGTGCCACATAAAAAAAGCAATAAAAGGTGAGTTTTGGGGGCATTTATCTGTAAATATATTTAAAACGATGGACTTATATTAAAACTTAAAAGCTCAGAGTTCTGTTTGTTACCTGCATAATAAATGTAAATTAAACGTTATTGCATGGCTTTTTAACTGTTATCACATCACATGATCAAAAAGCTTCATTGGCTTTTATTATTGTAGTCAGACTTGCTCTTTTTCATTTTAAAAGGAAAGTCATTAATGCCTGATATAGAGTTCCTTTGAAGAATCCATGCAACTTTTAATTCATTCTATATTCTACAGTAAAGTTACTGTGATGATGGTGTTGAGTCGATGGAAATGCTGACACCACAATATGAAAATGCACCACTTCCTATTTGCACTGTTGTTCTTAAATAAATTGTTTGCACCACTAAGTCAATGATTCTATTGGACTCATATTTATTTTAGAAAAATTTCTTCTAAGCACTTTTGTTACACTAGTTGGAATTCCACATTGCTTGAGGAATTGTTTGATTTTTTAATATCTGTTGTTTTATTGATGTGCCTAAAGTTGGGTATGGCCCACATCATGGCCTCCTCACTCTCTATTTTTTGTGCTCATTCACTTCATGTGTTAAATATTTTGCTGTTTCTCCACTTGATTTAGTCGTGATAGTACCTGTAATGATTGTAGAATGTTGACAGCTTAAAAACAGGCTGTATGAAAGTTCAGCTCTGCACTGCTGAAAAATAGTTTAAATACACACACACACACACACACACACACACATATATATATATATATATATATATATATATATATATATATATATATATATATAT
>NC_056509.1:29469334-29483147 GCF_014905685.2 Nematolebias whitei
TATATATATATATATATATATATATATATATATATATATATATATATGTATGTATGTTGCACTGCTCTAACTATGACCCCTGACCCTTATTCATCTTCCATGCTTACTATGAATTGTGTTCTTTAAAGTTACATTTGACCTAAATATTGTCTGGTGTTTTTCACACATTCACCTGTTCTTGGACACAGAGTCAGCTACAGTCTGACTAATGTTGACCTTATTTTCCCTATGTTTTTAAGAAAGGAAAAACAAATCATTAATGAGTTTTGTTTTATTTGAGTAATATGTGTGAACATGAATGGCTTTGATTATTGTTTTCAATCATTATAACAAAATAATGTGAAATATTTTAATGTGAATAACATATTTCTTTTTCCTGGTTTTCAGAAGATAACTCATTCCTTCAGAGACACTTGTCATGAATGTTCTTTGAGCTGGAAGCTGTTTACTTCAGAGGGGGGTCATAATGTTCCCTAGTTAGCCAAAACAATCTTCTCAGAGCTGTTGTTTTGCACAAAGATCCCTTGTGTGAAATAAGTAGTTTGTTTTGGACTCCCGACCCGGAGTGTTCGTTTTCATCTCTGAACCAGAAAGTGGTTTGTCTTTGGACCCGATCCTGATGTAGTCCGAAGTCCACTCGTTTATTCCTGAGCAGATGTTGCTCAATTGCAATTAGTTAGAAAATCAGAAGTTTACAGAAGCTGAAGCCTTTTCTCACTGCAAGACTCACCTTCAGTCGGCTTGAAGTCCAAGCCGACTGAAGGTGCCGATGAATGGTGCACCTTCTCATCAGCTGTTGCCTCACAGACCCCTGAAGCTGTCACAGTGATGTTCAGTTCCTGGCAAGTCCTCATTGTTGTGTATCCTGGTCTTATCCACCAGCAGAACCCCAGAAAGGCAAGTGGCCAGGTGCCCTCAACACTGACCTGGTAAGCAGCAGAAACTTGGTGACATGATGCCTTGGTCTGGTTCTGACATTTTTATCTGATGCAACTTGGCATTTCCTGGCTTGAAGTGATAATTAATGACTTTATCTGGTCACATTAAATAACTTCTTTTAACCAAAATCCAAAGTAAACTATTTATTAAAATAGTCAAACTTTGTTTAAATTCATACGCATGTAGAACTGAAATAATTCCTGCTCAAAGAGTTAATTTTGCCTTAGATAAGAGAATTAAGCCTTTATTGATTCTATTGGTTCTATTCTATATGCTATTGGTTTAGCATAATTTTGCTGTTGTTTATCCGTAATGCCATAATAAATGTATGTTTATACTGTTTAAAAATGGCCTACGATTTACACAATGTGGTGGGTTGCCAGTTGGGCTTGTTTTCATAGAGCTGGTTGCTTGTTTCTATTGCGAGATCTGGCAACACTGGTTGACTCGCTAGTCTAGAGAGCTTAGTGTGGGCAGTTGCTGACCGCGGTGTAGAGCTGTCATTTCTAACCTGAACCCGGAGCCTGGCCCCACCCGATCTGGATTCGGACCAAGCCGGGCCATAATAATGTGCTTAATGTGTGGGCTGGGACGGTGTCGGGCGTATTATTGCGTCAGGAACGCGCGCGGCCGACAATACAATATATGCAAACATGGTTTGCCATACCACACCTGCCGCACATAACCATGTGACTGCACGCTGACCAGCCGAATCAAAGAGGTAAAAAGTTCAATTAAGCTTCAGATGGACTACTGCCAGCGATCCATCAGCCCAAATGAACGTTCATTCAGCTGCTGCAATCAGATGCTCACAGCCGAGACCCAAACAGGTGAAATTACAAAAAATCCGACATGTCAAAGCAGGGTCCAATGCAGGCAGAAGAGATGAAGCATTTAATGCACTTTGATGGCTCTTCAGCTCTGATCTTCTGCCCCGTCAGCCATGCGCATCCAAAAAAAACGTTAATAATAGTCGGTGGTATAAGCTTTATTAAAAATGCTGGGGTTTTTTCCGGGTTTGGACTTGTAATTACTGTTACGGGTTGGGGCCGGGTCGGTTCGAATTATTTGGACCCGAGTGCAACTCTACCATGGTAGTTAGGATGCTTGAGAGAAGTGGAGTGCTGTGTCTGCGTCATCTTACCTAGCACGTCTGTATTGTGTGTGGCTAGCTTAGCGCTAAGATAAGTGTGTGATGTAAGATGCTGTAAGTGTAAGGCGCTGTGTGTTAAAGTACATTAAAGTTGAAATTTCTTTAAAACCCCTTATTGTCCTCAAACTTCGTGAGAAACATAATTTAGATGGGTAGTATTGAACACAAGTAAAAAGTCTAGTGGTAATGTTTATTTTTTTATTTATTTAATTTCTTCATATCAATCAAGCAATCAATTTTATTTATAAAGCACCCTTCATAGTAAAAGCAGCTCAAAGTGATGTACAGAATTATAAACAATAAACCCTCAAAATAAAAGCAAACAATACAACAACAACAAAAAACACAATTGTATTGAAAATGTAGCATGAGCAGAGATGATCCAGTTCAGGAAATGGAGTTAAAAAGATGTGTCTGGAGCCTGCTCTTAAAAACAACATTCTCTGCAGGCCTCAGCTTCTCTGGCAGACTGTTCCACAGACGGGGGCCATAGTAATGGATAGAAGCCTCAACGTAAGTTCTGACTGTTGGAACTGTTAGTCCAGTGCCAGAGGACCTTAGGGTCTGTGGGGGTTCATAAGGTAATAGCAGCGCTGCAAGATAAGATGATGCAAGACCAATGAGACATTCAAAAACCGTTAAAAAAAAATCTTAAAAAACAATCCTTAATTGCCAAACCTAATTTCCCACTTACTTTTTGAAGCGTCAAAGCAACATTTTAATTAATACCTGTTAGCTCTTCAACCTAGTGAGCATTACTTACTTCACACAAAGAATCAAAATGAGTTATTAAAATAAAAAATGAAAAAATACTCGTAAAATTTATTCTGGACAATATCTAAGGATCAAAAATACACAGAGTAAGAACATAAACAACCTTGCTGGCTATCTATTTTATATGCACACAAAAGAAAACAGATAAAATACCTAAATGAGTTCATAGCAGTGAGTACAAACAGTTTCTCTCTCGTTTTTTTGTCGGATTCAGTTTGTTTGCTTTACAGGAGAGACAGATATTCATTCTGGTCATTAGATAAACAGCTCAAATATTTATTTTTAAATTAATCATTCGTGACTCTGAACACATCACTGTCATAAAGGGCAAGACATAAAACATGCTTTTAAAATCAGCAAACAAACAATTGCATTATTTTGGTAATTTTTGCATTATTTCTCCATCTAAAGTCAGGTGTGAGTTTTTGGCTTGAGCAGAGTTCAAGTATCTGGGAATCTTGTTCATTAGCGACGGCTAGATAGAACGGGAGACAGATGGTTAGATAGAGTCTTGTCCACAGTAATGCAGGTGTTGCTCTGGTCTGCTGTGGTGAAGAAGGAGCTGAGACAAATTTGTTGGTCCATCTACTGTATATTCCAAACTTCATCTATAGTCATGAGGTATACATCATGACTGAAGGTATAGGATCCTGGATACAAGGAGCTTGAAGTAGAACCTCTGTTTTCTTCATCAAAAGCAGTGAGTTGAGGTGTTTTAGGCATCTGACAGAATTCCATTGGATGCCTCCCTTTAAAGATTTTCCTGGGACATCCCACTGAGAAGAGACCTCAGGGCAGACTCAGAACTTGCTGGAGGAATTAGCTATCCTCTCAGGACTGAGGCCATCTCAGGATGCCCCAGGAGGAAATGAAAAGTTCCAGTGGAGAGATGTATGTTTGGGTTTATCTCCTGGGCCTGTTGTGACCCCAACACAGAAAAGCAAAATATGAAATAATGGATGGATGATAATTATGCAACTAAAATGAGATCTGGGTTTGGGGGCATGCTTTGATTCTGCTGCAATGGTTTGCTTTTTAGGCAAACTGCACAAACCTTGAGAGAAGTAAAGGCATATAAGAAAGGATTCAGGCAACTTTGTACAAATATTACTGCTGCAAAAATTCTTCTCGTGCTTGTACAAAACTTCATCAAAAACTCGTTTTTTAGACTTATGGCTGCTACACTCAGCACATTTATGGTATGATATGGAAGCCACAGAATGAAAAAGCTTAGAATGATGCTGGTAACAAGTCGGGTTGTCTGAGGATGGTTGAAAAAAGCTGCCTTGTTAATTTTAATCTGGATGCGAATATATAAAAATGCCACAACAGAAAAACACCCAAATCCCAACAGAACTTCTGTCATCAGTGCAGCCATCTGCTTGCCCTTAGAAGAATACAGAGATCGACAGTCTGCCCACTGCTCATCTAGTACAAGTTCTTTTACCACCACATGACGAATAGACAAGATGCACGCAACCAGCCAGAGCAGAACCAGCAGCAGTTTTTCTCGTACCTGACGGCATCCCATTTGGTGCACCACCACGAGGTAACGTTGGATGCTTAACCCCATGACAGTCAGCAGGTTGCTATAAATGCTGCAGTACACAACACAAGAGGTAATCTTACAGGCCATCAAGCCAAAAGTCCAGCCATGGAGGCAGGTATGAATCCAGAGTGGAATTGTCAGCAGACTGAGCAGGTCAGACACAGCCAGATTCAGCACCAAACTCTGGCTCAGACTGGACAGGTGCTCCCAGTTAGGCTTGAGGATAATGACAGCAATGTTTCCAGGAACTCCCACACTGAAGAAGAGAGAAAACACCACCAATAGAGCCAGGTGCTTAGAATCCAAGGACGGCTGAGATTGAAGTCCTGGAGGGGAGAGAGTAAAATTAGCCATTGTGAAATTAAACTGATCCATGTTGAGTCTTGCTGTCAAGGTTGTGCTCTGAAAAACTGAAGGTGGGCAAATGTGCATCCAGTCTCAGAAATAAAGTAATGACGTTAAGAGAAGTTGTGGTTAAGTGTCATCAAAATAAAATTCAAAGCAATAAGGAAATTGTAGGGTAGATGCAAAGATCTTATCTCTGTGCCACTCTTCTGGTATTTGCTGAAACATTATGCATGCTCGTATTATAAGTCCTGATGAATTAAAGTAAATGTCAAATTTAATCCTAAAGATATTTTAAATTGGACATAGTTGATCAAACAATGTTCAGTCAGGTCATTTGGACAGTTTCTTTTCTTTTTTTTTTCTTCATTTTTTGTTGAGAGGCGTTTCCATCCGAAGGGCTTCATCTGTCAGGGTTTCAAGGCAGATCAGGACAGGAGAACCCAGTTGCGCAGGCAGGACTCAGGAGACAGGCGTAAAATAAAATACTTTTAATAATAATAAATCAAAAAAGCTGACATGGCAGCAAAACTTACAAAACAGATTCAGGATTAAACAGGATCAGACAAGAAGGACAGGACAGGCAATACCCAACGATGAACCGACACCGACAGGACTAACAGACAGACTTTATATACACAAACAGGACATGACACAGGTCACAGGTAATGATAATCAGACAAACAATACAGAGACACAAGGGAGAACAGACAGGGGAAGGCCCACTAGATGGCGCCATCCCTACATCATCAGTCTGAAGAGTCACAAACAAACCGTTTTCCCCACTAAGCAGTCCACTCCTACAGTGGACCAACCAGTTTGCTGGTGATAAGATGGTTTCTGCGGGTTGTCCTATCTCCCGTCAACTCCTCCCAGGTAACGCATCCCAAGTGGTTCAAGACATCAAGGTTCATGCTCAATAATCCAGGTAAAAACCAAGAATGTATAATATACATAAAATACCATAATAGAAAAACACCCAAATCCCAACAGAACTTCTGACATCAGTACAGCCATCTGCTTGCCATTAGAAGAATACAGAGATAGACAGTCTTCTCACTGCTCATCTTGTACCAGTTCTTTTACCACCAAATAATGTACACGTCATCTGGACAGTTTCTTTTTTTTTGTTGTTGTTGTTGAAACATCTCTCAACAACAACAACAACAATAACAAAAAAGAAACTGTCCAGATGACCTGACTGAACATTCTTGGATTTTTTTTTACCTGGATTATTGAGCATGAACTTTAATAGTTGATCAAAATACTTTTTAAGTTAATTAATAGTAGTTAATAGTTAATTAATAGTAATAAAAATTTAAATGAATTGTTAAAAGTGCGCATGCCAGTATGTACATCATGCATGTTTACATCATGTCCTATCACTTTAAAACAGGTAATGGAAATAAAAATATACATGAATGTTAAAAATTAAATAGATAAAATTCAAAAGGCAACTGGCCTGGGCCAGAGGGAAAATGTCAGGCGCTCTAGCACTACCTAGTGTTTGTGCACATCCCTGCAAGTGCACCAGCCTCATCTGTGTCATGTGAACGTGGGTTTTCGAAAGCTGAAGGAGTTGTCAGCCAAAAATAAATGGTCTATTTCCAAAAACTGTGAATTAAAAAAAAAAAAATCTTTTACTTCCTATCCATGTTCTTAATCACTCCCAGTCTTCGTCACACAAGCACACCCTATCATCCCAGCACATTCTCTGTAACCCCTACATGTATAACTACATATATTTGTAGAATCAAATGAAAAATCAATATTTACAAATAATTACTTGATTCTCACAAACGCCAAATTCATTCATTGCACAATTAATGACTCATTGTTTTGCTGTCTATTATTTTGCCACTTCTGTGAACGTCACTGAAATGAAGCATTAATTGAATCAATTCATTTTCAACACATGATGAAGTGGTTCAAAAATTATTTATTGATTCATTTGCATATCACTACTATTGACAGGAAAGCTGGACTTAAACAAGCCTCTTCTACGGTTGGAGGAGCAGATGAACAGTCCAACCAGGATGCAGAGGGATCTCCACTGGGAGGGGTCAGGAGAGGCCAGCCAGTCTCAGGGGTGGGGGGAACTACATAACAGGGCCAAGAAATCATCAACCTGTAGCTGCACAGTGTTGTGCAAAACAAATGGCCTCAGGCCACACAATCAGTGAAAAGATAAATTAAGCAGCCAAACAGAGAAGTGACAAAACGTGCGTGTGTTGAAAAGTTATGTGACAGAACTGGTTGTACTGATTAAAATATCAGATCAAATGGATAACAAAGTTGGATGTATAGACACACTGCTTGCTTGTTGCAGAAACAAATACATATACAACATGAAAACAATATGTAATATGAAAAATTGCATGCAAAAAAGAAAAAAAACATAAATAAAAAAAAATCAAAAGAGACCGAACTGGCCGAAGCCGAAACAAGTTCATTTATTTACTGATGCTCATTGGATGAACAGAATGAACATGATTTCATTCATCAAAATATAATTTTTTTAAATGTAAATTTTGTTAGGGCTCATTTCTGAAAGCAAAAGTAGAATGCTGATATTTCTAAATCACAGAAGAACATTTGCTTCAGGTAAACTCCTCCATAGAAAAATCAGTTTAGTTTTTAAATTCTTGTCAGTCTTTTCTTGATTGTCAGGAAACCACGTCGAAGGCTCGAGTTGGAATAACATACACCTTATTTAGACCGAAGTGTTGCCTAACAGTTTATTATTAAACCCAGTCTTCTACAGCTTATTGGAACACAAATGACTTTAACATGATACCATTGATTTATTCTTAAAGAACTCTTGTCATTATGGCAGTTCTGTAGTTGTAGCAGTATCTGGCACTCTTTGATTCAGCTGTATTGGTTCCTGCTTTATACAAACTTTGCAGAATTTTCTAGAAGTAAAGGCATACAGGAGGGGGTTCAGACATTTGTTAACATATGTTACTGCTGTGACAATGTTCCATGTCTCTTTAAAAAAATTCTCAAGGTCTGTATTTCCGAGATAAATAGCTGCGATCTCCAGCACATTTATGGTAAAATATGGAGTCCAAAGAACAAGAAAACTCACAATGATGCTGGTAATCAGCCGAGTTGTCTGAGGATTGTTGAAAAAGCTTGACTGTTTAACCTTCCTACAGACGTGAATGTATGAAAACACCACAATAAAAACGGAAATCATTCCCGCAGTGGTCTCTGTCACCAGCACAGCCGCACACTGGGCATCAGAAGAATACCGAGGTCGGCAGTCTGTCCACTCTTGTTTTGATACCAACTCCTGAACCAAAAAGTAAGGAATACACATGATACAAGCAACCAGCCAGAGCAGAACCAGCAGCAGTCTTTTTGGTACCTGTGTGAACTTATGCTGGTGAACCACCAAAAGGTAACGCTGAACGCTTAACAAAGTCACAGTCAGCTGACTGCCATAGGTGCTGCAGTACACACCATAAGCAAGAAGCTTACAGGACACTGAGCTGAATTTCCAACCATAGAGTAGAATGTCAATCCATAGTGGAAGGGTCAGCAGACCCAGCAGGTCAGACACAGCCAGATTCAGCATCAAACTCTGGCTCAGACCGGACAGGTGCTCCCAGTTAGGTTTCAGAATGATGACAGCAATGTTTCCAGGAACTCCCACGCTGAAGAAGAGGGATAACATCACTGCAGAAGCAAGACGAATGGAATCCTTGGAGGGGTGAAGTTCAGGTAAAGATGAGATGTTAGGCATGGTTACAGTGGAATTAGACTGATCCATGCTGCGTCTTTTGGTGCGGCTGCTGCTTAAACAATGTACAGACAGACAAAAACAACATGGTTAATGGGCATGAGGTTTTCTAGTACTTCAGTAAAAATAGCAGCACCAAAAAAAAAAATAAAAAAAAATGAAGCTGATGCAATGGAACTAAGATCTTATCTAAACATCTGTTTCATAACTATCTGCATCATTTTGCAATGCTATTGCTTTAAGCCCTTATGAACAAATGTGTTGTCTTATCAAATTTAATCATACAGCCTAATGTAAAACTGTTAAGTTGCTCAAAGTACTTCACAGTTCATTACATAAAATAAAATAATAAATGAACTTTTAAATGTTTGCATATTGGGTCCGTGTACATCATGTCCTGTCACTGTAAGAAAATAAACAAACAAAAATCTCATGTTAGAACTGACCACGATGGAATGATGCTGATTCGTGCTGTGAACAGGAAACCACACATGCAAATGCTTATAATTTTAGATTCTGTGAAAACCAATCCACAGTTTCCAGGTAAATGCAGAGACAAAAGTATTTAAGAGCACAGTAGATTGGCTTCAAATTAGGGTTGCTCACATTTTCTGTTTAATTGTTTATGTGTTCTGCTTTCTGCACATTCTTCCACTATCACAAACCAAACTTTGGACGTACACTTTTTATTGTAAAACTGACAGATAAGTACAGTAAAATATGAATTTACATGCAGGCATCTTTAAATAGCTTTATATGTTTATTGCATTATAAATGTTTTTTTTTTTTTTTTGGGGGGGGGGGGGGGGTCATTTCAGTCATGATCACATTTTCCTCTGTGGGCTGACTCACTCCTTCTGTTGGATTATTATTTTTTTTTTTTTCAGTATGAGATGCAGATTTTGTAGAGGTGTCGGTCATAAAATTAGAATATCATAAAAAAAGTTGATTTATTTCACTAATCCCATTCAAAATGTGAAACTTATATATTATATTAATTCATTACACACAGACTGATATATTTCAAATGTTTATTTCTTTTAATGTCGATGATTAAACTGAAAACTAATGAAAACCCCAAATTCAGTATCAGAAAATTTAAATATTGTGAAAAGGTTCAATATTGAAGACACATGGTGCCACACTCTAATCAGCTAATTAGTCAAGTCAAGTCAACTTTATTTATAGAGCACATTTAAAACAGAACCTGTTATCAAAGTGATTAACAACAACAACAATTAATGAGTAAATTAAAGAGAAAAATATATAAACATATATATACAATACACTAATAATAATAACTGAAGAATTAATAAAAAGCTATTTAAATCATAGGGTCACAGATTAAAAAACACTAGAACAATTTACACTGTATGAAATGCCTGAGAGAACAGATGTCTTTTTAGCAGGGATTTGATGTGAGGAAGGGAGGTGGCCAGCCTGATGTTGGGGGGCAGGTTGTTCCAGAGTTTGGGGCCCATGACTGAAAAAGCCCGATCTCCTCTGAGCTTCAGTCTTGTTTTTGGAACAGCCAAAAGCAGCTGATCGGATGATCTCATGGCCCGAGAGGGAACGTAAGGTTCCAGAAGCTCAGAGAGGTAAAAGGGTGCGAGGCCATTTAGGCATTTGAAGGTCAACAGAAGAATTTTAAAGACTATCCTCGTACGCACTGGGAGCCAGTGAAGGGAGGACAGAACTGGTGTAATATGTTCAGACCTACGAGTTCCAGTTAAAAGCCGAGCAGCAGCATTCTGGACGAGCTGAAGACGTGAGATGGAGGCCTGGCTGATCCCAGCATAGAGTGCGTTGCAATAGTCCAATCGGGTCATAACACCTGAGCAGTGCCACAGACTGATCGACTCCATGACACGCTGCATTGCTGCAGTAATCCAGGCAAAAGGAGCCCCAACTAAGTATTAAGTGCTACACATGCTCATACTTTTTATGTTCATACTTTTCAGTTGGCCAACATTTCTAAAAATCTTTTTTTATTGATCTTAATAAAATTCTAATTTTCTGAGATGCTGAATTTGGGATTTTCCTTATAGTTGTCAGTTATAATCATCAACCTTAAAAGAAATAAACATTTGAAATGTATCAGTCTGTGAGTAATGCATGAATATAATATAAAAGTTTCACTTTTTGAATGGAATTACTAAACTAAAACAACTTTTTCATGATATTCTAATTTTATGACCAGCACCTGTATAATCTTTGGTGGTAGTGTTTTCCACCCAGTTCACACGGAGTACACTAATATACTATATCCTAGTTTAAATTAACCTTATTAAGTTTTATTTGACAAGACAAATAACAGAATAAGAACAAGTTATCTGCATTTGCCCAGTTAATAAATAAAATGCAGAGTAAGAGCAGCATCTCTCTTGCACTTATGTGTGAACAGGAAACCAGAGTCCACTGATCTAAAAAAAGTTTAAGGTCATTCTAAATAATACAAAAGTAAAATAACGCACATGAGTCTGTAGGGATTCTAGTTTATTTAGTTATAGGCTCCACTTTCAGTTTTGTGAGTGGCAAGGCGGAGCTGATTACTCCCAGCTGTCACCACTTCCTTGATGAGAAGACTCCAGTACTTAAGTTACTGGGAAACTTTTGGACTCTCCTGGAACATTGTCCCATTTATGCTTCTTGTGAAGACTCGTCTCCACGCCATCCTAGTTCTGCCTCGTGCCTCCCTGCGCCTGAAGTTTTACCAAGTGAGTCTTCTCCTTCATTCAAGCCTCTGCACAGAACCCTTCATTTATCCTGCATCCGGCTTAGAGGTTCATCCTTCCACCTTCATCTCATACTCACCTCCAATCTAGTTTCCTTGGTCTGGTTCACCCATCGTATCCCCCTGTATCCAACTCCAAGCCTGCAAAACAAAATATTCAAGTAAGCCATATAAGTCAGTTCTAATATTGACTACATCCCTGTTTTGCCATACTCTTCCTGTGTCTCTCCTCACAGTCAACTCCTGAGTTCCTGCACGGCTCTGCAAATAAACTCTTATCTTTTAATTGTGGTTGGTCTCGTGTTTTGGTCTGACTCCTGGGGATCTATACAAAGTCTAACACAGAATGCGACAGAATTCTCCCCAAAAAGTAAATTAATTTTGTAATCATATTTTACAGCATCAAGTCTCTTCAGGTACATCGCCACAAACTTGGACCATCTTTATTTGTTAAAAAGAAAACGTTCTAATTAAGGACCAATTAGTTTGGGTCAGTAGTTGAGCATTTAGAAATGAATACATTTTGATGAAAATTTATGCATTTCTACTCTACAGCTATGCATTTTTGTCTTCTGACATAGAAAAACATTCATTTTAATTTATCTGCTCAGAAATCACATGTTTCCTGTGACATTATGAAATTTCTGCAGTTGTGTTATCGGGGCGTTTGAAAAACTCTTTGGTTCTCTTGCAGTGGTTTCTTTATTAGACAAAATGAGCAAATTTTGCTAGAAAAAAAGACACACAGGAGTGGATTCAAGCAACTATTTACAAATGACACAGCCTCAGCAATTCCTCCTCTGTTCGTATAAAACAAGTCTCTCCTTTCCAAGATAAAGAGCTGCGATGCCCAACACATTTATGGTAAAGTGTGGAAGCCACAAGATAAACGAGCTTACAGGTAATCAGTCGGTTCAGCTGAGGATTGTTGAAAAAGGCTGATCTATTAATTTTTTTTTTAATCTGGAGGTGCATATATGAAAAATGTTAAAATAGAAAAAGAAACAATTTCAAACAGATGTTATGTCAGTAAAATTGTTATTCAAGGAACATCAGTACTCAGGTGGGCATCGGGTCCACCGTTATGTTTTCAGCTGTTGAACCAATAAAGATGGGATAGACAGGATAAAAGCAACCAGCCAGAGCAGAACCAGCACTAATCTTTTTTTTTTCTTTTACACAGGGATGAAAAAAAGAAAAGTGGGAGAAGGGTTGAAAAGGAAAGGCGAAAGAAGAAGAGGAGCGAGAGAGAGGTATAAAGAGAACACAAATCAACATCATTGAAGTCTGCCTCTAGACCTGCGGAAGAAAAAGAACAAAACAAAACCGAGAAACCACAACAATAAACTACATATGTAATGATACTTATAGCATCATTAGAAAGTATTTTATACAGTACATGGTAATACAAGATGTATTTAGTGGCCACCACAACCCAACTGAGTGTGTATCTGATAAACACCTGAATCTAAACACCTGTGTGAACATGCTTATCACTATAAGGTTTCTCCATAAAAATGTTCAATAGTGGATGTGGGGACCCACAGACCCGTCCCCACAGGACACGATGGTAACACAGGGAAGACCGGAGCCACAGACACACAGCGGTCCCTAAGCCTGGAGTCCCAGTAGTCCCCCAACAGAGACAACCACACCCCCCAAGAGAAAAGCAAAGGGAAGCCCCGGGTGATCCCCAGCAACCACAATGCAGAAACCCCAGGAGGCTGTAGCGACGAGCCCACAGGCCCCGCCGGCAACCCACTACTCCAGAGCAGATCCGGCCATGGACACCAAGCCCCGAGTCCCGAGGTCATACCACCCCCCAACAGAGGCCCGACAGAGCCAGGGTACCCAGGTCCCGGCAGGCACCACCAGGGTGGGCCGGCACACACCCCACCACCCAGCCCCAGATGCTGAGAGCCACCAACGCGCTGACGTCAGGGGGGCCCGCCACCGGAGTGGAGCGCGACAAGGGGAAGTAGACCCCACATTAAATGGGGGGCCCAAACTGATCCAAGAGAGGGGACCACCCAAAACCCAACCTGCCATAAATAGGCACACACAGACGGCCTGACAGAGCCTCTGTTTGGTCGTCCATGCGCCCCACCCACCTGACAGCGACCGCAAGCCAGCCCCAGGCCAGGGGCCAGAGCAGCAGGGAGAAGCAGCTGAGGAAGGCCGGCCCAGCGCACCAAGGACCAGGCACCCCAACCACTTCACACCACAGGCCCGGAGAACCCCCCGCATGCATCCTACACCCCCCATACACACAGCATCCCCCAGCTCGAATGTCACACCAGACTGACCAGACCGACCAGCCAGTGAAACCGACCAGCCAGCGTCCAGTCAAAGAGAAGCCATGCCCCCATTTGCTGCCATACACCACCAACAACCACACACACACACACAACCACAGCCGACCCCCGCTGGAACCCGGCAGCCACCCTGGCCAAAGGGCTGGCCATCACAACCAGGAACCTTGATCAAAAAATCCAAACAACCCAGGAGAACCAGAGTACAGGCCCCGCCCCACAAGGCCCAAATGTCAAACGGAGAACGGGGGTGTAAGAA
>NC_056509.1:29513147-29550592 GCF_014905685.2 Nematolebias whitei
CACTGGGTGGCGGGGCTGGAACCTAATTCCCACGATAAACGAGGGACTATTGTATAACAAATAATAAAAAGGAAAAATCTTTTTCTTTAATTTTGTTTTGAATTAATGGAAATTAACAAAAATACATATTAGGAATTATTTTACTACTTCATGCAAACAGATTTTCAGTATTATGGCTGTCAGTATCTGGTGTTTGTGGCTGTCAGTATCTGGTGTTTTGTATTGTCTTTCATTATAGCAAACTCAAGCTCAGTTGGTCAGTAACTGAACAAAATCAACCTCAACAGCTTCCTCCTTCTGACACATTAAGCGCACATATCACATACAAATGGGTAAAAGGAAACCACAAATGTATGTGGTACATGATTTCACGTATTCAGTCTTTGATTCTATGAAACACTGCACCAGTACCAGAGAAATGACTTCTCTTTGTTTAAAGTGGAAACAAAATCATTTTGAAAGTAAATCCAAGACTGGTCTAACCTTTGTTTCTTTACATAATTTCAGTTTTCCTTTTATCTGTTATGCTTATTTAACATTCATACATTGCATCAAGTCTTTTTAGATTCAATTAATCTGACACCAAATCTGAAAATGTATTATTTGTTTTTTGAAACGAAGCAGGTTAAAGTCAGGGTTTTTGTACATTAATGCTGATCATCACTAACAATCATTACAGACTTATGTCAAGTTAAAATAATAAAATTTCTACTACGCTGCTTATTATCTGCATTGCTTAGAAACCATCAGCATTATTATTAGTGATATAGCTTTAAGCAATTAATTTATAAAATAAAGATGTTTTAGTTATGCAAAACAGATGTAAAATTTACTTACAGGTACTTTACTTTTATAACCTGAAATAAAATAACTAAATAAACCTAGTATCATTAGAGTTCTTATTCAAATTAGAGATCATCCTCTTTTTAGCAGATGTAACTGCTTTCTTAATTTTTTTTTAAAGGCAAACTACTGTCTCAAAAAATGTTTTTTAATAGTGTTTTGTTTGGTTTTAAACAGTGACAAACTATAGTTGTTAATGCCACAAAGTATTATTTTGTAAAAAAAAAAAAAACAAAAAAAAAAAAACTCATGAAACAATTTAAAAAAAATATGACTCAATTATTTGAAACATAAACAAAAAAAAAGGAGAAACATGGTCAACCACAGGGGTCATTTCCATCAGTGTGTTCATCTTTAATTGTTTCTACTGTGGACTCACATGCAGGTGGGGGGGGGGGGGGGACGATGTCATCCGTTGTAAAAATCACAAAAAGAACAACAATAACAAGAAAAAACAGCCTTCATATGAATTCCCAACAAAAACTGTTACGTATCCACATTCATTTACTTTTTATGTGTCATACTCATTTTTCTTTTTCAACAATTAATACCATTTAATGTCACAATGGATTAAGATACAGTTACTTTTTTAAAGCAAGTAACACAGAGAAACGTCCAGTGTACATTTGAATGTCTTACAGCAAGTCTAAGACTTTGGAGACAAAAATGACACAAAAAAAGTTGAATCCCCATGACTTTCGTCTTTCACATGAACTCCTTTTTGTGTTGATACAAGGACTGAAGCTCACTGACAGTTAAAATGCCACTTTGACCCATGCAGCCTGCTGTGATGCAGTATCATATTACACCACCAGGGGTCGCAAGAGAACCCATTCTGGCAACACCAAGAGAAGCACAGAGGGGAAATGTATGACCTCGGTTTATCTTATAATTTAAAGTAACCAAAAATAGATATATATTCACAAGAAATATCACTGAAAATATGTATTATTTATGATTTAAAATAGCCTAAAATGCATATGCCAATTTGAACGCAGTTCACAAATTTTTGCATGTTGCGTATAACCCCAAAGCAATCAGAAAAGTAAAAAGTTCAACTGAACACTGATGTGCTCAGTTATGTGTCCGGGTTAACAGTGCAAGTTCGGTTACAATGCATTTTGATTAGCTGTTTTACAGAAGTTAAGGTGCACATGTGAGAGGATGAACAACCAAGCAAACATGGGTACACCCAAGTTTTTAATTACATTTAAACATAGCTCAGTATTAGTTTTGGGGGGGGGCAGAGAGATAGGAGTGGGAGTTAGCGAGTGAAGTTACACTGAACACAGTCCAACATTTATTAACACAGTCCTCATCTGGGAGATGATGCGCAAAGAAACCAACATACAGTATATCCACCATTCCAAGTCAGCTGATATGCTGAGTGAATCTACACATATTAATTGAGTTTTTTTTTTTTGTTTAATTTTTCCATAGTATATTAATTAAAGGTTAACACTGAAATACACACACCCACACACACTTAAATTCAGGTTGTTGTTTTTTCTGTACCTAGGGTTCATATTCACAGTTGTGCTACAACATTAGATAAGGAAGGGAGTGAGGCTGGTAACAAGTTAGAGAGGAGGGAGGTCAAGAGATGATGGCTGGTTGGCATAGAAAGAGCGAGGGAGGGGGCGGGGGAGTGCAGACATCCGTATCCACAGAGCTCCAGACACAACAACAAACCTACGGAAGTAGAAAGAAACAAAAAAAAAACGTCAAAAACGTTACATGCTGTTAGAAGATAATGTATGAATTTAAGCAGTATATTTACATGCACATATCTTTTGTTGCTCAACTAAGTCCAGATTTTAGGGGCAACAAAGCTCGTTCAAAACACCTCCCTAGGAAGGTACCGAGCAAACAAACCACTTCAACTGGTTCTTTAAATCTGAAGAAGTGACTCTTCTACGAACTCTTCACCCTGTCCTCGAGGGGTCACTTCTTGTGATTTTTTTTTTTCTGTTGCCGCTTTTAATTAATGATCATTGGTCAAGGTTGGCAACTCTCCCATGACAGATCACTACAGTGTAGCATCCACTTACTGGTTTCCTGCCTCGTTCTACACTGACTAATAAACAAAATCTTTAAAATTCAACATGGAGCAGCAGTTTACAACCAACCTAGAGTTGGCAGTTTGTTGCATTTTTTTTAAATGGTAGTAATATACATTTGAAAAATAAAAATAAACAGATGGTGCAGCGCCATGTTTAGCACTGTGACACATCCCCTCTTCTTTAATAACCATCTGAAAATGTCTAGAAACTGAGGAGACCAGCTGCTGGAGTTTTTAGAGGGGAATGTTAATTTTATTTCCTTTATTTTTATTTTTTTTCCAAATTAGATGTCTAACCTGGTTTAAATGTAATACTGCCAGAAGGGCCCAAAGGTCGCACACGTCCAACACTGATTTCTGGTCTTGTTCTTCTTTGTATATGATGTGCTTACTGTGTTCAATTATGCAATTTAATATTTTTACTGTTTTTTTTTATTTATTTATATTTTATACATGTCCCCAGTATTTTCAGAGTTCGGGTTATACCAAACTGCTGCACTAACAAACATATGCCCAGTTGGCTCTCCTTGTCTGCAGCCTAATACATGAATCATATCATATGTAGTTAATAATTTCTGAAGTAACAGACTATCCAGCTCCATAATTAATAATAGTGTGAGCCTGCTAATATTGCAATGTAGGTCAAAACTGTTTGGATAATAAATAAATGTTTTAAAACAGTACATGTACCTTGGATTTATGGGTCAGGCAGTCTACATGAAGTCCTTAATATTGAGGTCATCCAGAGCGTTCCTGGGTGGTGGGGGCTTTCTGGGGCTCTGGGCCACTCCAGGAGAAATCTGCAGACATATCTTATTTTCATACTCACTCTTGTTTTGCATGTATGAAGTTTTTATTAGCATTTATAGCAACATATTACCGGTGCTCCTGGGGTTGCTCCAGTGGCAGGGAAGCCTGGTCTGGCCATGGGCATCATCGGCGCCCCGGCAGCTGGTGCCCCAGCCTTATAAAGATAAAACGGAGAGGTGAACAAGCAGCAAGATAAAATTGTTTGCCATCTGATGGTTGTGTGAGGGACACCTAAGGGGCTGATTGTCCATCTATATCCGGTAATGTCCAGAAGGAACATTACTGGAATGGACTCGAGTGGTCATCTTACCATGGTGAAGTTGGGGTACATCCCCATGAAAGGAGCAGCACCCATGGGTATGGTCTAAAGGTATGGAGGGGAGGGGATGGAGAGTGGGAGTTGGGATGTTACTATACTACAAACAACACAGACAGGCCAAAAAATGTTACAAACACATGGGAGCAAAATGCACTTGTGCTATCTAGTAAAACTCAAAAGTGACAAACACACACAAATTTAAAAAAAGCACACAAGAAATGAGGACAGACACAAAACCCTCACGTCAAACTGTTTGGGCACATGCACTAAGGTTTGAGAGCAAGAAATAAGCATGTAGCGTTCAAGCAAAAGTGTCAAATCTGTTGTTTACAAAAATGCTTCTCTGAACTCATATCAAACTAAAAATAACTTGTTTTTTTCCACAAGAATAGGAAGTTGTTTCCAAGCAACACCTTCTTAGCAGTATAATTTGCCTTTTCTTTACTCTCCAGTGAGACTCCAGATATATACATGTTTCTGTCATGAGTCTGTACCCTTCATATACGGTGCAGCAATACGTGTTTAAATAAGATTTATCTTGTGTTTGTGTACTTGCTATGAGGTATTCCTGCATTCCTCATCATTTGAGTGTCTAAGGTCCACTGTAACACCTGGAAACTGGAGAACCGAATGAAGGCTTAGAGACTGGTGCTACAGCTGTACCCTGTCTGCCATGCGACTCCACTCCATGCTATAAGACACAGACAACATTTACCATGGGAGCACCCCAACTGGGGGGAGCTACCTGAGGGGCCGCTGCTGTTCCCATCGTGAGGTCTTGGACAAAGAGAGAGAACAAGAAAGAAGTTCTGCAAAATCATTGCTTCCATTTGCATCTTTGTGATACAGTACAGTGATTTTACAAAAGTTACAAGTTTACATTTTTGGTGAACAGATGAGTCCTTGTTTCTTTCACAGAGGAGATAAAATACACTTTTTAATGAATGAGCTGAAGCTCTGCTTAGCATAATGATTAAAGAACCATCATCGATACATCTCTCTGTCAGGTCGGTGTGGATAAGACCCAAATGCAGACAGACAGGAGCTTTAGTAAAATAAAACATGTATTTAAACAACAACAAAACAAAATGATGGCGTGGCGACAAACTTTACTGCTCGGAATGAACAGAAGAGCACGAGGACTGAGACATGAGGGTAAAACCAGTACTGTGAGCTACTGGTGAGGTGGTGACTGGAGACTGGTTATATAGCAAATTGAGGCAGAGAGGAAAGTGGGAAGGCCTGGACTGATGGCTAATAAGGAACAGATGAGGGTGGCAACTACAAACATTGAGGAAACTTGACTGAGGGTAGATGGAAAATGATAAGAAACACTGGGAAACAAAACAAGAGCTAAACCAGAATACTAAAATAAAACCTAACAATGAAATACAAAAACGCAAAAGATATAAACTGAACAGGTAAACACAACAGAACCCAAAGAACAAAAATAAAACACAAACCACGAAAGGATTACAGTAGTCCCTCGCTACTTCATGGTTCGACTTTTGCGGACTCGCTCTTTTGCAGTTTTTCAACGCAAGTTTGTACACGGCACGCGATTGTCCACTTTAATATTACTCACGTGATTGGGACGGTACGGGATAAAAAGTTAACAAAAAAAGTGCTTCGGACACCATTTTGTAGTTTTTTTTTTTCAATAAACCTATACTGTAATGCCGGTCAGAAGAACTACACTACCCAGAAACCAACAGTGCTTTCTGCCATTGCTTTCTACCAAAATGGAGGGAAGGTTTTGCCACGCAGTCAGAAGTAATAATCTTTCTTTTAGCTCACAGAACTGGCAGGAAAGTCACAAATAACCCTGAAGCTCAATTATCCATGCACACATCAACCTGGACTTTGTCGTTGCAGGGTAGGTCTGCAGAACTGGAACCGACACCAGCCAGAACTGAGCTGCTTGTCTGCAGAGCTGCTGGGTAAAACGTTGCAGTACTGTACAGTACATATAAGTATGTTGTTAAAACGACGTAGGTTTAAGAGCTTAGAACATTGCAAGAGTGTGAGAAGGGTTTATAAAGCCCTAAAATATATATAAATACTAAAATAAATATAGTGTTCCTACTTCATGTTTTTTTGCGGGGGGATGTTGAACGTAACCCCCGCGATAATTGAGGGACTACTGTAATACTGAGATGAACTAAAGGACTAAATAAAAACACAAAGCAGCACTGTCACAACAATCTATAGGATGGTTACTATAAAAATAGCTCATGAAAACTGGTGATGTTTTTACTAATTTGATTAAAAAAGATTTTAACTTTGTCAAAACATTTTTTTTTACTTTACAGCTTTTATAATGCATGCCTGAAACCTTTACACATCACAATAGTTTAACAAGTTTAATCTTTATCCTTTATGCTAAGCAGACAGCCTCCTGTCATTCATAGTTTCAGGACTTGTACATCATTTAGGAATTATGCTTATTATTTTTCTGGTAGGTAGATACTTTGGACAAACAAATAGGACTTTCTTGTTTGTGAACTCCCAATCAGCAGTTAGCTTAGCTTAACCAAAGGAACTCTTGGGCTGTGAGAGGAGAACTAGTCTGACTCAGTCCCATGATTTACCACACTTTAACTTTGCGTGGCAGGTTGTTTATCACGTATTTCTTCTTTGAATTAATAAGTTTACCTACTTTTGTAGATACAGATATGTTGGTTGTTGTGCTTAATAAAGATCTCCAAAGGAGCTTTTAGTAAATGAACAGAGACAGACTAGTTTCCAGCTCCTCACACACTGACCTGTACAGTCATCTGCCTTGATTTACAGGTTTTCAGATTCTAGCTATAATTAATGTTTTTAAGTATTACATTTCTAAATCTCCCCCATAAAGTAAACAATTGTGTTTCTCAAAATGTCACACACTCAAATCAGCATCATCTTTAAATCAATATTCATCTAAATGACTACTTACTACTTGCCATGTTAGCCATGGAGGTGTCAACATCACCCGCTTGTGGGGTCACAGTGGGCTTCATTAGGTCCCCTAGCCCATCAAAAACTACACCAGGGAGACGGAGGGAGACGTTAGCGTCCTTCAGTGAGAGCTATCCTCACACTCTACCACGACTCAGCAGGACTCTTCACTAGTAGGCATTACCATGACAACCACTACATGTCTCTATGACAACTGAGAGAAGAGCACTGGCATGTGCACAAATTGGAGAGTTGGCATCATTAATACAAAATAGGGAACTTGGTTATTTTATCTACTTTTAAATGGTTTCTATCTTGTATAGACGAACTGTGCTTTTTATCTGAGCAATCGTATCATGACAGTTTAAGGGGATTGGTAATTAGATCATTGTGTTATTAATTTAAGTATGTGGGACACACAATATAAACCTTAGTTTACCCAGTTGTTTCTGTGATTAATGGTTGACATATTTTGAGGTTTTTTTATATTGTGTTTTAAGATGCTTCAACATTTCTTGTTGTTCTTTTGGCTGCTAGCTTTTACAAGCGTCCACAGAAAGACAACTCTCGATGTAACAATTGTTTTACACCAGACGCTCTCCCTGACACAGCCTGGGCTCGAACCTGCAGTCTCAGGGTTACAAGACCACAGACCCGGCTTCAAAATTTGTGATGAGGGATAAAAACAGCAGCTAGAATGAAGGCAGGCTGCATGTAAAAGCTCCTCTTAACTAATGTGACTATTCTACCCAGATCCTCTTTGTAGCCATCAAGCATCTGGTGGCGATGGGGGGACAGTGAAGCGTGGCTTGAGCTGCACCACTGCAATGCAGTGCAGTGCACTGTGGGGAAAAAGCGTGTTAAATAGCAAGGGGACTCACCCAATCAAATGGCAGGAAGCAAGAAATGAGCCAGCCCAAGAGCCAGATGGAGAAAGAGAGCAGGGCAGATTGAAGGAGAAAAACAGAGGACAGCAAAAAGCAGAAGTGCCAGAGTGAGAAAAATAAATCAAGCAGTGAGGTTTTTAAAATAGTGGGCGACAAAAACTTCATTAAAGGTTAGCTATGAATGGGGAGAAAAGAGAAAGATTTAAGCCTTAAAGCAGCGATATTGCAGCTCTTTATTTTAATATGACTTCAGTAGCGCAGAACAAGAGGACCATGATTCAGGTGAACAGAGGCTTTTGTTTCCATGGTAACAGCCACTTGATGCATAGGTTTGAACTATAGAAAACATGGAAGGAATTCCCTATCCCAGAAGAGAAACAGCCCCAGTATGAGTCAAATTAATGACAATGTTAACCACACATGGGCACAGTTTAAATTAAATATTTATTACTTTACTGACACTGCACCAAAAAATTAAAAAAGCAGTCACATCAAGTGAAGTTTAAAGTTTAGATGAGTAGATCAATTTAAAAAGAAGACAATTTCATTCACTTTTACCAAAGTTTATAGAAACAGTGACTGATAAATGCAAAACCTGTGAAACATATCATATGAAACGGCTATTTGAAAAAAATTATGATGTCTTTAATCTTCTAAAAAATTGCTAAGATGTTAAATGGACAACCAGGCATCATGCACACATGGGATTAAAAGCAGACAAAGAGGAAAGCAAGGCAAACAGAAATATACAAGAGGTTTGGCTCTAATTTACAATAAATTGTTTGCAAATTTTAAAATGGAAGTTGTAAAAAAAGAGGTTTCTTAACCTCTTAAATTGTGCCTCATTAAATCTGTTGAATATCAAAAGCCTCAGCCTCAACCACATTTCAGTGTCCATGTTTCAGCTCAGATTGAAGAAACAAGGTTTTTAAGCTACATATAGACTGCTTTAAAATCACATATTAAAATATTTCTCATTAATAATATGAATCCTAAACGTTTATGTTAGTTGTGCACACATCTAGTTTATTTAAATGTGAAGTTTTCTAATGAAATAGGAACACAAACAATGTTTCTCATGTAAACAAAATAACAAAATTAGGCAATTATTGCATAACTATATGGAAATTTTGTACAAATAAAGAGGTTGAAGTACTGTCCTAACGTGGATCAGTGCTGCCTTCTGTATTAAAATCAGTAAAATATCTGCAACATGTCACGTTCTGTTGGTGCACGTGCAGGGTGGGACCGCAGGATTTACCTGACATCAGCTCAGAACCCGGAGCAGCAGGAGCAGCAGCTGCTGAGGCGTCGCCTCCTGTGGACTCTGCGGCGGGTCAACAAAAACACGACCACACCGCGTCAAAACACGTTCAGCCGTGTCCATCGCAGCATGGGGGGCAAAGAAGGGTAAGAATCAGCTGTCGCTTCCAACACTAGTGATTTCAGACAAAAGGTTTTCAGTTAGAAACGATGCTTGAATAGAGAAAAAACAACATTGTAAAGTCAAAACATAAAATTCAAGCACACAACTCTTCATTCATAAAAAAAAAAATCTGTTCAAAGCTGTGATCAACATTAGTAGGTCCAGATGCGCAAACGTCAGAACAACAACATATTCAAACCCTTTACAACTCGTCAAACTCCAGCTCCATGACAGATATAACCCTTTAAGCAATATTATCCGGCCGGAGAAATAAAACTATAAATTTATTAGAACTGAGTTACCAATCTGTGACAGATCGAATCTCTATTGTCCCTCGTGTTTAAAAACTGAGCGTCCTTGGAGCAAACTTCGATTATTATTCATGCCAATTAGTCTACTTTGACACCAAAACAATTATGCTTACATTTTCAATTTTTTTATATATATTTATATGAAAAGAGTAAAAACATTTAAATGGGTCAGAACAAGCTCTTGTTTGCTTTGCGTCTCTGAAAAAAGGTAATTAATTTCAGAATAAATATTTTGATATATTACATTAAAAAAAACAGTCCTAATTCATACATTTTAAATAAATAGTGATCCAGATTGGCCTTTGTCTAGGATCAAGTTTTTAATTTGGACACCCATGTAATTGAGTTTGACACTTCTGCTTTACAACAAAGTCCATGCTCAATAATCCAGGTATAAAATCCAACATTTTTCAGTCAGGTCATGTGGAAAAAAAAATAAAAAAAGAAACTGTCCAGATGACCTGACTGAAAAATGTTGGACTTCTGCTTTAGATAATAAAATCAAAACTCCTCACCCAAAGTCGTCACTTTTATTTCATAAATAGGGTGAGTTTTACAACATAACTAAGCTTCATTTCAACATTTTCATCCAAGAGAAGCTGCAAATAACACAGTCACTTTAAAATAAATACCAGTCATTACATTTGACATGTTTAAGTGTTTATTTGAAGAACTGAGAACAAACATTAAGGGCAGGCCATTGAGTTACCCACCACCAAACAAGCTCATGATGGCTCCTGTGTCAATTTTGGGTGGGGGTGCCGAAGAGCCATTGGGTGCAGGAAAGCTGAACAACTCCGCTGGAGAAGGCAAGGTGGAGATAAGGTTGTGAGCCTAACACACACTTTTACAAAAAGCACTCCAACTATGACAATGATTCATTACAATGCACCACCAGTTGCAGTTGCAGTACATGCTGGAATAGGAAAGGAGGTAGGAGTCATTTAGTGAACGTTTCAGACAGCTCAATAGCTTTTAGCTGACCTGTAAGAGAGCAATCTCATTTCCTTTTTCTGTTCCCTGATCGTAGCCAAGGACGAAACTAAAAGGCAGACAGAGCTGGACAGAACAGAAGAAGATGCACGCAAGAAGGTAAACCGAGTGCATTCAGGGTACCTGCTGAAAACAAGTCAGCGCTGGGAGAAGGGTCCGTTTTAGACAAGCCTGTGTCAAAAATATCTAGGAATACATGCACCCCCCACCCCCACCCCCAAAGAACAGAACATCAGTGATCAAATTCTTTAAAAATAATGAAGCTCAAATACAGCAAACTTATAAACATGTGCACAAAAACAAATAAACAAACAAAAAAAAACAGTAGTCCCTCGCTACTTGCGGTTCAACTTCCGCGGACTCGCTCTATCGCGGTTTTTCAAAGCAAGCGTGAACACGAGAAAGAAAACTTGTGCACAACACACGATTGTCAACTTTAATATTACTCATGTGAATGGGACAGTACTGTGCACTGTAGAGTAAAAACTTAACGAAAAATAAAATACTTCACACAGGTTTTGTAGTTTTCTCTCAATAAGCCTACATTGCATCCCTGCTCATAACAACTACATTTCCCAGAAGCCAACAGCGCTCCACCCAGAAGCTCCATTTCCTTCTGCTAAAATACGTACAGGGAAAGTTTTGATCTGATCTGAAAAAGTTTGGCGCTTATTATTGTACAGTGACTTCAGCTCCCAGCGGATGCAGAGACCCGCACAGAACCCACTGAACTGCACCAGAACCGGACCTCCAGACCCATTGGTGAATCTTAAGAACTGGGAGACAGCCCACGAGGACTTCCAAGTAGGACGCGCAGCGCCGAAGTTCTGGCACTCCATCCTGAGTCCACTGGGACTCTTTTCATCTCTCGGGCCGGAGCAGAACCGAGCCGCTGCTGTTCTACAGAGCTGGTAATATTTAGTAGCTACATATACAGTACTGTAGGTATGTTGTTAAAATGATGTAGGTTTAAGAGTTTATAACATTGCAAGAGTGTGGGAAGGGTTTATAAAGCCTTAAAATATAAGTATATAAATACTAAAATAAATTTAATGTTGCTACTTCGCGGATTTTCATTTTTTGCGGGGGGGGGGGGGTCTGGAACGTAAATCCTGCAATAAACGAGGGACTACTGCAAAATAAAAACAATGACTCTTATGGGAGAGAGGTGTTCAAGCAACATTTGTGCAGAGAGCCAAAAAGATGCAAATACATCAATAAAAGACAGTGATATGAATGTAGAATGACACACATCTCTTTACCGCTGAAGAGATCGGTCGCAGGGCCGGTGGTGTTTGAGACCGAAACGGCTGCGACGGTGGTGGTGGAGGATGTGGAGGTAAAGAGCGGTGAGGGGGAAGGGGAGGAGGGGGTCTGGGTCGGTCCAGAACTAAAACAGACGTCCAGTGAATTGTTGCTTTCCATTGTCATCGTGCCAAAAAGATTGATACCAGAAGAGGCTGCGTAGGCACTACCGTCTGAAGGAGCGAAAGGGTCTTTTGGACAGAAGTGGGGGTTAGGGTGAGAATGAATTGAACACATGGGTGGGGGGGTAGACAAGGAGTTTGACACAAAGATGACTTTAATGACTGTGGTGAAGAAGTTTCAGGTAGTTTTAGATGAAAAGAGTCTAGTTGGACATCCTAAAAAATAATCACTGTGAGCTTATGCAAAACAACAACTAGTAAAATACCTTATTTTACAGCACTTTATATCAATTTAATTTACAAAATATGTTTTTATTTAGTCAATCTCACTATACTGTTAGTGACAAGTATGTTGGTACAGTACTGTATAAATGATGTAAGGAATAAAAATAATACTGTTGCCATGAAAAGAGGAGAAAGAAAAGGAAAAAGTTGAGAAATGATTAAAGGAGAAAGTACGCTGGTCCCCAACACACGTTAGTGGCATTTATGATGGGGGGGGGGGGGGGGGGGATGACTGCTGGAACAAACACTTTCACATTATAAACCTTCACACTAAACCAAATCTAAAATGCAAAAGCAGAAACTATCAGAAGAAGCTGACTCCAATAATGAACGCTCAAAGAGTTTGTGTTACTAAAAAACAAACTAAAAAACCCGTCCAATATATTTCCTGTGACTGTAACCGTTCTAATGTTAGTCTTATAAAACAGAGGCAGTAAAGAACGGTGACTCTTCCCTTATCTTTTAACGGTAAATTAAGACGAACAATGAATACGCACGTAAATAAAAGCACACGCTGTTATGCAAACGTTTGTATTTCATTCCTCCAAAAACGTGTTTAGTTTAAGTCATATATTTGACTTTTAGGTAAATGTAGCCATAAAAAAGGGATGCTTTGTTCTGCCCTCTGGTTTGGCGTTCATGCAGAGAGCGGCTCGCTAAGAACGTCACTCGTGTCGGTGAGCCAAGGTCCTGTCATGAACTGGTAGCTTAGAAAAAAAAAAGATGCAGTAGTCCTCTTTACATTAGCACCTACACACAAACACATCCATATTTTTTCTTTACCCACTTTTTTCCGTTCTGGCTTATACGGAGGAGCTGGTGCCCATCTCCAGCAGTCACTGTCCGAGAGGCGGAGTCTCGCAAGTCCATCACAGGAACACATTAAGACAAACGACACAAACCATCCCAAACACATTCACACCTTCTCAGAAGCAGACACAGATCAGTTTTTGGTCACCCACCAGCTCCAGCGTTTGAGGCTGGGGTGGACGTAACGGCGGCCCCACCCTCTGCTGCCGCAGCAGTGGCCTCAGCGGCAGGAGCAGGCGTCGCAAAGGCATCTGACGTTCACGCAAAGCCCAGGATGGAAACGCCAAAAGAAAGAGGAAGGTATTGAAGAAAAGAAATATAGTCAAGAAATACCAAAGCAGTAAGTAAATGAAGGTAAAGGAAAAACATTTCAGCATAACATTTAAGTAGCACTCGCTGTTGGATTGCATTCGACTGTAAAAAGACCGTAACTTGCAGCATTGATACGTAACATCGATGACTGATAGGTGAATGGATAAATGGGTGTACAGACAGGAGGCACTACACAACAGGATTAATCTAATGCACAAAGAGCAGCTTTCTATAGATGTGACAGGTGCCAGCAGTGACTGTGGCCGTGTAATAGCGTTTGATAGCATTGCTTTTCATCAAGGCCAAAGCAAAGCATGCCAGCCTATCAAACAAGAAGCATGTGGAGAATGTTTATATGTTCATGAACACATGTTGAGTGTTTCTAAAATGATTCTCAAGCTAAATGTATGTGAGGATAAGAAGGATTTTTGAACAGTATGGTTTTAAAAATCTACAATGTCTTTGCTTCCATGGAGCTAGAATGCCTTATAATCTTTTACAGTGGTCTTCTCAATAGATTTTCAGGGTTTATAAAGTTTTTCTTTGGTTTTTGGCTATTTTTTTAACATGTTTTGTCCAGACCTTGTACCATGACAGCGCACTGTGCAGTCAGTGTGTGCTTAAAAAAAATGAGAAAAACAGAAAAGTGAAGGACAAAATAAGAGTCAGGCTTAAAACAACTGTTTACGAGAGATCTGAAATAGAAATAGATAAATGCCCTGCAAAGACTTGAAAGATCCATCATTTAACTGAAATAAGCAGCTAATAGCGCTACATCAGCTTGTTGATGCTAAATTGCTATTTTTGTTTGTGAAATTGGAAATGTTGATATAGTTTTACAACTACCTATAAAAAAAAAAATCGAAGCAATTTTTTTATTTTTTTGTCATGTTTGCCTAAAGATAAAAAAATGTCCTAGTTGTGCATAAACACCCCCCCCCCCCCAAAAAAAAAAAAAAAAAAACAATGGTTCATCTCTTGAGTTTAGGAGTCCTTTCAAGCCTTAAAAATATATACCCTTCTGGAAAAAACTCAGGTAATTAAAATGACTGAAAAACAGTCAAAGAAAATCTTAAAACTCCAGAAGACCTGAAGAACTTTTGATTCAGACCACTTAAAATGAAAAGAAACTTTAGCTGATTGGAAGCAGAAGAGAAAGGACTCAAGACTTTTGCACAATAACGTAAGCTGTATTGGTTTCTTCTGCTTGAAAGGAAGACTCAAACTGTTATTTAATTTTTTTATCCAATATAATCAGCAAATTACCAAATTTTAAAGTCACAGTTTAGTCTCATAATGTTAAATCATGATTTTCTTATAAACTTCTGAAGTAATTTACTTTGTATTTGAAAGAAAACTTATAATAGAGATTTTTCTTTAAAAAAATGTTTAAAATGATAATTACCTACTGTTCGAAATCACTGCATGTGAACATCAAAACTAGGATGCTACTGTTGACTTGCAGCTTGCTGCCAAGCTGCTACAATGAGCCAACAGCAGAAAGCTAGTTCAAACTAACATTAGCGCAGTGATGATTTTCTCCCAGCATTTTACAAAGATTAATCATTAACATTAATCATAACATCAATTTTAGATTTACATATTAAAAAAAGAAAAACTTCTAAGTATTAGTATGATCTGTATGGGGTGCCGTTTGTAAAGTTGCACAGTCAAAAATGATCAATATTTTGGCTTATTTACATTTCAATAAGAAAAAAATAGTTGTTGTTTTTTTCAAATTCATATTTTTACCATGTTATTCATACAATTTTAAATGTCAAAGTTCCCTACTAAATATTTCATTTACAAGATAAATATTTAGTTTACAAACTAAAAACTTAACTTGCAAGTTAAATATTTAGTTAGTAAACTAAATATTTAGGTGTGCATTAAATATTTAATTTATGCCTAAATATTTAGTTAGTAAACTAAATATTTTGGTATAAATTAAATATTTAATTTACACCTAAATATTTAGTTTAGTAACTAAATATTTAATTTATAAGTTAACCATTTAATTCCTAAACTAAATTTTTAATTTGTCAAATAAATATTTAGCTTGGACCTAAATATATATTTTACAAACTAAACATTTAATTTCCAAAATAAATATTTAATTGGCTAACTAAATATTTACCTCAGACCTAAATATTTAACTTGCTAGTTAGATGTTTAACTTGTTAGATAAATATTTAACTTGCTAGTTAAATATGTAGGTCCGAGTTAAATATTTAGTTAGCAAATTAAATATTTAGTTTAAGAATTAAATGTTTATATTAGAAATTAAATATTTAGTTAGTAAACTAAATATTTATATGTAAATTAAATATTTAATTAATACCAACATGTTTAGTTTACTAACTAAATATTTAACTTGCAAGTTAAGTATTTAGTTTGTAAACTAAATATTTATCTTGTAAATTAAATATTTAGTTGAGAACTATGACATTTATAAATGTATGAATAACATGATGAAAATGTGACTTTGAAAAAAAAAAGTTCTTATTAAAATCTAAAAAAGTCAAAATATTGATGTTAATTTTTGACTGTGCAACTTACAAATGGCACCCCATATTTCAGAGAGTTTAGAGTCCTGTCTACACTACCATTTTCTGCTGGGTTTACACTGCTTGTCAACACATACAATAAATGCAGATTTTGGTGAGAGGAAAAAAAAAGATTTGTAATATTGGTTTCGAAAGAACAGAGTTTAAAATATATATTCTTGTTGGTGTATTTATATGGAAACGGATCTTTTCAAAAACAGTGACATAATGACCTGTTTTACGTGTGCCCTCACTCACATCGTGCCCTAGAAACCCAAACAACAACGAAGCCGTTTTTACTGGAGTTTCTAAGTCTGTCTGGCTTTAACCTGATATTGGCACAATAAACTTTAAATGTGTACTGAAATAGTTATTAACATTATTAAAGTTGACGTTCTCGCCACATAGTACCATATGAATTTTTTTTCTTGTTAGAATATTGTAAAAGAAGACATTTAAAAAATGGAAACCTAAAATATTTGTTTAAAATAACATCTGGAATGTAAACAAGATTATTTGAAATAGTTCGCAGAAGTTCCTTTTTTTTTAATCATATTTCTTTTTTTAATATACAATTATATTTTTAAGGCATGATTAATAAAAGCTTTGAGAATTCATAGTTTAAATCAATTTATAGCTGAAAATGGGTGAGACATGCAACTTCTTTTTATGCTTATTTCTGCAGTGAGTGAACAACTTTTGCTTTCTTTGAGCACTTAGTCGTCTGTGTTCTCATGTTGTGAGGTGAATTTCAAGGCTGAGCTTCCCAGAGTGAATCCTTTTGTAGAGAATTTTCTGGAAGCCCACTGACCTCCCAATAGATCCGTATTGGCGGCACCAGGGGAAGTGGTGGCTGCTGTGCTAGTGGGAGGAGCTAGAGAACCTCCGGGTTCTGCCGCCGCAGGGGTGGGCGTTGCTGCTGCAGAGGAAGGGGCGGGCTCTGCGGCGAGTGGGGGTTCAGATAGCAAGGAGTCGCCCATTTCTGCCGATGGGGGGTGGGGTTTAAAATTACCAAGTAGAGGCAGCAAAACAAACCACAAGGGAGGGGGGCAACCAAAACAACCAGAGGAGTCACCGATGTGACGGAGAAAGAGAAGGCCAAAACAAAATTCCAGTCAAATCAAAACCATTGAAGATCATTTGAAAATGATCACCAAAAACAAGTTAAAATCGCAAAAAGATCCAATACCACCCAATCATAACCAAGAAATTAAAAAAATAATAATAATAAACAAAAAAATGTTTAAAAATTGCCCCCGTCATAAGCCAAAAACAGACAATGGAGTATGTGGAGGGAGGGGAAAGAGAAGGTAGAGAAAAACAGAAAGAGTACTCAGACTAACAACTCAAGGAGACAAACAGGGAGGCAACACTGCTACTCTATACTCTAATCTAACGCTTACTTCAAATTCTAACATTACTATTGATGCTGAGTCACATTACATTAGTTAAAGAAGACTTTAAAATGACTGTTTTAGACCTGAACTTACAGGTGAAATGAAGGTGGAGGAGAAGCTTACCTGAGCCAAGAAGATCTATGGAAGCAGGAAAACAAAGAACAGGAACATTTGTGGCAAGAGGTTTTAGAGTGTTAGGAGCCAAAACATTTTGTTGACATTCTGTTTCACAGATATTCATCAGACTGGTGAAAATAGTGATCAGACTACATGTTTTCATGTCAGTTCCAGTTATTTCTGTGTATGTCCTCAGATGGAAGAGCAAATCTGAGTAGGACCCGCTTACCTCCCCAAGATGTTGGGGCAGCTGATGGTGCTGAGGGACCAGAGGAGGCGAGAGGATCCAGGTCCAACAGAGAACTAGAAAATGACATCATTAGGGTCATTGTGAGGTGTGATTTATTATTCACCATTTTTAACTATTAAATGCACATGTAACCTGCATTTACACTTTGATTACTTTATGTTATTAATGTCTTACACATTAGCACATTACACCAGTTTTGGCCTCCCTTCACTGGCTCCCGGTTCACCTTCAAATTCATTTAAAAATCCTTCTGTATGTTTTTAAATCTCTGAACAGTTCTGCCCCCTCCTATCTCGCTAATCTGCTGCAGCCATATGTTCCACAGCACACTCTGAGGTCAATAGACCAGATGCTTTTATTGGTTCCAGGCACTCATTTTAAGCTCAGAGGTGACAAGGCCATCTCTGTTGCAGGTCTAAAACTGTGGAAAGAGTTACCATTGTATGGCAGACGGGCTCCCTGTCACTGTTTTTAAGTCTCATTTGAAAGCCCAATTTATTCCCTGGCTTTTGACACTGTCAGCAGATTTTAACATCTGTATTCCATAATTCCATTCAATTCAAAATTACTTTTTTCCCAAAGGGAAATTAAGTATTGTCATAGCGCATCATCCTGGTTTCATTAGAAAGTTGTTATAGATGCCGATTGCTGTGGGCAGGAAAGATCTCGTGTAGCAAATCTGAAGAATATGGCCACAGATACTGATCCATCCACTCGATTCTAGCTTGCTGTCAGATCCAGCAGGCCTCTCGGTCCTCCTGGACAGCAGGACTGCCCGAACGCCGGGCAGAATTCCTCCCTGAGCAATGGTCACTCCTCCCAGCGGTCTGCCAAGCTCCTTGTCGCCACGGACAGACAGCTGAAGGTGCCAGGGGATGATCCCGGTCCTCCCGTTGTCATGAGCCAAGTTTCCCACCAGCTCCAGGATCTCGGTTGTCAGGTACTCAAGTACTGCCACCAGGTTGACGGGAAATCATCCATGGCACCTCTTTTTCAACTCATTTGGGATTTGGGGCTGTAGTTGAAGTATTTGAGCTTTTGAGATGTTAATCAGCTGCTCCTGGTTGTTAAAAAAAACACCTTGTTGCCATGGTTACGCATCATAAATGCCCAAAAGTAAAACGGTTTCAGAAAAAATCCTTCCAGCTGCACAGCATCTGATACCAAAAAAATAATCATCCGATAAAAGTGATTTACTGTACATCCAGAAAAAAACAGGAATCAAAGTTTTCAAAAGCAATAACTCAGAATGAAAATAACAGAGCTGCTCCAACATGCAGCCACCCCAAGCAGCACAATTCTAGAACCAACAATAATGTTAGTCATTTAGTTCTTATCTTTATCTATTTGGATCCATGTATTTCATCCTGTGGCCTTTGCTTGTTTTGTTTTTGCTGTACTGCACATTGGTTGACCTTGTTGCTGTTTTAAGTGCTTTATAAATAAAGTGGTATGATATGGTATGGTATGGTATGGTATGGTATGGTATGGTATGGTATGGTCTTATAAAAATAACACCAAAATATGATATGTAAAATTGCTAGAATGATTAAAAGAAACGGCGTTTGTTCCTGTAATTACACGTTACAAATTTGCATATAGAGTATTTAGTAATTATGCCATTTGTGGTATCAATAATTTTGTCTAAAGGTTTTAATTTTTTTGGAATATAAAATAAACAAGAAAACCACAGAAAGATGAAGTAAGGAGCTAAAAGAAGTGAACAAGAACATACTCTTCAGCTGGTTCAGGAGCAGCAGCACCAGCAGCAGCACCCCCGTCCCCAGGAGGAGGCTGCAGCGTGGGGACGGCATTGGAGGATTTGGCGGGAGTCGATGTTGGAGACACGTTGTTTGTTGGAGACCCCTGGAAAATAACCCCACGTTTTCAGTTGATGCATCAGACAAACAATGAAGAACAACAAGAACAAAGAAAACTTTTCATTGTGCATCTCACCTTTGTTGGAGACCTGAAAGTGTAAAAGAAGGAGCGATGGTCAGACGTTTATTTAAAATAAACTGCTCTGTTTGACACAGACTAAGACAAATGGATCATTTTTCTCAGGAGACCAAACAAGCATCAAAAATAAATATCATCACATGATCACATGAAGAGTTCATTTCCAAACTGACATAATGTGTCAAAAATGAGTGTACTAAATAAAAACATATAAAGAAGACTGTTCAAAACAGCCTGAAGTTTAAATGTCACTTGGGACAAAACCCTTCATGTACCGATTCACATTTTATATGACAGAACACGTGTGACTTATGTTTCAAAGCATGTGTCCCTGTCAGAGATCACATCTGGAATCACAGCACCAGTACACACATTTCCACATGTGAATCCAGTTAGTAACTGGACTAAACTCATTGAAAGCCTGAACGTAAGTTCGGGAAACACTTTAAAGTATTTACCAGACCCTTCTTTTTTTACACTTTGTAAATAATTAACTTTGCCTTAACATCCATAAGTACAGTAACTTGTGTAGTTGTTCACCTCTTTTGAAAACTTTGAAGCAGTAAAAGCATGCATGGGTTGTATCAGACAATAATAAAAGTGCATAACATACATGATTCACATGTGAACAATGTGTAAAATTTACTTTTTGGTGTGTTGGGGTGACAGTAGAAACATCTACATACATCTTTTAGGCAGTAAACTTTACACAAAATGTACAATAAGTGCTCACCCTTCACTGGTGTTTCCAAATCAACACAAAAGAGAATAAAAGAAAGGAGGGGGTTAAAGGAAATGATGGAAATTTCACTTTCCACCAGCACTGCATTGAGTTTAATGTTCTACAACAAAACAGTTCTCATCTTCTTTCATTATAAAGCAAGTGAGCGTGCAACGAGTTATTAAAACACACTCAGTACTTACAATAAGCTAACAGAGCTTTCAGTAAGACTGATGTTAAAACTGAGCACTTGTTCGTTCATGCCCTCTGCAGACACAGTCCAGTTCCTGTTTTTCATTCCTGAACTTTGCCACAGAAAAACTGACGTTTTGCCAGGAAGTGGCATTGGCAGCTCATTTTATAAACACTATAGACACCAAAATAATTTATCTAGAGCGACAGATTTGTACAACATTTGTTGGTTCTTTGTAATTTTATATTCTAGGGCTACTTGATATTTCTATCATAGTGACAGTTCAGATCTTTTCTACGTTATAAAACCTTTTCGCTACCGTCAATTGTGCATCACATGGTTAAATAAGAATTTATTAATGTTGCATATTAAATGGAAACATTATAACGTTCTTGCTTGCATTTGTGCTTACAAAAAAAATTATGTAAATGAGCATGTAATGCAAAATGAACAGCAACACAAAGGTTTATAAAACAGTGTTCAAATTAACTGCTGAGTTTTTCTAAACGAATGTTTTAAGATGGCAGCACTTTGGTCTGCATTTACACAAACTTGCCATTAGCTCTTAAAGATGGTCAGAAAAAAAGAGAAAAAAAAAGCTATCTACAACAGGTAAGATATTAATTGTCCAAACAGAACCCCCATGGTCTAAATAATCACTGCCAGTTAAAAATAATGCAAATGTCTTGTGAAAATAAAAGGGAACGGGGAATGACGTTTTCAATTCAATAAAGTTAAATCCATTTCAAAGACGACAATGTTCAAACTTTGCCTTACCCCTTCTTTCCACCTTTTACGTCTTCCAGGCCGTTCATGTGCGTTTCCAGAGACTCCAAGATACTGCTGGGAGCCTGACAACAAGGAGTCATGAATCAACAATCCTTTGGACACAACTCCTGATTACCATATTTTTGGGACTATAAGGCGCATTAAGTGTAACAAAACAGTCAGATAAGTCAAACTTTATTCAACTCATTCACAATAACTCCATAAAATTGGTTCGAGGTCAGTAAGCACAATCAGAATTAATACATAAGGTGCACTGGATTATAAGGCTCCTGTCGATTTTGGAGAAAATTAAACGATTTTAAGTGCGCCTTATAATCCGAAAATTACGGCAATATCCTCAGGTGCCTTTAGTCTGAGTTTACATTTCAGCCACAAAGAAAGTGGCGAAGAAGTTTTGAAAAATCTCACTGCAAGATTCACGTGCATGTAAAACACACAAAGACACACACGTTTGTTTCGTCAAATTAGATCATCATCAACATGCTGACACTTCATCCCGTAGCTAATCAGGCACCCAGTCAGGGCACCCCTTGTTTCTATGGTTACCGGGTCCTCAAGGGGCGTAAAAGGACAGTCTTCATCGTCTGAGTCAGCGAGGTCCACCACTACCCCCGGGTGGAGACACTGAGCGGGAAGACGGTGTGTGAGAGTTGTGTTTCTATTTATGTGTTTGTGTGAAAAAAGGATTCACGGCTTTTATTGGTTCATATTATCGGTCCGAATCCTTCCAAGAAATCAAAAGTTAACGGCCAAGAGTCACAATTAAAGATAACTCACGTAGTTGATGTCAGGAATGTCGTTTTTGTCAACTCCAACTGTCTGTTGAAGGAGAAACATAATTAGAGGCAATAAGCTCCGAACAGCTCGGCCATGATGCAGAACACGCTTTACCTCAGCCAGCTTCATGAACTCCCCAATTTTTGTCACCCGGGTCAGAAACCTCTTATAGATCTCCAAGGCCTCCTTACAGTCACTTTTTTTCATCTTGAAGAATTTTTCTGAGCACAGAAACACAACTTTCATCAGTCGCACACGAGTAGGTGATTGTTTCTTTATTAACGGTGACCTCACCTAACAGGTTGATGATCCCATCGTTGTAGGAGGCAAACAGCTTGACCAGATCTTTGAAGAGAAGGAGGAAGGCAGCGTTGATGATCCCGTTGTTCAGCTCCTTGGGGTGCACCTGAGAGGAAGTGGGACAGCGAAAAAAGAATTCAGTTTGATTGTCGAAATAAAAACCTTTGGTGGAAAACGTGCTGAGCCAAAGTCAAGACGCACATCGAACTCCAGGAGAGTATCGATCTGAGTCTGCAGCACAGGCATGCCTTTCAGCAGCTTCTCTGTGGTCATGGTTCTCATCACGCCCTCAGCACTGAGAAGATACAACACAGAGAGCGTTCCTCTGAAAATAACACCATGTGCTTATTTGCAACTGCTTTGATCATGAATGACTTCATTCATGGATAAGATGAGTTTTAGGTGAAAAACATAAGCTGGAGGTGTTGGTTTACCCTTTCTTGACTCTGGTGAAGTCAAAAGCCATCTGGCGGTAGGCGAAGGCTTTCTCGTTCAGGTACCGTGCATATCGCCTGATGAATGTCGACATGTCATAGCCTAAACAGATGGAGAATAAAATCAGGAAGACGACAGAAAAAGATGATTTTTTTTTGCTTGAAAATGTCAAATTTAGCTTTTCTTCGTAAATTGATTATCAAAATGATCAACATCTCATTAATGCCAGGCGATAAGTCCTTATTGTGTCCCAAACAGATAGTTTTGTTTCTTTTGTTGTTGAAAAAATATATTTACATATTAAAAGATGCATTTTTTAAAATAATAATAATAATAATAATTAAAAAATCTGAACAGCTAGCCAATATGATGGCACAACTAGAAAAATTTTGCCAACATACACTGAATATTATAATGTTTTTTCATTGTTTTTAAGACTAAAATGTCATATAAAGATAAAATATATAAAGATATAAAGCTCTGATTATGATTAAAAAAACATGGCAAGCAAGAAATTTACATTTAACAATATGAAATGTTAAATTCCATTAAAATATTTTGACATTAAAATTTCTATTAAAAAATGTTTATGGCCAAATTTTGTTGCATTTAAGTTTTTTTTTGTTTGTTTATTTTTATATTTTAAATGTTCAAATAAAAAATTGTGACAAGAATTTTCTGTAATCAAAATAAATAAATACACCTATAAACATCTTGACATTTTTATTTTTACCACAAATGAGAAATACAGCATGTTAATGATGATAAAATAGTTAAAAATAATCCCAGAAAATGAGAAAAACAAGTTTTCAAATAGGTTTAATTTAGTAAAATTAGTCATACCTTGAATTTGTAATAAAATAACTACAAAAAAATGTATGAATAGTATATAATAAAATTCTAAATTACATTCAAAACGGAAAAACACAATGAGTGTCCTTCCAGTTTTGTTGTTCGTTCAATAAACAGATGTAATAATAAACAATGTCTGTTCTTAAATCTCACCATGAGAGCCAGTTTTGTCAATGAAATTGCTGAGGTTGAACAAGGAGGTCCTGGACGCCAGGTACTGAATGAACCTCTGAGAACGAGACCACAAACACGACTGTCATGAGTTAACCATTCAAGTGTTCACAAATGCCACCACACTCATTCATTAGTATTTTTTTTTGGTTACAGTAACCAATTAAACATGCATGTTTTTGGTCTGTGGGCAAACCCCCTGTGTCTAAAGACTAAACTCTACAAAGAAAGGCTGGGAGGCAAACCTGTGCTAATCACTGCTGCCCACAGTTTAACATTAAATAACAAAACAAAAAAACATATTCCTGCGAGATCAATAAAGTTCTATCTTATCTTATCTGATCTTATACTGTATACACAAATGTTGCACATTAACCTGTGAACGAACAAAACAAGTTGAACAAACCACAAAAACAGCCATTAAATAAACTAGATTACCTGCCCTGCTCTAGATGTTGATTATAGCTCATTCTTGCAGCTCACAGATTTAAGATTACATTAATCTGACTTTTAAAAAGAAGTACGATGTGAATATTTGTCATGCCCTTGTTAAAGTGCACTTGTTTATATAATTTCCATGAGGTTCTGATGCTCAGTCAGTGGCTATAGAGAGCTGGACTACAAGATGAAGGTAACACTTCAGCTGTGATGAACCAAAAGATTTAAGAGTCACAAAGGAGGATTTCTTTGAGCCTGATTAGATCACCATGGTAACAGAGACTGATAGTTACAGCTTAAACAGTCAATAAGAAGCTCCATCTGTTCACCTATTCTTTTCTTAATGAGATCTCAAATATTAAAATCAGACTGAAACAGCATTCATGTCATCACAGTTCTGCTGCTGCTGTAAGATTTTAAATTAACAGACTGTTAAATTAAACAAAACTAAAACCAAAACTTCCAGTGTCATCCTGAAAGTCAGTCAGTGCTCTACATTTAGGCGATCAGATATTGGTGTTTTAATTTTCAGTTTTATTCATAATACAATTATTACTTAAGGATGCATATTTTACATATTATTTAACATACTTTTAATATAATAATAAAACCTATGGATTCCAATTTCTGGTAAAATTGTCATTTTACAAGAATTTTTTTAATCAACTCACATAATCACATGTTCATGTTTGTGCTGATGTTCAATAATTTTGTCATGAGTGCTTAGTGTAGTTCAGTCAGGTCATCTGGACGTGTGTTTTTTTGTGGTTTTTTTAGATGTTTTTTCCTTCATCCAAAGGACTTCATCAGTCCGAGGAGCCACAACAAACTCATTCCAATAAGTGGCTTACTCACACAATGGGCCAACCAGTTTTATGATGATAAGATGGTTTCTGGAGTCCGCCCTCTCCCCCGTCAACTCCTCTTAGGCAGCCATAGCCAAAGTGGTTCAAAACATCAAAGTTCATGCACAATTGCGCCACTCAAGGTGGCTGCATGTTGGAGTAGCTCTGTTACTTTCATTTTGAGACATTACTTTTGAAAACTTTAATTCCTCTTTTTTTCTGGATATAAATCACTTTTTTTGGCTAATTATTTCCTCTGGTATCAGATGCTGTGCAGCTGGAAGGATTTTTACTGAAATATCTTTGCTTTTGGACATTTGTTATGATGCGTAACCATAGCAACAAGGTTGTTTATTACAACCGGGAGCAGCTGATTAACATCTCCAAAGCTCAAATAATATCTCAGCCACATCCCCAAATTCCAAATGAGTTGAAAAGGAGGCATCGTGGATGCAGAGCAGGTGCAAAGAAGAGGAAGAGGAGAATAAAATTCAAACCATCTCTTCCATCAATCATGATGGGTAATGTGAGATCGCTGGGAAACCAGTTGGATGAACTTCAAGCCCTAACAAGGACCCATCCAGAGAATCGGGAATGCAGTGTTATGTGTTTCACTGAGAAATGGCTGCAAGATCATATCCCCGACTCCAGCGTTTCTCTGCCAGGCTTTCTGACCATACGAGCAGATAGAGATTTAAAGAGTGGCAAAAGAAAAGGAGGTGGGTTGGCAGTGCTTGTGAACAACAGATGGTGTAATCCTGGACATGTTACTGTGAAGTGTCATCTCTGCACTCCAGATACTGAACTGTTAGCAGTAAGTTGGTCCAACCCTATTTCCATCATGGGAGAAGAAGTGGAGGTGGTGGAGAAGTATAAATACCTTGGAGTTCACCTGGACAACAGACTGGACTGGAAATGCAACAGTGAAGCGTCTACAAGAAGGGACAGAGCAGACTGTACTTCTTGAGGAAGCTGAAGTCCTTCAACGTTTGCAGCAAGATGCTGCATATCTTCTATAAATCTGTTGTAGAGAGCGCTATCTCTTCTGCCATCATCTGCTGGGGGAGCAGCACCAGAGCAAGTGACTTAAAAAACATCAACAAGCTCATAAAGAAGACTGGCTCAGTTCTGGGGACTCCTCTAGAACCTTTGGAGATGATTGTACAAAGAAGGATTCTTCATAAAACGAGGAACATTATAGACAACCCTCAGCATCCTCTTCATCAGCCTGACATACAACAACGGTGTCTTCAGTCAGAGGCTTCTTCAGATCTGTTGTAAGACAGACCACTACAAGAGATCCTTACTGCCCACAGCCATCAGCATCTAGAACAACTCTAATGAAACCAGTATGATGAGTTACAACATTTAATTTCCTTCTGGGATTAATGAAGTAATTTTGACTTGAACTGAATAATCCAGGTAAAAAAAAATTCAATAAAGTTAAGTCAGGTCATCTGGATGGTTTCTTTTTTTTTTGTTGTTGTTGAGACGTTTCATCACAAGGCAGCCACTTTGGCATGATTGGCTCAGAGGAGTCGACAGGGCGGATCCCAGAAACCATATTATCACCAGCAAACTGGTTGGTCCACTATGTGGGTGTGCTGCTTGTGGGACTCAGCTTGTTGTGGCTCCTCGGACTGATGAAGTCTTTTGGATGAAGGACGAAACATCCCAACAAAAAAAGAAACCGCCCAGATGACATGACCAAACTTTGTTGGATTTTTTTACCTGGATTACTGAGCATGAACTTTGACATATATTAAATTGATCTTGCAGCCTCTTCAGAACCACTGGACTATCTAACATACAATATAACATACAACATAAAAATATTCCTGTTACACTATGCCACAGACTTAGCTGAATTAATAATTAGTTAGCTGCAATTCTCTTTAACATGTCTGCTGAGTTTCACCTAGCTCCGGCAGATGAAGCGACCTGACGAGTGGGCGGAGTTTATACACAATCTCTATGTGTTTATATCACTTCTAGCTGGACTGCATACTGGCTAACTAAAAAGGAACAGACCCAGTCACTGCGACCTGACGGTACACTGTAGGTCACCTCCCGATTTTAATTTCATCAGGTAAATGCCAGTACATCATCCTTTAACAGCATAAGATGCATTTAAATGAAAAGGTGAGTATTGATTATTCATTCTGTGTTGGGGGCACAGTGCAGTGCACTAACCTCGTTGCCGTGGACACTTATGTGATGAGTGGTGACAAGAGCCTTGAAGACTACCACCCAGCTGGCGTTGGTGGATCGCTCAAACAGCGTGTCAGCCATCTGAGGGATGTTTACATTGGTGGTGTTGGTGGCTGACACCAGATCTGCAACACAAATACAAAAACACGTTTTTTTCTTCATCTGCCATTTAAAAGAAACTTAAACTTTCAGTGTAAAGCCTTTACATTTATGTGGTGCTTGCATGACTTTAAAAGTAATGTAGTTTAAGTTTAGCCTAAAACAATTTGTCCCTTTGATGAAATTACTTTAATTAAACTTTGACGTATGTGTTCACTGCAGAGCTCTTCCAGACACCCAGGAGACTTTGAAGCCAAGAGGAAAACCTAATGTACTGAAGAAGTAATATTGGCGCAGGATCACACCCACGCACACGCAAGAAAACAATACACTGACAATGCAGAGACGCCAAAAAATATGCTTCGTCATCTCCTCCTCTCTGGTTGTCCCTTCAGACACTAAAACAGACTCTAAAACTGAACCAGATGACTGAAGACAAGCAATATTGCAAAGAAAAAACAGCTGCAGCAGGAAGTGCACATGTAACTCCTGCACATTAACTTTCAACAAAATCCAAATCCTTTTAAGTTTTCAAATCAAATTATGTTTGTTGTACAAAACAAATTAAATGAATCAAATTAGTCAAGTCTCACAACATTTACTCTAATTGCAGAGTTGAATTTATACAGCATGCAAGTTGTCATTATTTTTTTAAGTAAGGCCAGTGTGTTATTTCTCACTAATAATATCCAGAGAAATGAATTGGCGTTTTTATTTAAAGGCCATTGTTGACGCGTCTAACAACATTAAATGTACAAAATGTTGTTGTCTGCTGTAGTAGGCTCATTGTTTCATGCTTGGGTAACTCTGCAGTTAATACACGAGCTCACCGCCTCCGCTGAAGCTCTGAAAGGAACTCTTTATTGGATCATTTTGACAAATACAACTCTGCACACTAAATGGTCAGTTTGCTTTGACAATTGTGTGGCATCAATAAACGGCACATCTATAAAATACTGCAGATCTTCTAAATAAAATCAAGAAAAAAAAGTCTATTCATTTGGCAGATGGTCTTTTTGACAGTCCATCTGTCATAAACATGTAATCTTTTGCATGGTGGTTCTGGTCTGACATGTTTTTTTGTTTGTTGGTGTTGGTGATTCAGTTGCAACAAAGACTCTGTACTGTTCCTTTTGTGTTTTATTAAATGTAAATATAGGAAATGTGAAACAATAGACAAATAAAACACAGTTGGGTGAACAAAAATAATATTTTAACTACTGATGAATTTTCTATTTTTAAAGTCAAACATTTATTCTGTTTATCGAGAACTGGCGTCATTTTTGCTTTAAAAAATCTGTCATTTATCAAAGTGTATGATTTTATCAACCTCATTCTGAATCTCTGGATGTTCGAAGCAGGAACTCTAAATGACTGCTCATTTTTTGTGGCGTCCTTCATCTCAGTCCCAACATGTTAAAACAGATTATGCTTCAACTCGGGCAGTAGCTCAGAGTCATCCGTAACATTTAATCTAAGCTCTACAAATTGAGGCACATTTCTGCTTAAAACTAACTTGCCACTCACTCAAGTTTGTATGTATGGTTAGGAAAATGTCTCATGAACCACAGGATAGATTTTAATGAACATTTTAAAAAAGTAATCACTGAATGTACATCTGTAATAAAATAAAAAAACACGGAGCTAACCCATTTCAAGATGTTTATCACAGCTGATCAAGCTTAGCAAACACAAAAACGACTACAACTCAGCCAGTTTTACAGATATTAAGGTAAAATTGATGTATTACAAATGAACTACCACTACAAGATTGCACAAAGTATTGGGCAATATTATATGAGATTGTGCTCCAGGTGATTCCGGCGATCTTCCGATCACAGGCCCACCTTCTCTAACCTCTGCGCCACCACTCTCCCATAATAATGGTATTTACGTCCTTTTTCTTTCAACATGATCTTAGTTTAAAAATCTGACAGAAAAGACATGAAATACAGGTTGTTCCAAGAAAAATCAAGTTTTTATTGGTTCAAAACTAATAAACTCCCCACTTAGGGTAAAAAAAAAACACTTTAAATGTACTTATTTTAATCACTTCAGATTTAATTAAATCTTCCTTTATGACAAAATGTGACCTGGTACAGTGTGGGAGCTGACATAACTTTAATTGAAGTTTAAATTTTATTATTTTGTGTCTGCTATGTCTTTTCCCCTCTTTGAAACCTGTTTTAATGCAACTTTTGACACAGAGCTTGTGAAATAAATGGAATACATTTTTGTACATTTTAATTTCTTTCTGACCTGAAAACGTTTCTAGGTTCTTGAAAGCCGTTTTACTGTGTTTCTTATTCACACAAACTCATACTTTTTTCCCCCTTCAAACAAACACAATCAGTGTATGGTTCAGCTTATTGGTGCACACATACTAATTAATATCTATCTACACACACACACACACACACACACACACACCTTGAATCCTTGAATATACAATGCACATTTGCAGGATCTATGCAACACTGCTAAGGCTCACCAATCTCCATCACCAGTTGTGTTTGCCCAAGGACATTTAGGCATGCAACAGGGACGGGTTTCAAGCCCCCTATTTTATGATTGGAAAAATAAAAAAACTTTTCTCATTTCACTAAAGAGCAGATCACCATTTTATCACAGTCCGTGAGATTGGACCCAAGTGCATACAGACACGGAGAGCACGAAGGTAAGTAAAAAAATTTATTTATTAAATCAGAGTCAGAGAGTTTTGTCATATTATTTATTATTACTTGATTTTACCAGGAAGAAATCCATTGAGATCATCAATCTCTTTTAAAAGGATGTCCTGGACATACACCACATGTGGTGGAACGAGATTATGTACACAGGGTCCCAGTTACATTCCACAATAAAATGAAAAACAGTAATAAGATCTAAGATATGAACTAAGAAAAACATCAACTAAAAATACACTAAGCACTAATAGCATAAAAACAATAAACACAATACGCCGAACAGCAGCTCGCACATGAGTCTGTATAAGCAGATGAGCATGCATGAACACAGCAACATGAAACAGATCAGTAGCAACATGATGTGATTTTTCTCAGTGATTATTCTGGTTAGAGATTCATGAGTCTAACAGCCTCAGAGTAAAAGCTGTTGCTCAGTCTAGTGGTTCTACACTTAATGCACTTAATGTTCTACACTTTATAAATAAATGACAACAAAAGGCTGATGTGGCAGCAACAACTTACAGCACAGGGGAAAACACAGGGAGGCACAAGGCGGATGAGACATCTGACAGGTTTGCAGAACAATGAGCCGATGGTAAGGTGGTGACAAGGGAAGGTTGAAATAACAAGCTGGGTGAGAGTGAAAGTGGAAACACCTGGGCTGAAGATTGTGGACAGGTGAGGGTGGCAGGCTGAATGGAAAAACACTAGGAAGGTTAAATGAGGGCAAATGGAATATGGCACACACGCACAAAAAAAACAACAGAACTTAAACACAAATATCTCAAAACACAAACACAAGAATATCAAAATCTTTTTTTTTTCTTCGTTTGTCTGCTCCTTTCTTCAGGGGTCGCCACAGCAAATAAATCGCATAAAGACTTGGTGATTATTTTTACACTAGATGTCCTTCCTGACACAACTACAGACCACCGAGCTACCACAGACCTCTGTGTGGAGCAGAGAGCTGCTATCTAGGGCATCTGGGGGAGCAAATGTGGGGGTTTAAGGGCCTTGCTCAAGGGCCCAGAGTGGAGCAAATGGGGGTGAAGGCAGGTGTGGGTGCTTCAACTTTCCACCCCAAAAATTTAATCTCTTAACTGAGATGGGAGCTAATTTTTAAGGAGATATATTACAGAATGTTTCTAAACCCACTTGTGCAATGATGATGTTAAACTTATTTGTTAAATGTGAAATAAATAGATATCTGATGCAGATCAGAAGTGACAACCCCTTAAAAGAAACAGCCAGAAGAAGATCTTAAATATAAATTGTTGTATGAACAGCAACGAGGAAGGTGTTGAAAAACTGCTAATCAGCTCTGCGAGGTGCTGGTCGATATCTTTAATTCCTCCCTGACCATGGCAACAGTTCCCACCTGCCTGAAGACTGCCACCATCATCCCAGTTCCAAAGAGCTCTACAGTGACTGGTCTGAATAACTATTGGCCAGTGGCCCTCACCCCGATAGTTGCTAAATACTTCGAAAGACTGGTCATGACCCACATCAAAACAACCATCAACATGAGCGAGGACCCTCACCACTACGCATACTGCAAGAAACGATCAACAGAAGACGCCATCTCCTCTGTGGTCCACACTGCTCTCACCCACCTGGAGCAGAAGGACTCCTACGTCCGTATCCTCTTTGGGGACTTCACATCTGCCTTCAACACCATGATCCCCCAAACCCTGATGGAAAAACTACTCACACTACGACTAAGCCCATCCATATGAAACTGGGTACTAGACTTGTTAGCAAACAGACTGCAGTCTGTGAGGATTATTATTATTAACATTTATTTAACCAGGCAAATCCCATTGAGATCACAGACTTCTTTTGCAAGGGAGGCCTGGGCCTGAAGGCAGCCTAACGTGCATGTTTTTAGTCTGTGGGAGGAAACCGGAGTACCCAGAGAAAACCAATGCAAGCATGAGAAGAACATGCAAACTCCACACAGAAAGACCCCAGGTCCAACCAGGGATTGAACCCAAGACCTTCTTGCTGTGAGGCAACAGTGCTAACCACTGAGCCGTCATGCTGCCGACAAATCCACAACTTCTCATCCTCCACTATAACCCTCAGCACTAGCTCCCCTCAGGGCTGTGTGTTGAGGCCCCTCCTGTTCACTCTGTTCACGCATGACTGTGCACCTACCCATCCAGACTGTCATATTATAAAGTTTGCAGACGATACAGAGGTTGTTGGATGCATCACAAACAACGAGTCCAGCTACAGGCAGGAGGTGGAACACGAGGAGAGCTGGTGCAGGAAGAACAACCTTCACATCAATGTGAAGAAGACAAAGGAGATGGTCGTGGACTTCAGATGGAACAACAACCCCCTCCCCCATCCCGAATATAGGAGGAGTTGCAGTGGAAGTGGTCTCCAGCTACAAGTACTTGGGTGTACACCTGAATGACAACCTCAGCTGGAGCAACAACGCCACCAGCCTGATCAAGAAAGCTCATCAGAGACTCTACTTCCTCAGGTGGCTGAGACGAGCTGGTCTGGGAAGCTCAGTCCTCACCTCCTTCTACAGGTATGCAGTGGAGAGCATCCTGTGCTCCAGCATCCCAGGACATCCTTGTAAAAGAGATTAATGCTCTCAATGGATTTCTTCCTGGTAAAATAAAGGTTTAATAATAATAATAATAATCAACGTGTGTCATGGAGGCTGAACAGCTGCAAAAAGAAAAGATTTGCAGAGAGTGGTGAAGGCTGCTCAGAAGTCTGTTGGAGTCAGCCTCCCCACCATCACAGACATTTACACTTCCAGATGCAGGAAGAGGGCCACCTGCAACATGAAGGACCCCACTCACCCAGCACACACACTTTTTGCTCCACTCCTCTCAGGCAGGAGGTTGAGGAGCATTAAGTGTAGAACTACTAGACTGAGGAACAGCTTCTACCCTGAAGCTGTTAGACTCATGAATCTCAAACCAGAATAATCACTGTGAAAAATCAAATCACTGTAATGCCACTTGATTGTTGATATGTGCTGTTGGCTATCCATGCTGCTGATCTCATGCTGCTGATTATTTCATGCTGCTGTGTTCAGTCGTACTCATCTGCTCACACAGACTCATGTTCGTGCTGCTGTTGTTCGGCATAGTTTTTGTACTATTAGTGTTTAGTGTATTCTTAGTTCATATCTTAGATCTTATTACTGTTTTTCTTTTACAATTTACCCCTCCATGGGCTGCCACCTTACTGTGGTGGAGGGGTTTGAGTGTCCCAATGATCTTAGGAGCTACGCTGTCAGTGGCTTCACACCTTTAGTAGGGTCACCCAAGGCAGACAGGTCCTAGGTGAGGGACCAGACAAAGTGCAGCCCAAACACCCCTATGATGAGAAAAAGAAATGGACTTGATGTTCCTTCGCCTGGACGTGGGTCACTGGGGCCTCACTCTGGAGTCAGGCCTGGAGGTGGGGCATGAGGGCAAGTGCCTGGTGGCAGGGCTTTTACCCATGGAGCTCGGCTGGGCACAGCCCGAAGAGGAGACGTTGGTCCCCCTTCCCATAGACTCACCACCTGTGGGAGGGGTCAAAGGGGTCAGGTGCAATGTGAGATGGGTGGTGGCCAAGGGCGGGGACCCTGGCGGTCTGATCCTCGGCTACAGAAGCTGGCTATTGGGATGTGGAATGTCACCTCACTGGTGGGGAAGGAGCCTGAACTGGTGTGTGAGGTTGAGAGATTCCGGCTAGAAATAGTCGGACTCACCTCTACGCATGGCTCTGGCTCTGGAACCAGTTTCCTTGAGACTGGTTGGACACTTTTCCACTCTGGAGTTGCCCCTGGTGAGAGGCGCCGAACAGGACTGGGCATAATTATTGCCCCCCAACTTGGTGCCTGTGTGTTGGAGTTCACCCCGGTGAATGACAGGGTGGCCTCCCTCTGCCTATTTGTGGGGGGATGGGTTCTGACTGTCCTTTGTGCTTATGCACCAAACGGCAGTTCAGATTATCCATCCTTTTTTGAGTCCTTGGAGGGGGTACTGGAAAGTGCACCTACAGCTTTCGCTGGAGCGGTTCGCAGCCAAGTGCAACACGGCCGGGATGAGGATCAGTTCCTCCAAATCCGAGGCCATGGTCTTGAGCTGGAAAAGGGTAGAGTGCCCTCTCCGGGTCAGGGAGGAGGTGCTACCCCAAGTGGAGGAGTTCAAGTATCTTGGGGTCTTGTTCACAAATGAGGGAAAAATGGAACGTGAGATCAATAGGAGGATAGGTGCAGCATCTGAAGTGAAGTGAGTGCCGTACAGGTCTGTCGTGGTGAAGAGAGAGCTGAGTCAAAAGGCGAAGCTCTCAATTTACCGATCGATCTACGTTCCTACCCTCATCTATGGTCATGAGCTTTGAGTTGTTACCGAAAGAACGAGATCCCGGATACAAGCGGCCAAAATGAGTTTTCTCCGCAGGGTGTCTGGGCTCTCCCTTAGAAATAGGGTGAGAAGCTCAATCATCCGGGAGGGACTCAGAGTAGAGCCGCTGCTTCTCCACGTCGAGAGGAGCCAGTTCAGGTAGCTCGGGCATCTGGTTAGGATGCCTCCTGGACGCATCCCTGGTGAGGTTTTCTGGACACATCCCACCGGGAGGAGACCCAGAGGAAGACCCAGGACACGCTGGAGGGACTATGTTTCTCGGCTGGCCTGGGAACGCCTCAGGATTCTCCCGGAGGAGCTGGACCAAGTGGCTGGGGAGAGGGAAGTCTTGGCCTCCCTACTTAAGCTGCTAACCCCGCGACCCGACCTCGGATAAGCGGAAGAAAATGGATGGATTTTACAATTTATACTTTTGTTGGATATAACTGGGACCCTGTGTACACAGTTTCATTCCACCACATGTACCACATGCGATGCAAATGACAATAAAGAACCTTGACTTGACTTGAAATTATTTTTAGTTCATCCTGCTGACATTGGGACGTAAATAAGAAAGATAGGAGTCAGTTTGTTCATACAAAAATCAGTACAGCAAATATTGGCAGACATTACTGCTAATGGAATGAGAGAAAGGCCATTTTACTCAATAGACCTTGTACTTTTCTATATTAGACCCACTATAAATTACACCGCTCCAAAAACACAGCACAGAGAAAAACAAAGGATGACAGGACTTAAGAAGACAAGCAGTGGGGAGTCAGAAAAATATGTTAGAAATTACTAAAATAATAATAAAAAGTCCTAAAGCAGTAAAGCTGTTTGCGATTGAAACGTGGCAGCATGTTGGATGAGGAGTTGGGGATGGGGGCAGGGGGTTACAGTTGGAGCATGTAAACAGATTATTCCTAATCACTGATCTTGGTTTTTATTGTGGTGGAGCCCACCTCCCATCACAACAACTCAAAGCACACAAACATCTCACACATCCTGTGTTACACACCGAACAAACACAGCATCCATCCACTGAACATCCATGAGATGTAGGATATTCAACAGTAATAATAATCTTTTCAGAAATAGACAATATGCACAAAGAGATTTAAATGAATGTATGCTGTATAGTAAATATATTGTCAGCCTTGTGAAACTCATGTCCAGCTCTAAGTTGATGTTGTCATCACATATCTTCTGATTTTTTAGTAACTAATTTGACTTCATACAGAATGAGCAGATGGTAACAGCCTCACTGTGACTGTTTTAATGATGAAGGCTGCAGCGACATTAGTGTTTTCATTTCACTTGTTCAGTTTCTTTGCAACACCTTTATCCGGGATGTAATGTTTTGCATTTTGCTGCATATTTGATCATCCATCATCCTTCCTTTTTTTTGTTTGTTTTTTTTTTTTTTTCATATTTGCACAACCCTCTACAGCTTTCCAGATGGGATGATACACATGCACAGACATGGTTCCCAACTGTAAAATGTGATTATATAACATCATCCTGACACTGGCAAAGTGACACGCCAATATATTTCTGCTTGCACTGTGAACACATCAGCCATTTTCTATGACATTCAGCTCTTAATAATCATCGTTATAGATCCTTAGACTTATCATTGAACATGTGATAAACTTGTTGTCAGATGGGCATCATCATCAGATATAATCCACGCTGTCTGCTGTGGTATCATCACCTGAAACAAACACACTCTGACATACAACCTGTGTGTGTGTGTGTGTGTGTGTGTGTATACAAGCCTAATGAGGATTGGCAGAGCTAAATAAAGATGCTTATGGTAATCCACAGGCTGCAGAAGGCTTCTAAGAATGAACTGTGGGAGCTCACACTGTGCATGTGTGTGTGTGCAGCTCTGCAGCTGAACCTGGCTGTGATAGTTATGTTGTTTGTTACACAACAAATCACTAGATGCAGCCAGAAAGTTACAGAAAATAAACACAACCTATATGAAATTAAACAGTAGCATCCAGCTGGAGTTTTTCAAATTGTTTCACACACATGAAAAAGTATACTGCGTAGATTTTACAGTAAACTAGTTTGTGGTGTCCCCCAAAATTATACAAGCTTGATTCTTAAAATAAAACCCAGCTGAATTAAATTTGCCATTCTGTTTGTCTGAGTAAATTTACATTTTAATTTTAGAAATGCTTGGACTAGCCTTATAGAACCAAACTCCACAGCTACACAAAGAAAAATAACAGGCATGGTATAAAATGAAAAATGTTTTTAAACAAAACTAATTTATTTGAAACATAAAAAAACTTGCTGCATTTTTCTACTTCTAAGCAACTCTACCAAGAACAGGGTGGGGTTTGGGTACTTTGTTGAAAAAAGCTGCACCGCATACTTCTCTTGTAATAAAGTGATTATATGCTATCAGATTCCCATTACACACAGGCAGAATATTAGTCACTGGAATGCTTCATGTATTTGTTCACGGTAACATCAAATATGAAATAACACTATTCCATAATTATCTGCTTTAAATGGAAACGTGTTTTCTGCTCTAATATTAATTTATTTTCTCTCCTCTAAAACAGTGCAACAGTAAACAATGTTTTGTTAGCATCTCTGTTTGTGAAAACACAATGTTATTTGTGTTAAGTTGTATTATTCAATATATATGCAATATTTACATAAATACTGCATGGTACTGCAAAAATCTTTTATCAGCAGATTTGGGTTGTTTAATATTTGTTCAAATATATTATTATTAGTATTAGTAGTAGTAGTAGTAGTAGTAGTAGTAGTAGTAGCAGCAGCAGTAGTAGTAGCAGCAGCAGTAGTAGTAGTAGTAGTAGTAGTAGTAGTAGTAGTAGTAGTAGTAGTA
>NC_056509.1:29550602-29561701 GCF_014905685.2 Nematolebias whitei
AGTAGTAGTAGTAGTAGTAGTAGTAGTAGTAGTAGTAGTAGTAGTAGAAGCAGTAGTAGTAGTGGTGGTAGTTTATTTTATTTGATGAACAAGTACATTGGCACAAAATTACTAGAATAATTTCACTTTAAGATGCATTAACAATTAGGGTAGCAATATACAGCCCAGTACTTATGAGGTACTTACCTAACATGTACCTGATAGGTACAAGGTATGTAAGTACCTGGTACTAAATACAAATCCAGTACATACTGAGCTGTATTAAATATTGCTATCTTAATTTGTCTTAATCATTTGCTGTATCATCAATTTTAAGATGCAACATAAGTATAGTATAAAACTGGTATAAAATGTTCAACATATTAACTTTTAACATGAGTTATGTGCAACTTCAGCAAAGATTAATTTAAATCTCCCTTTCTGAGCACATTTCTACACTTCAGTAACACCTTTCTTCCTCTACTATATTTGCAATGTGAACAACAAAATAATAAATTAAAAACAATTCAGTACCGTGCTTGTGACAGAAAGGAAGAACTATGACATCAAGTAAGATTTCTGTACCAAAGTCCTTATGGAATACAAACTTAGCACAGATATTGTAGTCAAATGCAACGTATAATAAGAAATAGCACTTTAAATTGTAAGGATCTCATTTAATTTGTCAGTTGGGAAAATATAAAACGTAGACCTGACCATATGATTATCCTTATCGTAATGAAGATAATAAATATATGATTGTGTTATGATATCAACAAATTACTCATTTGTTCTAGAAATGGATAAAGTCTCTGGGATATTTACATCTGATACATCTGTGTGTTGTGATTAGTCTTCAGTGAGATAACAAGTCTGTAATTTGCCCCCTTTCTTCTCATGGTTCCCCTTTATCATTACAATAGATGACGCTCAATTTGTTGCCAAGGCAACTGCACTGCATGTTATTTAACGTCCTGCTCACAACCCAAAGGGTCAGCATGCAACATCAGAGAAAACAGTAAACTAATGGCAGATATTAAAGTAACCTCAAAATAATTTTCTCCCTTAAAATGATTCTAATACATCCATCCATCCATCCATTATCCTTTACCCACTTCTTCCATTTTTGGGTCACGGGGGTCACTGGTGCCCATATCCAGCAGTCACTGTGTGAGACGCGGGGGACACCCTGGACAGGTCTCCAGTCCATCACAGGGACACATAGAGACAAACAACCATTCACTCTCTCACTCACACCAAGAGACAATTTAGAGTTACCAATCAATCAGCCTAACATATATGGATATTAATGAGATATTTAAAAGTATTTGATAGATGTACATCCATTACTGATTAAATTTTGACATCAAACCATTTCAAGATGGCTGCCACTGCTAATCAATCTTAGCTAACACTTAAATATCTTTAACTCACTGAATTACAGTTTATAAATGTTGAGCAAATATTTATGGTGGTCAGAGCTGTCATTCACAATGCATATGGTAGTTTGAGCGTGAAATGTGGCGATCTTGCATAACAATGTTTTAAAGCTTGACAAAAACAATTCTAAATGTTGTTTCTTCATAGGTGATGATCTGAGTTTAAAATGCTAACACAGAAAGAAGTGGGTGATGGGCATCCCTTCAAGCAATGCTTAGCCTTTAATTAATTCTGGGTTTTCTCAAGGCACAGTTGGCTCTTGTGAAGCTATTTCTCTGTTTCGAGAGGAAGAATCTCTCAGCACACTGGAAACCTGTTGTTGCAGCATCAGAGACACAAACAGCATCGACTTAAAACCAAACAAAGTATAAATAGTGTCTGCATCCCATTCAAGGGAGGACATTTCTGAAGCTCTGTACATGTTTTGAATATGAACTATCAATAAGAACTCTTTGATACGCAAGAGTTGGAGACAGAAAGTGACTTGTAACAGAGACGTCCTCCAATGTTGCTTAAAAGTAAAAGATAAGGAAGCCATGCTCTCTGGTATGGTCTAGCTTTAGCCTTACCACCTTTGGCCATCCTAAATAATGCACTGCAGTCATTGGCTGATTATTAAATTATTCAGTGGGAGAGCGGAACACAAGATATAAGGTCCTAGAACAAGAAGCGGGAGCAGACACACAGAAAGACACAGCAGTGCAGAGTCAGACAGATCACTGGTCATCTACAGTCAGAGCCAAAAGGCTGCTTTGACTCAGCGTGGGTGGTAGATGACAGGGACTGATCTTGATTCTCCTTAAGGTGGCCCGTGTTGATATATTTGAAGTGTTGTGACTTTAAAGTTGCAAACTCCAGGGGACTCATCCTTTTTCTTAATGGCTTGCAGCTGCAACATCAAATTTCAATGCAATATCTGTAAAACTGAGTTATAGCCTTTTCTGTGTTTTCTAAGGTTGACCGGTTGTGGTGACTATCCCAAATTAGATCAATTTTGAAAGTTAATCAATTGTGGGTGTCCATTTGACGACTGCTTTCCAAAACTTTCATTAAAATCCATTCAGTAGGTCATTAGATATTTTGCTAACAGCAAAACAGTTTTGACTCCTAAAGTTAATGTTAACGTTTTAAATATACAATCTTGCACAATAAGTGGTGCTCAGAGTATGTATTGGGCATGGCTCTCAGCTACCACCACACTAAATGTTAGCTTAATATCTGTACAACTGACTGAATTATAGCCAGTTTTGTATTTTATGAGTTCAGATAGCTGGGTCAGCCACTTTGAATTTATTTGACTTCAAAGGTTGATCAGCTGTAGCTGTACATCCAGTGATTTCTTTTTAAGAGGTTCATAAATATAGGTCAAGAGGTTCATGCGCTATTTTGCTAACAGACAGGCAGAGCTAACTCCAGCAAAGTTCCAAACACAAGATTTGTAAGCACTAAGACTTGGTGCTAATTCTCAGCTACACCAAAAAAGTTAGAGTTATGGGGATGAATCATCAATAATGTAGAATTTAGTGCAAAAGTCTTAATTATTATTATTATTATTTAATACAATTCAGTGGCCTCTTCTATCACGTTCTCCTGCTTTCTTTTTTACTGGATGGGTCACTGAATGGGTCATCACCATGGATATATTATTTTCACATGGCACCACACCCAGTGAAGAAAAAAGCTTGGACAAGTATGAGGAGTGACGTGGCCCGTGCGCGTGCAGCACGATAAGCAAATAGCTGGATGAAGAGGCGCGCTTACATTCCAGGTGCTTCTTCTTGGGCGCCATCACTTCGTGAGTGGTGGCTTTGCAGACAGCCCGGGCCATGTCTGATCCCGTCAGCTGGTACTGCGCAGCGGCGATGCGATCCGTCAGCGTCTGCCCCGACATTTTTCTCCCAGCTCGGCTCGGAGATCTATTTCAGCAGCGGTGGTGATGGATGGAGGGTGGAGGGGGGTCGAAAAATCAGAATACAACCCAGCTAGCCTCCCGTCTGCTCAGAGGGTGCAGAGCTTCTCCTCACGACTCACAGGCCTGTGACCTTCTGCGGGTGAAAAGCAGACGAATGAAACGAGCTCAGACTTGAAATAAAGATTATGTTGGTTATTGGTGAAGTGGTGGACTTGATTTGACATTTGCACACTTACCCAAGGTTGAGGATCCCCCCCCACCCCCTGCCTCAGCTCGGCCGTTCAGCACCTTGGACAGCGAAAGCCTCTCTGTTACGTAACTCTCAGCGGAAAATGAAGGCGATTTTCTCCCCTTGCAGGAAATATTGAACCAAAATAAATATATATAGACCAGTGGGGGGTAAATAATAAACAAATAAATAAAAAACACTCGGCAAGCGGCGCTTCTCTGATCGTGAAAAACCCGATATAATCGCTGAAATCAGCACCCCGTCAGTCGCAGCCCCAGCTTTGACTGCATCTCCTCTCGCGTCCGCGCATCAGGAGTAAAGAGCCTGTTTCATAGTAAAAGGAGAAGCCGCACTGCTCCTCTTTGCCTCTCCTTTCTGCTCACAGACGCCCTCCTTCTTTCTGCTGGGCTCCTCTCCTCAGACCAACAGGAGGGAGGAAGTGCATGCGCAGCGCTCCTGCTGGTGTCGCCAAAAAGCTGCGCAGCGCAAACAGGGTAAGGCTGAGAGGTGTGGGTGTGGGTGGGGGGTCTTTTCCTTTACTGCTTGTTTATTTATCCGGACATGCAGACTCTTTCTCCTCCTCTCCTTGTGGTTGAAAGGGTTGTTTGTGCACTCGTTGTAGGAAGTGATGTGACTTTGCACCGAAGGGGTTAATTTATTAGCGTGTTTGCTGTTGCATCATCTCTATTTATAATTTCAACTCAGATGTTCATGCAAAAAGACACAGAGGCTTTTTTCTTCATTGTCGGGCAATAAATGACACTAAACTTTCATGTTCTGGGTCAGTTCCCAAAATCATGCAGTGGTGGAGAAAGCACTCAAACACTGTACTTAAGTAAAAGTACAAATAAACAGACAAAAATAGTAAACGTAGAAGTACCACATTAACGTTTTTACTTAAGTAAAAGTAAATAAGTACTTGCTTTTAAAAATACTTAAAGTATTAAAAGTAAAAGTACTTGCTGAATGTTTGTACTACCTAATGCAATGGTCTACAATATCATTAAATGCACTGTATGTATATTTTCTGTAATACATTAATAGTGTTGTGTCATTTTAATGAACAATGCTGCAGATAATACATGTTTTTATTGTGTGACACAGTTCACACTTGGACTTGTGATTCTGTGCGTCAGAATTTCAGAGATGACATGCAGAGTTAAATGTCATTAAGCAAAATAAGAAAGAGGAATGATTTTACCTTTGAAAGTTTTTATTTAACACAAAGAAAAACCAATGTGTCATTTTGACTGCAGTAAACACATTTAAGTAAAAGTTGTCCGATGAAAAAAGGAGCATTAGACACAACAAAGGAACAGGCTCTGATCATTTCAACTCCAGTTTGTCATCACCTCTAGTTAAAATACTGTCTAGTCAACTTGTAATGGATCATTAGTGAACAATATTTTAACTTCCTGACACCATTTTAAAAACTTGGACCTGAGTGTTGAGCTATTTGGAGACATCTCTTGTCTCTGAACATCCCATAAACTGACACATTTTAATATTGCAGCAAGAATTTCTTGTTCAAGTTCAGAAGAAGTTGGTTTTCAAAGTTTTTTGAGTCCAGTCTGGCTCTTTTGGGAGAGAGAATCTGTCTTGCTGTACTGAGCAGTCTTTCAATAGTCTTTCAATAGTCTTTCAATAATTTTTCAATAGTCTTTCAATAGCCTTAATAAGGCCATGGATGGTGTGTATCTTCTGGATGACTCTCCGTGATGGAATCCATTTTGGGTGTGTTAGTGGTGCAGCTCAATGACATATATACTAGAATATAGATGTCATTGGTCCAGCTCTTCTTGATGGGTCTAATGTTACCTGCCCACTCTGCAGTGATTCAATGGACCAACTCCCCTCTCGCCATTGTTTACTTTCAAACTAACAAACAAATAAAAAAAAACTGCAACATGGATGTAACGTGTAACGCAACACATTATAGAAATGTAGTGTAGTAGAATGTACAGATACTTAATGTAAAATGTAGAGGAGTAAAAGTCGAAAATACCCACGTTTAACTCTACTTAAGTAAAGTACAGATACATGGAAAATGTACTTAAGTACAATAATGAAGTACTTGCACTTACATCCCACCACTGAAATCATGTATAATTTGTTAAATGTGTTGTGTTTTATTACTTTCTTCAAAATCACTAGTTTATATGCTTTCTTCTCCTTTTGTTGTGCAGTATTTTGTAGTGTTTATGACTTGGGTCAAGTGGGTTTCAGCTCCTCACAATAATGTGCTGGAGTTTTGCTCCATTCCTCCCGACAGATCCTTTGTAACTGAATCAGGTTTGTAGGTCGCCTTTTCAACTCAGCCCACAAATTGTCTAGAGAGATCAGAACTTTACGGTGGCCACTCCAAACTTTCACGGTGTTGTCCTTAAGCCACGCTGTAATTAACATGCCTGTAGGGTCAGTACTCATTTGAAAGACCCATTGGCTGCAAAGCTTTAAGTCCCTGGCTGATTTCTTGAGGTGCTACTGCAATATTTACTCATAATGTTCTTACCTCATGATGATGTATTTTGTGATGTGCTACAGTTCCTCCTCCAACAAACACCCCCACAACATCCCTACTTCACAGCTGGGTTGGTGTTAAGGCTTACAAGCTTCCCAATTTTTCTCCAAATATATGTGGTCAAACAGTTTAATAGTTTCATCAGACCACAGGACGTCTCCAAAAGCAAAATATTTCTTCATGCCTGTTTGAAAACTGTAAAATGTATTTTTTTATTTTTGCTTTTGGAATACTATTTTCTTCCTCTCTGAGTGGCCTTTCAGCCTGTGTCTACATTGGACAGTTTTACTGCAGATACTGACACTCTTACGTTTTTTTCAGCAGCACCTTCACCGTGTCTATTGCTTTTGTTTTAGGGTTGATGAACACATTTTGCACCAGTTCATCTCAGTAACAGAACTTTTCTCCTTCCTGAGTGGTATGATGACAGGACATGGGTGTTTTAAACTGAGAAATTGTTTGAACAGATGAGCGTAGTAACTTCAGACATCTGTAAATTGTATAAGGTTGAAATAGAGATGTGGAGATTGATAACTCTCCTCCTGAAGTCTTGAGTTTTGTTTTCCCCTTGTTGTCACACAAAGCCGCAGTGAGTTTGAGGTGTGCTTAAAATGCTAATTAACTCAAATGTTGTCAGCTGACCAATCAAAAAATTCTCAAACCATGATGTAATCTGGGTTAACCAAATGGCATAATAGTGTACACTTGTGTCTAAGAATTAAAAGTAGTTTTTAAAAGATATCTGTCATTTTCAAGTATTTAGCAAACAGAACTTTTCTGGGGATCTTAAGTAATGGTTTAGATTGATTTATTGCCCAACAGTGAGAAAATAATACAACTTTAAATTAAATTTTTTGTGATTTTATTTAGAGAAACGTGTCACAAAGACATACTTTACTTACATTTTTTCTGAATCTATGAAAAACACCAACAATAACACTATTTGACATAAAAAGTAGCCTATGTCAGCACCAGCAAGGTGAATCCCAATATATTGTTTAAACGTTTTTGTCTTGCACTTGTCTTGTCTTCCAAACACAGTCCAGCATGTTGCCATGGCCAGGTAAAAGAAGTGGACAGAAAATTTGCAGATAAAGCAGCTAAAGTCCAATTAAAATCTTTGGAAGATTCACAAAGCTGGAAATCTACTGACTTTAAAATATTGCAAGAAAGTCTGGAAACTTGGAAGAAAAGTATAAAAAAAACAAGAGGTGGTTTAAAACTTTTACAAAGTATTGAATACAGTTAAAATATATAAAAAAAACATGCTTGACTGATGTTTCAGTTGAGAACTCGCTCCGCCTTCATTCAGTTGTGGGCGGGGTTCAGCCTCACCAACATGGCGGCCGCGGAGACGTATGACCGGAAGTGAACTCTGAACTATGGCCACGTCGTCACGGAAAGGACGAACCAGCAGAACCAGGAAGCTTGTTGTAAACTAGTCTACTAGACTTCATTCTTGGACAGAATCGAAAAAACTACAAACAGTAAGTAAAATAAAAAACGAGTCAGTGCGAGGAAAATACAACATTTGTTTAATTTTGTTTGAACTCGACGACGTTTATGTTTTTACCACTGTCTAAGAAGCGATTATATGAATAGTAGTGTTTTGGGGGGAGGTAAACGTTTACGTGTAGTATAAAGTGTAGATCTGCTTGTTCTCTTAAATTCACTCGTTGTTGACTCCACAACTTAAGCAGCAAAACCTCCGTACAAGAAGAAATCATATTAAAACTGCACGCATTGGTTCAAAAGTAGCTCATTGCCAACATTTTATATATATTTTAAGTGCTTACACCAACTTAGTTTAACAGAGAAATAGCTATTTATCTGACAGGTCAGTCTTTCATGAGCAGTTTTTTTTTTATATTTCAACTTAAATGTGGTTAAAATGGCAGAAAATATGTGACCACTAAGGGTTCCCAGAGACACTGGAAATCAGGGTCAAACTGGAAAATGACTCGGGGAACTGCTGGTTAAGCTAAAATCTTTCTGAAAGTTTAACATGTACATGTATTAATGCTAGTATTCTAGTATCATTGAGTCCATGTTTTGCTACTACAGTGTGCAGGTGTATCCTTACTGACTAAGCTATGGTGGATTTTTAGAATATTTTTGATATTGATTGCTGTATGCATGTAGGCTACAGCATAATTATTGTCATCTCTGAAAGTGACTTGACCACCTAAGACTAGGTTCTGACTCTGAGCATTTTGCTTGATTAAATGTTTACTGGAATTTCAGGATTTACTCAGGAAAAATATCAGGGAATTTTGTCTTCATGAAATGCTGGTAGTCCAACATTTTTCAGTCAGGTCATCTGGACAGTTTCTTTTTTTTTTTTGTGCTGAAATGTTTCGCCTTCGGTCCGGAAGGCTTCATCAGTCAAGGAAACACACAACAAAACTGATTCTTCCCCCAACAGCTTACTCCAAAGTGGAACAAACCAGTTCTGCTTGTGATAAGATGGTCTCTCACTGTCCAGATGACCTGCTGAAAAATGTTGGATTGTACACCTGGATTATTGAGCATGGACTTTGTTGTTTTCAAATGCTGGGCGTGTTATCCTGTATAATAGTGCTTTTTGTTTGTTTGTTTGTTTGTTTAAAACATGTATTGTGAGTTCTGCTTCACATTTTCTTAACAATTAAAATGATCAAAATAGACAAATAGTTGGGAATTAATTGGGGGTGCCCCGATTTTCTTAATTTGGGGAAATCGGCTGATACTTGCATGAGAAACCAATTTTTATTTTTTTTTATTATTCATCCAGCAAAAAAATAGAACATTGATTACAGAAATAAAAAAAAAATAAAAAATAAAAAAACAGCTGTGACTTTTTTTTTTGTTTCCTTCCCCATCCATTTCCACCGTGCTGCCAAATGTAAAGTAAATGAATAAATAAATAAACTAAAATTAATCAGCTGTAGTCCTGAATGATTATAAGCATGAAAACACACAAGATCAAGACAGCATAAAGTAAATACGCGTATACCGTACATTCAAACATAAACACGAGTATATATATATATGCAGAGATTGAAATAGAATATGGATATTTAAAACCATAGAAGTATACTATCACTGTCAGTAGTTAGAAATACAAGGATTTACTGAGACCACTGGGTTGGGGGCACTATATCTACAGCAGGATTAGTTATTGCTTAATTTTCAAGTTTGAGGGAGGGCATCTGATTTCTCAAAATAAGAGAGTAGGGGAGCCCATGTTTTATAAAATTTTTGCACCGATCATAAGAAACCAATTTTACCGATGTATTTATTTTTGTTTTTACAACAATTGTCTGAACTTCATTTATATTTCAGAGCACTACCTCATGGCCAGTTAAAACAAGTTTGTATTGTTTCTATGATATTGTTCAAGGGTCTGTTTTGAAGGTGCATTGTGACCTTATAACACCCGACGGTGTCGCTTATAAAACAAAATCGCTATCGGCAGGTCAGAATTTTTAGAAATCGGTGATCGGCTAGAAAACTGCAATCGGTGCACTCCTAGAATTAGTTTATTCTCTCGCTTTTACATTTACTGATGTCAAGAAAATGGTTTTGATTCATATTTTTCTTAGAGAAAGAACTGTGACGTAGGTTCTGTGATTTTTATTGTAGCAGTCAAATAGGAGACCAGTGTGTAGGTAACAACTTCAATCTTAAGTCTTTTCAAAATTTGTCACATTACTCCTAAAACCAAGACATCGTCATCAAGAATATCTACATTGTTTCTGAAATGTTTCGGTCTAAAAATTATTTTCAGTTTGATCTGAAATATGTATTGTAGGTCCTTGCCTCTAATATTAGAAAATTCTGTATTATTTTGGCTGAAGTAATGATCTCAATCCCAAAAACATAAAATAAAGGACCCAAGCTCACAAAAATACAACTTTCTCCATCACTGACTGGTCTCTTTGTTGTGTTTTTCAGTGACGGACCAATTTAAGGCGGTATTAGAGCAGTCCAGTCTGCACCCTAAACCAGCAGGGTTGGTGTTGCAGTATGGCACAGCTGGATTTAGGACCAACGCCAAACAGCTGGACCACATCATGTTCAGGATGGGTTTGTTGGCCACGCTCCGCTCCAAGAAGACCAAAGCTACTATCGGAGTCATGGTGACCGCATCACACAACCCCGAGGTCAGGCAGGAACTCAGAAATATTCAAATCAAACTGTGCTTTGTCTTTCAAAGTTGATCACGTCTCCCAGATTGTAAAGGCATCTCCATTTCTTCCTTTTAGTTAACTACATTATTTATTTTAATTTAATTTAATAATCATTCTTCATTAAAAGCAGGTTTCTCTTGTAAATGAGTCCTCGAGGCTCAATGGGATTAACCCGTCTAAATAAAGGTTGAATGAATGCAGTCCTACACGCCGACTCTTTTACAAACATCCTTTTTGTGTCTGCACTTTGTTGGCAGGAGGATAACGGGGTGAAGCTCGTTGACCCGATGGGGGAGATGTTGACGGCAACGTGGGAGGGCTTTGCCACCCAGCTGGCCAACACCGAGCAGGAAGAGCTGCTCACAGCTATGAAGGACATAATCAAGAAGGAGGCCATAAACATGAGCCAGGAGGCAAACCTGTTTGTGGGAAGAGACACCAGGTATAAACAGGCAGATACAGAAGAGCAAACAGCTGAAATCGGTCCTTCGTTATCCATGCGTTGTGTGATTGTAGGAGCAGCAGTGCCAGCCTTTCACAAGCGGTGCTAGATGGCGTCCATGCCCTCGGTGGCCACAGCAAAGGTAGAATTTTTAACAGAATGTCTTGTGTTTTAACAAAAAAGGTTGAATCATGTCATCTGGACTTCGTTTTTTTGTTAAAAAGAAACGTTTCGCCCCTCATCCAAGAGGCTTCGTCAGTCTGAGGCCTAGCCATCTGGTATTACCCAGAAGCCACCCTGACTCTTGTGTTTCAAGCCTGCCTCAGATACCCCTGAAGTCTGGCCTTTTCACTAATGGTTTCAAAAACACAAAGTTTGTTTTCTCAGTCATCCAGGTATATAAC
>NC_056509.1:29562101-29577594 GCF_014905685.2 Nematolebias whitei
GGGGGGGGGGGGGGTAATTTCCACCCCTTTATTCCAAAATTGAACATTTGACTGACATAGCAATTTGCACAAAAAACAGGTTGCTATTTGACTATTCTGTTAGCAAAATATTAAATAATAAAAAATAAAAGTTAGTCAAATAGCTTAAAAAAATTAATGTACACAAAAATATATACAAATGTATCTTTATACCTGCACAATATGTAGCTACTTTGTAAAATGTGTCCTTTAGGGAAGAGTGTAACCTGGATTAAAAGTGTGGATTATTGTAACCTGGATTAAAAGTGTGGATCATTGTAGTGAAGCCTTTGTCTTCAACCATCAACAGAGGCCTCATGTCAGTGATGATCATTTAAGGATCTTTCAGTGAAGACAGCTGCTGCTGTGGTGTCCATGATGTCTTTCCATCATGAAGTGTTGTTGTTTGTTGTTGTTTTCTGGAATGAGAGAGTAAATATGTATTATAGCATAATTTACAGCTACTCAAGAAACGCCTTGTTTCACTTACAGTGTTAGGTTCAGGCAAAAGTAGCTAAAAGAGTAATTAAACACACACATATAAAATACTTAATTACACACATTTGAGTAGATGTAATAAATTACTTTAATTCCTGTTTAAATGCAATTCACCCTGCCATACCTGCAGTGTCTTCAGACTTTGCCAGCAAATTAAAAGTTGAAGCTTAATCATTAAATTTTTATCTTTGTGTTAGATTTATTTATAAATCACATTTAAACACTGCTTGTACCAATTAAATAAAAAGTAACACACGTTCTCTATCACTGCCATTAATCAGATAAACAAACAGCTTCATCTTCAGAGAGACTGACGTTACGTTTTCTCACTTTGAAACAGAACAATGTGAATATTGTAGAGACTCACCTGCAACACACGACGAGTTGTATCTGCTGCTGCTCCTTCCTCCTCCTCGTGACTCCCACATGTTTACGTTTCATCTCCGTGGTTCTCCCGTGTCGTGTCGTCACTTTTCAAAGCTGCATGTTTCAGTTTTTATCTTTGTGAAGAGCTCCCACACTTTGGAGGACTTGGGTCGAACAGTTTTCTCTGCGTCGGTCATTTGTAAAATTTACTTAATTTCCTTTGAAAACAGCCTCTGCTCTGCTTCCACCTCCCTCCTCGCTCTGTTCAACTCGCGCTGCAGAGTTTTTTAAATATTTTTTTTACTTTATTCAGTCAGTCGGCATTGACAATGAACTGCAGGTGAACAAAACGGCTCTGCAGCGCCGTGTAAGACGCATAATCACGCGACACAACGAATCGATAATGAAATTCGTTGCCAACGCTTTTAATCATGGATTTTTATCGATTCGTTGTTGCAGCCCTAATATACTTGACAGTTTCTTAAATTAAAAATGAACTTAAAACTGTTTTTTTGAAGGAATGGCTGATGTCTGATATTTAACTTTATTGCTAATATCGGCTGACAATATCGTGCATCCCTATTATTTACCACTTCTTCTCATCAGGCTTCCAACCGTACGGATGACCAGAAGTACCTCTGTGTTGACGGCGCTAATGGGATCGGGGCCTTGAAGGTGCGCGAGATTGAGAGCCGCTTGAAGAAGGAGCTGCAGATGTCCATCTTCAACGACGGCAGCAAAGGAGAACTAAACCGTCAGTGTGGAGCGGACTTTGTCAAAGTGCAGCAGAAACCTCCAACAGGTGCAGCTCCAGACTTGAGTTGAAGCAACAAAAATGCTTCATGTTGGCTTTCTGCTCATTTGTGTAAAGATGGAGGCTGAAAGAAGCCAGTTGCTTCAATTAGGGCTAACTGCTTTTTCTTGTTTTTATTCTATGAAGGCTCTATTTTAAGGATCTGTTGGCATTTGAGACACTAAACCATCCAGGCAAAGATTATTGCAAGTCGTGTCTCTGCAAACTAAATTTAAATGTCTTAAGTGCTACTAAACCCAGAAGGAAAATTTTAATGCAAAGTTTGTCTGAAATGACATTTTTGCTTTACTGTTTGCTTTGTAGAAACCACCAGACTATCCAAGTTATAAACTTATTTTTCCTGACGTTGCTTTTGACAGGATTTAAACATTCTGATTCTTAATCTAATCTCTTAAAGGTTGCTGTTTTTCGTGTTTTTTGTTTTAAACCCACCAGCTCCACCTAGCACTGCGGTGGGTTTGATACTCAAAAACAGTGAAAGTGGTTTTAAGATACTTTTTGAACCACACAGCACCCATAGCTTTAACTCTTTGTGGCTTTTATTCAAGGAGATAAAAGATTATTTTCAGCCTTGCGTCTGCTGCTTCACTAGATTCCCAAGAATCTACAAATCGGATTCCAAAAAAGTTGGGACACTAAACAAATTGTGAATAAAAACTGAATGCAATGATGTGGAGGTGCCAACATCTAATATTTTATTCAGAATAGAACACAAATCACAGATCAAAAGTTTAAACTGAGAGAATGTATCATTTTAAGGGAAAAATCTGTTGTTTCCAAATTTCTTGGCGTCAACAAATCCCAAAAAAGTTGGGACAAGTCCATTTTTACCACTGTGTGGCATCCCCCCTTCTTCTTACAACACTCAACAGACGTCTGGGGACAGAGGAGACCAGTTTCTCAAGTTTAGAAATAGGAATGCTCTCCCATTCATGTCTAATACAGGCCTCTAACTGTTCAATCGTCTTGGGCCTTCTTTGTCGCACCTTCCTCTTTATGATGCACCAAATGTTCTCTATAGGGGAAAGATCTGGACTGCAGGCTGGACATTTCAGTACCCGGATCCTTCTCCTACGTAGCCATGATGTTGTGATCGCTGCAGAATGTGGTCTGGCATTATCGTGTTGAAAAATGCAGGGTCTTCCCTGAAAGAGATGACGTCTAGATGGGAGCATATGTTGTTCTAGAACCTGAACATAGTTCTCTGCATTAATGGTGCCTTTCCAGACATGCAAGCTGCCCATGCCACAAGCGCTCATGCAACCCCATACCATCAGTGATGCAGGCTTCTGAACGGAGCGTTGATAACAACTTGGGCTATCCTTGTCCTCTCTAGTCCGGATAACATGGCGTCCCAGTGTTCCATAAAGAACTTCAAATCGTGACTCATCTGACCACAGAGCAGTCTTCCATTTTGCCACACTCCATTTTAAATGACCCCTGGCCCAGTGCAAACGTCTGAGCTTGTGGAGCTTGCTTAGAAATGGCTTCCTCTTTGCACTGTAGAGTTTCAGCTGGCAACGGCGGATGGCACGGTGGATTGTGTTCACTGACAATGCTTTCTGGAAGTATTCCTGAGCCCATTCTGTTATTTCCTTGACAGTGGCATTCCTGTTTGAGGTGCAGTGACGTTTAAGGGCCCGGAGATCACGAGCATCCAGTAGAGTTTTACGGCCTTGACCCTTACGCACAGCGATTGTTCCAGATTCTCTGAATCTTTTGATGATGTTATGCACGGTTGATGATGATAACTTAAAAGTCTTTGCTATTTTACGCTGGGTAACACCATTCTGGTATTGCTGCACTATCTTTCTGCGCAACAATGGTGGAATTGGTGATCCTCTTACCATCTTGGCTTCTGAGAGACACTGACTCTCTGAGAAGCTCTTTTTATACCCAATCATGTTGTCAATTGACCTAATTAGTGACAATTGGTCTTCCAGCTGTTCGTTATATGCAAAATTTTCTTTTTCCAGCCACTTATTGCTACTTGTCCCAACATTTTTGGGATTTGTTGACACTGTGAAATTTTGAATCAACATATTTTTCCTTTAAAATGTTACATTTACTCAGATTAAACTTTTGATCTGTCATCTATGTTATATTACGAATAAAATATTGACATTTGCCATCTCCACATCATTGCATTCAGTTTTTATTCACAATTTGTTTAGTGTCCCAACTTTTTTGGAATCCGGTTTGTAATCTGATAAAACAAATTTAATCCTCTGAAATGTGGTGTTCCATCTCGACTCTGCCATTGTGAAGTATTGAAACGGCCTCTAGACGGGCAGGATTCTGAGGAAATAAGGAAAGGCAGTTCAAATGTTTCAAATGTTGTTGCGTTACATTTTTGTAAATCCACTTTAAAACAATAAGATTATTTTGTTGCTCTAAATCCCTACCTTTTTAATCCCAGTAGATTTTTTTCCCCCTTTTTTAAACGTAAATATCTGTCTTTAAATGTTGTATTGGAAATTAATGCTAACTGTTTGTAGTGGTTTAAACCTGAAAATAACAAATATTACCAACTCCAGCATGAGCTGATTGAGACATGAAGCTATAAGGAAAGTTCTCCCCTTGAACTCTGACTTCAGCATGATTTTAGAAGATGGATTTCTTTAGTTTTCTCTCTTTATCCCACGTCTTTCTGTTCTCTGTGTAAAGGCATCGATATGAACTCAGGAGATCGTTGCTGTTCCTTTGACGGAGACGCTGATCGAATAGTTTATTACTACACCGACTCTCAGGGGCTTTTCCACCTGCTGGATGGAGACAAGATTGCGACTCTCATCAGCACTTTTCTTAAAGAGCTGCTCATTCAGGTACGCTCTCGAATACCAACACGTAAACCATAAATGGGCAGACCCTCGCTGAACCGTTCTCCTTTGCACAAACAGGCTGGTCTAGACTTGAAGATAGCAGTGGTGCAAACTGCTTATGCAAACGGAAGCTCAACACACTACCTGGAGAACACCATGAAGGTGAGACCGCGTGGTAAACTGCAGTGCTGTTTTTTATTTCTGTGTTTATTTGGAGAAGTTAGTTCTGATAGATTTTGATCCGATATAGGTGATAGTGAAATGCACAAAGACTGGAGTGAAGCATCTTCATCATGCAGCTCAAGAGTTTGACGTTGGTGTGTACTTTGAGGCAAACGGACACGGGACTGTAAGTAAAAACGTATACTTTTATTAAAAACTTTATTTAGCAGTCCAACCAAGTATTATAAACCTCGGCTTTCTGTGTCCATTGCTGTTGAAGGGGGTATTTGTTGACATCGACAGTAGTTCCACTTGTGTGAAAGAGTCTTAACTTCTCAGTTCAAAGGGTTTATACATAAAAACATACAACAACAAAAATCAGGTTTCTCTTGTAAATGAGTCCTCGAGGCTCAATGGGATTAAACTGTCTAAATAAAGGTTGAATAGAAAGAGGAAAAAAAAAAGCAGAATAAACTGTTTGGTATTGGCAGAGCTGATACGGTAAAATTTTTATGGGCACAACAACCCACATTCTCAACTCTACTGTTCAACATAAAAAGGTTAAATCATGTCATCTGGACCAGTTTCTTTAAGGGAGAAATGTTTTGTCTTCCATCCGGAGGACTTCATCAGTCTACGACCTGCCAACCAGATCTGTCCCATAAGCAGCCTTCACTGCTGTGTTTCAAGCCAACCTCCTGTTAGAATCTCAGAAGCAGGCTTTTAGCTAACACATGCAAAATGACCCATCCGTCCAAAACAATCATCGTGTATAACAATCAAATGTTTTAGGCCAGATGGCCGACTTGCTACTCACAGAAAACATGGGAAAATACAGCAATGAAGGCTACTTAAGGGACAGATCTGGTTGGCAGGCCGCAGACTGATGAAGTCTTCCGGATGGAAGACGAAACGTATCTCCCTTAAAGAAACTGGTCCAGATGAAATTATTTAAGCTTATTTTTGTTTTCTACCTGGATGACTGAGACTAAAAACTTTCTACTGCTCAACCTACAAACACATTGTTTTTATAAACATGTCACCATTTAAAGGCAGTTTGAGTTTTCCAGACATTTGATCACAGAACGTTCAATAATCAAGTTGTTGGACATTTCGGTTTATTGAGGTTGAGGCCTCGACTTTCACTGGCTGTGGTAGCTCGGTGGTCAGCGCCGTGTTCTTGTAATCCTGAAGTTGTGGGTTCGATCCCAGTGCGCCAGGAAATTGGTCTGGCATAAAATAAATTGCCAAATCTTTCACGCGAGTTTGCTCGCTGTGGTGACCTTTGAAGAAAGGAGCAACCATAAGAAATTTACCGGTAATATCTGTAAAATCTTTTATCCCAGTCACTCTAGATTGGCCACTATTTTTGATCACTTCCATGATAAAATAGAAATAATATCATACTAATTAAGACCTGAATTGTTTCAGGTGTAGGGCTTGTTTCTTTATTTTTATACAACTGTCAAAAGACGGACTAGTTATGGTATAGTCTCAGTCCAGCTGTTCAGAAACTTTCTCTTGTTCCATCTGTAACTTGTGATCCGCTCAAGGTAATATAACGAAACTCGATACACCTGTGCGTCGTCACTAAGATGGAGTGTGACTTTGCTTTGACATCAGACAAGATGAGTTCTGACCAGCGTAACGGTGCGTTTGTGTTGTGTTCAGGTATTGTTCAGCAAACACGCTGAGGTAAAAATTCAGCAACTAGCCAAGGCCACCAGCATCAACGATGAGGTGAAGAAAGCTGCTCTCCTGCTGCAGAGCACCATCAACATCATCAACCAGGTGCAAAACCATAGCGAGCTGACATTTCTCATGAACTCTGCCGTAACTGGAACTCTTTATGTTAAAAACAAAGATCTTGTAATTAATAGGATGAATGGGTTTTTTTTTTTCAGACTGTAGGAGATGCGATATCCGACATGTTGCTGATTGAAGCCATTTTAGCCATCAAAGGGATGACGGTTCAGCAGTGGGACAGCATCTACAACGACTTGCCCAACAGGCAGCTGAAAGTTAAGGTGCACAAATTGATGAAACTACGTCTACAATCTTACATGAAGTCTGTCAGCATTCACGTGTTTTTCCTTGTTTTTTGTACATTTTTACAATCTAACTACCTCTAGATATTTTGTGCTATTTTGATCATTCATACATCACAAATTCATCTCATTCAGTGGATTGGTGCTATGTGTTGGATAATTTAATTGTCCTGTCATCAATTCGTTTATAAAATAAGCCACACAGGATGCGAGAAGATCATTACAACCCAGGTTTAATCCTTGCAAGCGGAGCAGCAATTGGAAACAGGCATACAAGATGTTATACAATGCCCGGATCACAAGGTCTGCCCCCGGACAGCATAAAGGAGCATAAACTTATACGCCTATCAAAAAAGGCGAGGTCAAGACAACTCTGCTTTCCAGCTTAGGGGCCTTTGAAGTTTATCAGGTGCGCAGGCTCCGTGTTCCTGCAGGTTCCACTTTGTTCAGACGAAACTACTCTAACTCACACACATGGTTCTATAACATTTGATATTAGTAAGTGAAAAACATCCATGACCTTTACATCCCCCATCACTACGACTTGCAGTTTTTTGGAATTTCTATACTTTTCAAAATATTTCTTTCTGTTCAAATATTTTTCCCATAAAAATGCATTGAGATCCCCTTATTTACTTTTAAAAAATTGTGTTCTTTTTGAGTCTGCCTGTATTTTTGTTTTTTTATGCTACGTTTAGCTAGCCTTTTGCTACTTTTGCTTTTTAAGCTTGTGTTTTTCCTTCTTGTATCTTTTAGCAAATGTTTTGCTCCTTTTAACTTTGACTCAGTTCAGTTTCTTCATCACATTTCACCATTTATTCAACTCTCAGCTTCCATGCTATATTTTCAGATATAAGAATTGTTCCAGTTTATTTTCATTGTTTATAGTTCTTTTTAGTGCATTTGAATTTTGAAGTGAAATAAACTTTGAGCTGTACTTATTAAGGTGTGTTTGTTTATTTGATTTGTTTCCTCTAAGGTTTCTGACCGCAGAGTGATCGATACAACAGATGCAGAGAGGCGAGTAGTGAGCCCAGCTGGGCTGCAGGAGGCCATCGACACTTTGGTGAACAATTACAGTCGGGCTCGCTCCTTTGTCAGGCCCTCAGGTACTGAGGATGTGGTCCGGGTCTACGCAGAGGCCGACACTCAGGTAACAGATTATTTTTTTTAACTTATAGATTTACTTTGCAGTGTAAAACTGTAACGGATAGAATTATTTTCTGAATAACGTTGTCTCCTTGTTATTTTTGGTGTTGTAGGAGAATGCTGATGATCTGGCTCATGAAGTCAGCCTTGTAGTTCATCGTCTCGCAGGAGTAGGAGAGGAACCCAAACCATTACACTAGAAACACATTCTCAATCCATGATTTTGTAGATTACAAATCATCAAACTAAATGCATCTCCAGTTAATATCACGAGACTCTGAAGCCAAATTTACTCGTGATTGCCTTTTTGTTGCAGATGAAGTCATTTTGTTAAATTGCACTTTACACTCCACTGTTAATTCTGTAAGGTTTACACTACGGGAGGAGCCATTCAGGGGAAATTCTCCTTATATGGATCAGATTCTGTGATTATACATGATGTAAATGTATGTATGAAAATGAATACTGGAAATTGTCTAAACAGTTTTCTAAGGTTTTATTGGGCTATCTTTTCTAAATAAACCCTTTTTGAGCAGAACCCTGTGAAGTTTATTTACTTTTCAAGCTGTAAAATTGAAATTAATATTAAAACAACAGTTTTTTTTCATAATAAACAATGAAAAAATTATAGAATAAGTTTTTAGCTTTGAATGAAAATGACAACTACGCTTGCTTGCTGTTTATTTTGTTACTGTTCCTGACAAAGAAGATTAAATAAGCAGAGAATCTGAAAGACGGTTATGAGCAGGCACATAATGTCGGTGTACAAGTTTTGGATTACTGCTGTTGAAATGCAGTGTAAACTTCTAGATGTTTCAAGAAAGGGAAAAAAAAGGCGTTGAACTCTGCATGTGATCACTGAAATCACACATCGACTTGTTTATTCTTCATCGGCAGCTCCAGAAATGGTGACTGTGCACTGCTGTGCGTTGCTCACAAAACTGCCCTCGTCAGTTTTAACTGTTCTAGGAGAGGAAGAAAAACATAATATTAAGAAAAGTTTATTCCTTTTTGACAAGTTGAGCAACTTTTACTAACTAGCAAAATTGCTTTTCCTGCGAAAATGCAGTGTGAATGCTTATTGCAGAAGAACTTGCTGAGAAACATCTGAAATTAGCTAAAAAAAACATGCTGAAATAGAATAACAAGCCTAAATTAGCAGAAGAAAAGAGAAAGAACACATTTGCTGATTAAATAAGCAGAAATAAGCACAAAAAATAGCTTAAAAAAATAGCTGAAATGATCAAAAAATGGTTTAAACGTTGCTGAAAGGCAAAATGAAGCTTAAACTACCAGAAGGAATTGGAAAGAGCTGAAATGAGCTCCAAAATGTGGAAATAGCTAAAACTAGCATAATTAAGCTGAAAGGTGTAGCCTATAACAAGCTGAAATTATCAGAAAGAAGTTAATTAGGCTGAAAGTAGCAGAAATTACCAAAACAACCTTGTAATTTATCTGAAAGCAGCCAAAATGAGCTAGAAAATGTAGCTAAACAGGAAGAACAAGCTTAACTTAGCAGAAGAGAGCAGAAACGTTTACCCAGTTATGCTGAAAGAAGCCGAAATGAGAACAAAAAATGGAAATTATCTGGAAAAAGATGAAATTGGCAAAAAAAAAAAAAAGAAAAGTAGCTAAAAAAGGCTGAAAGAAGCTTAAATTACCAGAAGGAAGAGGGAGCACATTTTTGCTGAATTGGGAAAAAAAAAACAACAACATTAAAATTAGTGCAAAAATGTGGAATTAGCTGAAAAAGCTAAAATTAGCATAAAATGGCTAAACAGTAGCTGAAATAGCAGAAAAAAAACTAAAACTTGCAGGGATAAGTTGAAAGGAGCACAACAAGCTGAACTTAGCAGAAACGTGTAGAAGCACAAAAATGTAGTTAGCAGAAAGATTCTGAAAGGAACACAAAACAGCTGAAAGTAGCTTAAAATATTTAAATTTGCACAAGGAAGCTAAAAGAAGCTGAAGCAGTACAAAATGTGAAAGGAGCAGTAAAAGGCAAACGGATGTAAAGATTTGAAGGATGGAAAATGAGCTAAATTCATTTTCTATGAGGAAAAAAAAGGTGGCAGAAAAGGCTAAATATTTCAAAAAGCTAAAGTCGCATCAATACCAAAAGTCATAGCAGGACTGTCCTGAAAGAGCTGAACATTTTGATATGAACTGTTGAAATAGTACAAAAAATGTGGAACGAGAAGGATGCTGAAAAACGTTTAGAAGAAAGATGGATCACAACAGTGTGAATGCGTCATAAACTTTCACACAACTAGCTGTCAAAATCTGAGATTACCTGATGAGGACCGTCTTCCTCTTCGACATCTCAGTTGCCTGCTGCTGCAGGTTACCGTCAGCCTGGTTGACTGGAGCAACCAGCCCCACTCCATCTGTAGCTGCAGCAGGCTTGGTTCTGTCTGTGTCACTGGGGGCTCCATCAAATTTCAGAGACCCCACGGGGGCTGAGAGGGAAGCTGAGGCAGCACTGGGAGTGAGGTGTGTACCAGTCAGGGACAATTTCCCAACCATGGTGCTCAGACGGCCATCTTCTCCTTCAATCAGCTTTCTAACAAACAGATGTTAAAATTAATCTTCAGCCATGAACGATACACAGAGCATTAAAAGTAATGAACTAGAGACAGTTTATATCTTATCCAATGTAAAAGGGCCCAGTTCACACAGTAGAAATGATCTGGTTTTAGAGGCCTTTTAGAGTTTTGTTCACCTGTAGGTGGCGATCTCGATCTCCATAGCCATCTTGGCATTCAGAAGCTCCTGATATTCTCTCATGAGCAGAGCAGTCTTCTGCTTGATCAGCTTGAGGTTTTGCTCAGATGCCTCGATATGCTCCTGATGCCAAATCAGCATTAGAATACGATGTTAGTTTTCAGACCATTCACGCAATAAGATGATTTAAAGTTACCACAACAGTTGTCAAATCTGTGTCCTCTGTTAAAATAAATTATGTTTTTTTAATTACAGTGATGTGTAACATACTTGTTTTTTGCACAGCAGAAATATTTGTTTCAGAAACACAAATTGTGAATAATGAAAGGTCCTGTGATGGACTAGCATCTTATGGTGTCCCCTGCCTCTCACAGAAGTAGTAAAATATCTATGTTTCAAATAAAAGCCCATCATGTTTTGACTGAATGCTTCCCACCCGTCCTCTCTAATGCCAGAGTTCCACATTACGCTCGTCTTCTGTTATGAAATGACCGTTATAGCTGTTTTGGCCAAACCTTGAAAATAACATGATGCACGATCCTTTAAAATACTGCGAGAGCTCACTCTCAAAATATGTGCTGTTAATGACTGTCTGCTACTACCACATGAAATTAATTTATGTACATCTGGCTGAGTTTTAGCCATTTTTGTGTGGGCTAACGTCGATTAGCTGAGGCGACCACCTGAAATTAGATCCACTCCAAAATTTAATCAGTTGTAAATATACATCCTAACATAACTTTCCGAGTGTTTTACTAAAATTTGTCCAATGGTTCATGAGCTATTTTGCTAACAGACAAATGGGGTTGACTCCAACATTTAACCCCAAAGTCTTAAGCAAAGCTGCCACACGAGTGGTGCTTAAATTATGTATTGCAGATGATTTTCAGCTACCATAACTAATTTTATCTACCGTATTTTTCAGACTGTAAGGCATAAGGCGCATTAAACAAAACTAGTTCATTTTGACAGATTTTTGAGCACCGTGTGTACCACATAACATCGGTTCAAGGTCAGTAAGCACAACCAGAATTAATAGATAAGGTGCACAGGATTATAAGGCTAACTGTTGATTTTTGAGAAAATTAAAGGATTTTAAGTGCGCCTTATAGTCCGAAAAATAGGGTAATATCTAAAAACTGACTGCATTATATCTATATTTGTTTCTTAAGTTGAGTTAGCTGTAGCAGCCATCTTGAAATGGGCTGTTTTTGAAACAATGAGTTGTAGATGTACACCCAACGATTACATTCTGAAAGTTTAAAAAAAATCCACGTGGTTGTTTATGAGAAATTTTGCTAACAGGCAGACACTGTCAGAAACATCACCCACATTTTGCCTTTTAGTACTGAGTGATAAAAGGGTAAAACATTTCAGTTTTAGCCTTTAACATGTTTTTATTGTAGTATTTTTAGGCAGACATTGAATGCAGTAAGTTTCTAAATGGTATTGTTTTTATTTGTATAACGTTTTGCAGTTACCGTATTTTTCGGATTATAAGGTGCATTAAGTGAAACTAAAACATTCTGACAGATTTTTGAGCACCGTGTACCACATAAAATTGGGTCGAGGTCAGTAAGCACAACCAGAATTAATAGATAAGGTGCACCGGATTATAAGTCTCACTGTTGATTTTTGAGAAAATGAAAGGATTTTAAGTGCGCCTTATAGTCCGAAAAATACGGTAAACTGCAAACTTAGTCTGCAAATCCACATGAGTCAGTCACCTGCAATTCCTCCTCCTCCTTCTTGTATTTCGCTGTGACGTCACGGACGTGACCCTCCAAAAACTCATTCCTTGTCCTCAGTGACTCCAAGTTGCGTTCCTTGTTCAGAATCTGAACAGGTACATACGTGAATGAGCAGTGTTTTCAAGCATGTGCCACAAATAACCATAAACCAAAATGAAATTTTTTTTTAAAAGACTCACGTCCTTTCTATAAGCAGCGATTTCCTCTCTCAGACTTCGAACACTTTGAGCATGTTTAGCAGTAGCGTCACCCATGTCATGAAACATAGTTCTGTACCAAGTATCCATTTCCTGGAGGAGACCCAGAACTCATTAACGTCTTGAATACTTGTTTTTGTGCTGTACCATTCAAAGTTTGAGCTTCGCTGTTTAAACGTACCTGTAAGTTTTTGGCGGCAATGCTGTCGTACTGAGACTGAATCTGCGTGAGAGCAGAGGAGAGGTCTGGGAGGTCAAAGGTCGAGTCCATCTTGGATGCTGAGGAATAGATCTGCTGCATCAGCTCCTCGATTTCCTTTTAGGACATCGCAAAGAAACACCACAGCAGTCGCAAAAGTGGTTGAACTAAAGATATGTTAAATACTTTACATATAAATTAACAATTTAAATAAAAAAAAAAGATGGATTAAGAATAATTTAGGGTATACGTGTTAAAGAATATGGAGTCCTGCTTAGTCCTAACCTGCCTCTTTGTTTGAGCCCCTCACACCAGACAGACAATGATCGGGTTTATAGTCTGTCCATCAGCTGTATCCTGATTTAAACAAAACCACTTACAGGAGCATTACCAGCCCATTGCATCATTAAAGATAAAACCTACCACAAGCTGCAGACTTATAAATATGATAAATGTGTTTATTACCTCCTTGTGAACTTTTTGCAGGAAATCCAGCTCAGTTTCTAAGTTTTCCTGATGCTTCTCCAGTTTAATTTGAGCTGCGGTAGCTTTGTCCACATCCTTCAACGTACAGGCAAGTACAGTTTGGAGAATTTAAAACATGTTTTTTTTTAGAATATTCTTTTTCTAATCTACAACACTATTTTCATTTCCGAGGAGGCTTCCTTTTTGTCTTACCGGACGTAAAACCTCAATTTCAAGCTCTGTCTGCTTCCTGGCTGCCAGTGCCTCGTCATATTTGGACTTTAGTGTCTCCAGCTGGACCGACAAGGCCTCCTTGGCTGCCAAAGACAAATCCTGAAGGGATAAAAATGTCAAACTGTTGAGTAATGAAAGTCTGCAACCAACAGAGAAGTGAAAATGACCCACAACTGAACTCTCTTAAGGTCGCTGTGATTTTCGCACGTAACGAGCTCATGGGATCAGATCTCTTTTTCTCACCCTCCGTTCTTGCATTTGCTCAGCCTCCCTGCTGAGTTCCTTCAGCTGAGTCTCGTAAAGCTGCCGGAGTCCTGATGTTCTTTCATACGAGCTTTTCAGGGTCTCAATTTCAGCCTCCAGCAGCTTGTTTTTCGATTCCAGTGTTCGTACCTAACGAAAGGATTGAGGGAGATACAGACCGATGCCTTAACTATCCAGAGTCTGGAGGTGTACCACCTCCAAGCCAAATGAAGAGGTGTAAATACAAAAATACATTACATTTAAAAGTGTGGGCATCAAGGATTAAAAAGAACTGTGTAGTGCTAATCATCTTGCCTTTTCGATATAAACTGCCAGGCGATCATTGAGGACGACCATCTCCTGTCTTTCATTTGTGCGAGTCATCTTGAACGCCTGGTTCTCTGCTGCAGCTGTGTCCATGTCCAGACTTGTCCCCTGCCTCATGGGCATGTCCACACACAGTGTCCCCATACTAACACTGCTGTTGGTCGAAACAAAGAACCCAGTGTTTGTTTTTTATTTGTTTAATGTCAGTGGTTTGCACTTTTGCAACGTTTAAACCAGGTTACAAAGGTCCTTTGCCATTTGTTTTATACTCACCCAAACATTCAGAGATTTATTTTTTAAACTTTGCATTCTGCATGTCGTGTTTCTTATCTTCAACTTGGTAATCATACAAAGGCAGTGAGAAGGGTAGCTTAAAGATACGTTAAAACTATCAATATTCCGGTTTGAGGATTACCTCTCTGTTGAATAAATCAGGGTTCCCAACTCTGGTCCTTGAGGAACACCTGCATATTTTAGTTGTTTCCCGCTAAGATGCTCCTGATTTTAATGAATGGGTGATTAACAGGCTTCTGCAGAATGAGAAGAAGTAATTAAATCACTGAATCGGGTGTGTTGGAGCAGGGAAACAACTAAAACTGGTGTTCCTCAGGGACCAAGGTTGGGAACCACTAGGTCCCTTTGGGGTTTGGATTTAAAAATCCTGTTTAGTTTAAACCCACCTTGTCAAACGAGACTTGGCGGTCAGAGCCCTGTTCCCCATTGTCTTCCACCCTCCACTGCGGTTGAAGCTGGTGGACCTATGGCGGGTCTCCTTTCGGGTGGGAGATGGACTGGACATCCGAAGCTTGTCTGTGGCATTGACTGCTCCAGTGCCCTCAAAATGACGACGGTAGGAGGACATCCTTTCTGGGCTTTGACTCATGATGGTGGCCTTGAAACTGATGCAGGTTCAGCTGAAGATTGAAGAACTCAACTCTGTCTCTTTGCCTGTGAAGGTGGAGGGTCTTTATACTCTCCTCACCTCTCCCCTCAGCACTACAGAAGAATGCTGCACCCTCTCAACCCATGGGTGAATGTCCCTACAAACATCTGTCAAGGTTACGTCAAATAATTCATACTGCCTAAAGACTGGTGACAGAATTATGCACTGAAGATGATAAATGACTCTGCTGACTCTACTCTAAAGGGCAGCTTATCAAGCTTAGTTGGATTTATTTAAAAAAATCACTGTAGTCAACAGCGAAGAAAGAAATACAAGTCTCTTATAGCTAAATATTATTGCCCCTTTGTCTTTGGGTGATGAGGTTTTTGTCGTCTCTGTGTTTTTGTGTGTGGATATGCATTTGTCTGTACTGTTGACAAAATCTGTCAAGGTTCAGTGAACAGATTTCACTGAAATCTTCAAAAAGCAACCTTTGGGTTGAAGTCAACAACTAATTAAAAATTTAAATATATCAAAAATATATTTTATTTATATATATATATATATATATATATATATATATATATATATAT
>NC_056509.1:29577694-29590025 GCF_014905685.2 Nematolebias whitei
AATACAAAAAAATATATAAAGTACCACTCACTGACTGTACATCTACAAGTGATACTTTTGGAGTCAACCCAAACTACAGTTGATTGACCTTAGCCTGCACAAAATGGCTGCAACTTAGTGACATTTTATATATATTAAGCTAAAAAATAATGTTGTCTTAACTGAATTATCTCTAATGTATACTCTGAGCTCTAACAGTTTATGTGAGATAACATAAGATATTGCATTATTGTGATACACATTAATTTTTTTGTTTTAATGAATTGGCTCAATCATTTCTCAACACTATTATTTTCATCTAAAGCTGTGGCATCAAAGGTGACAGGAGAGATGCATTCCTTCAAGGAACGTAAGGCTTTTATAAAATTGAAATAATGATAAAAATCATTTAAATATTCTCACCAGTTGTTAAACGTATTTCACTGTTGCTCTTTTATACAAAAGAGCTGTATTACTAACACATTAAGTTTTATACATTTAAAAAAAAAATCATACATTTGTTTCTATCATTAGACATTTAAAGTTACTCTTTTTGTTACATTTACAAAAACAGAACAGACAAAAACTGCCTTTTTTAAGCTGAAGGACATTGCTTATGTAAAGCAAGTGGACCACCTACTTAAATGATCAACTTTCACCTTACATGTAAATATCATTTTTTAACCTTGTGCAAAAAAAATATAAAATAAAAAAAAATTAGCTGACTGTGTTACATTAAACAACTGTATCCTTAAAGGCAACAAATCAAAATGCACAAATTTAGTTAGCTTTATAAAACACTGTATGCACCTCTGCTGGTGTTCTTAGTTTTTTGTTGTTTTTGATTTAGCTTAATTATGCAAATGTGTTTTGTACTTCAGTTTTTTGTTTGTTTGTTTTGTTTTTTTTACATTTCAGTACATTGGCTATCTCAAAGTATCCAGTCATTTTAATTAAACCATGTGGATAATTAAACACACATGCTTGTTAGTTAGTCCTATGATTTTGCTCAGTATATTTTTAATTTCATACGAAGACACAAACCCCGGAACCATTATTCTAACCTATCCGGAAGGTTTATGACGTTACTCCATCTTTGCTAGCGTAACTATTTTTTGTTGTATTCGCTTCTTTGTAGTTATAAATATTAAGATAAAGTATATTTTTCTTTCTAAATTTTTACGACATGGCAGGGAACTTCTGGCAAAGTTCACATTAGTAAGTAAAAAAGCTTTAACATGTTACGTATTTTATGTTTAATTGTTCGCTTTTGTTGTTTTGAGGCCTTCCCGGGTGTGTGTCTGAGCGCGCTAACAGTTCGTATTTATCACAGTTATTGTTTAAAATAGATTTATATATGAAGATAATAGAAAACTAATTCAGTGTAAGACGATTTATTTAAAAATATATGTTTTTTCGTTTGTATTTATTGCAACATGTGCTTCTTCTGCAAGCTTGGTTGTTCGCAGTTTGACAGACCAGACGTCTAATTACATCTACCTGTTTTAATATTATTTATAAAAGTCTGCAGTGGGTTCTGGATAAACAAGACCTAATGAAAGAGCGTCAGAAGGACATGAAGTTCCTTACTGAAGAGGAGTATTGGAAGCTGCAGATTTTTTTTGCCAATGGTAACTTACTTTTTAAAATTATACTAACAACACGTTTTGTACTGACTGTTCTGTAGATGTTATTTGATCTATTCTGGGGGGGGTTTTTTGTTGGTTTTTTTCAGATAGTCAAAACTCATTTATTTGTAGTAGTAGATGAAGCTGATGTATTTTTCTTGAAGATATTTAGTATTTTATTTCAGTGATTCAAGCTCTGGGTGAGCACCTGAAGCTGAGACAGCAGGTCATTGCTACTGCTACAGTTTACTTTAAACGCTTCTACGCCAGGTAAGGAACCAATTCACTTTACTGCTCATTAGTGATTGGTTTTTTCCCCAACTCCTTTCTGTGTGTATTTTTAACTTCTCACCATGCTGAACTAACTGAAGCGTTACACATTTAAAAGAAGGCATGTACATCTTTATTTTCCTTTGCCACATTTGACGCAGCTGTGAAAATGAGGAACGTGTACTTTTCATTTAGCATCTGTTTGTACACTACCTGGCCACAAAAAAAAAAGGTTGCCACCTGGATTTAACTAAGCAAATAGGTAGGAGCCTCCTATTGGATAATTACTACATGGGTGGTCATCTTTCAGCTGGCAACAAGTTATTTAACCCCAACTGGTGCAATGAGTTGCTTCTCATTTCTTAAACAACCATGTCGAAAGACACATCGCGTGGTCGTGGAAAAGATGTCGGTCTGTTTGAGAATGGTCAAATCATTGACATGCATCAAGCAGAGAAAACATGTAAGGAGATTGCAGAAACTACTAAAATTGAGTTAAGAACTGTCCAACGCATTATTAAAAACTGGAAGGATAGTGGTGACCCATCGTCTTCGAGGAAGAAATGTGGCCGCAAAAAAATCCTGAATGATCGTGATCGGCGATCACTTAAACGTTTGGTGAAATCACATCAAAGAAAAACAACAGTAGCACTCAGGGCTATGTTTAATAGTAAAAGTTGGAGCATTTCCACATGAACAATGTGAAGAGAACTCAAGGAATTGGGACTGAACAGCTGTGTAGCCTTAAGAAAACCACTAATCAGTGAGGCTAACTGAAAAAAAAGGCTTAAATTTGCTAGGGAGCATAAAGATTGGACTCTGGAGCAATGGAAGAAGGCCATGTGGTCTGATGAGTCCAGATTTACCCTGTTCCAGACTGATGGGTGCATCAGGGTAAGAAGAGAGGCAGGTGAAGTGATGCACCCATCATGCCTACTACCTAGTCATCAATGCAAGATCTTGGTGAAAAATTAATACATCACTTGATGGAAATAGATCTTGTGGCACTGCAGAAGCTTATAGAAACAATGCCACAGTGAATGCATGATGTAATCAAAGCTAAAGGCGGTCCAACAAAATATTAGCGTGTGACCCCTGTTTTTGGTGGCAACTTTTTTTTTGGCCTGGCAGTGTATTTTAAATAAGATATGGCGATGCTCAAGCTGCTGCCCCCGCAATCCGACTTCAGAACAAGCGGAAGATAATGGATGGATGGATGGATGGAGATGAATTTTATATATAAAATACTCGTTTGTAACCACATTTGTACCTTTTGACACTGACACAGATATAACCTGTTATCAAGCATTATCCAAATTAAATCCTATTCGTTATAACATTGGATCCTCTTGCATATTTTTCATGTTAGAATTTTTAATTATTTGTTGTTCTTAATCACTTCTCCTAGCTGTATTCTTGACCAAATTATATCCAAAAAATGTAAAGTGTTATACAATGAGACTCATGACACACAGTTCATTTTTCTACCCACAAATGTCTGGGTACAAAGTAACCAAAACTCCAAAAAGTACAAAGTGGTGAAGTGACCAGCACCTATGCATTTTGTCAACATGCACTAATAGCTGTTTCAATGTCTTTACTACAGTGACATTTGATTTTTAAAAAATTGTTTTGTTTCCTTTATTGAGCAACACGTTTTTTTAATTGCTGTTCACAGCGTTGTTTTCAAAATTTTGTTTCTTACATTATTTTTAAAATAAAAACACAAGATTGTGTAGTTTGCATAAAGTTTTAAACGCGTGGCACTCTTGATTTTTTTGTCAGAAGTCTGGATACCCAATTGTGCTGTGATTTGTACAGCTAGTGGATAAACACTAGAATGCATCGCATTAGTGTAAAGCACAAGTTTCAAACCAAGAGCACAATTTAAAATAGGGTTCTTTGTTACATTCTAAATAAAATATTTGGTTGCATGTTCTCTGGGACTTGGCATTTAAAAATAAAGAAATAAAAATGATGTCTGTCAACCATGACATCTCTACTACCTTTAGTCCAAACACTTGTACATTATAGCTACATGGTTCCTCAGTTTATTACACAAAACTAGTGAGGTGTCCTGAAAATATTTTTAGTGAAATTCTTCAGATTGATGTGCAGGTAAATCATGAACAGTGTTGAACAGGGAAGAAAACAAACTCTGGAAATGGTTTCAGTTTGAGGATGTGAGAAACTCTACCTGTTGTATGTTTAAAACAAAACAATCATACCTGGGAGGATTGTATTATTATTATTTTACATTTGATACTTGCAGTGTGTTTTATCCCTGAATCTTTTTACAGCTGAAACATTTGAGCAAACTTTGATGTTTTCTTGCTTGCAGGTATTCTCTGAAAAGTATAGACCCAGTGCTCATGGCTCCTACCTGTGTGTTCCTGGCTTCTAAAGTTGAGGCAAGAGAGAATTTTCTGCTCTCGTGTTTCATTATTTAAACTTTTTGTTAATAATGAACACAATTTTATTTTATATTTTGCCTCTAATATCTCTAGACTCTGCTATTTTCCATGTGTATGTTATATTTTGTTTTGTGTTTGAGGTTATGTAATCTTAATTATTTAATTTTCTTCAGGAATTCGGAGTCGTGTCAAACACCAGACTGATCTCTGCAGCAACTTCTGTTTGTAAGTGACCCCATTAAGAAACATAAACACTGAAATGAAAAAGAATTAGACAGATTTCACTAATCATCCATTGATGGATGTGAATATTAGACTTCCCCCTCAGTGAAACTTGTATATTCATTTTTTTGTTTTTTTCTGCAGTGAAAACAAGATTTTCTCACGCCTTTTCAAAGGAGTTCCCTTACAGAATGAATCATGTAAGTAAAGGTTTTTTTATTAGTCTTTTTTTTACAGGTACATAAAGAGCACTTATTGATGGATAACCTAAATTATGTGTAACTGCTTTTAGTGTATAAAGGCAGAAAACTCATGAGTGTTGTTTACACTTATAATAAATGACAAAAATATGTTTGAAAATGTGAGTTTTAAACCGGTTTCAGACGTCAGCATAATATTCAATTAGGAAATAACAAAAACCACAATGTTACTTTAGTAGCTACAAGCCAGATGTTGACAAAAGCTGCTTCCTTTATGTTATTTATGCACCGCTGAGTTACATTACGGCTTACCAAGGATTTTTTTTTTACACTGTTGCACAGTGTTGCCACATTAGTCTATAAGTATGTGACATTCCTCAGCTAATGTTCACACACTGGTGAGGAAAAAACCTGTTGGTGTAAGAGTCCTCAGCCTTCATACGCAGCGTCACCACCGAGCTGCCAGAACTTTATCAGCACTGTTTCGACGCTGTTAACGCCAGCGGGCCACCGTGGAGCGACAAAAGGAGGGAGTGGTTCACACAGCAGAGATTGAGTTTGCAAAGAGCTGCGACATAAACATAATTTCTCTTGTCTACATTGCAGACATAGTAAAAGAGATTGATGACTTTAGTTTCGTAGTCCAAGTGTCTTGAGGTCGATTTCCCAGAAAGACAAGAGATGTTAACAACGTAAAATGATTTTTAAGGCTCTCTGAAATTCATGTTATTTTTTCCTCCAAATTTAAATTTCCTGTATAAGATTTCAGAAATTTTACTTTCAAGATGGAACAACGGTTATTTAACTTATTAAACGAGCACAGAAAATCAGAGTCAGAGTCAGAGTCAGTTTCTTTATTGTCATTCGCACCTCATGTGGTACATGTGGTGGAGCGAAATTATGTACACAGGGTCCCAGTTACATCCAACAATAAAATGTCTAAGAAAAACAGTGATAACATCTAAGATATGAACTAAGAAAAACATCAACTAAATATACACTAAGCACTCATAACATAAAACATTGAACATCACCACAAACATGAACATGAGTCTGTGAGCAGATGTGCACGCATGAACACATCAACATTGAAACAGATCAGCAGCAACATGAAACAGATCAGCAGTAACATGATATGGTTTTTCACAGTGATTATTCTAGTTAGAGATTCATGAGTCTAACAGCCTCAGGGTAGAAGCTGTTCCTCAGTCTAGTGGTTCTACACTTAATGCTCCTTAACCTCCTTCCTGAGGGGAGTGGGGCAAAAAGTGTGTGTGCTGGGTGGGTGGGGTCCTTCATGATGCAGGTGGCCCTCTTCCTGCATCTGGAGGTGTAGATGTCTGTGATGGTGGGGAGACTGACTCCAACAGATTTCTGTGCAGCCTTCACCACTCTCTGCAAAGCTTTTCTTTCTGCAGCTGTGCAGCCTCCTATTTTCACCTGCCAAAATATTTGGCAGGTGAAAATATTTTTTTGAAGCAAAGTAAATATATTTTATTTTAGCTGCTGTTCAGTGCGTGTTGGGTCATTTTTATCAGAGATGGTTCATATCTTTTAAGTGAGGTTCTGTAGAAGAGTTTAGTTACTATCTTACCTTCTAAACTCCCCAAATTGAAAATAAATAGTTTAAATCTGTCTGGGGAAAAAGCTAGCAGCTAGTTTGAGCAGGGCTACGACCAAAGTGGACTGCTGCTGTCTTAAAAGACGCTGATCATGTCTACGCTGTTTTATAAACCTTTACGTAGCTGTCAGTTTCACATTTCACAGTTGTTCTCCCAGAAACTGTATATTTTTTCCCAGAATGGCTACAGCTAGCCGCTGCTGCTATTTGCACTTGCAAAGAACAACGTAATCCTTTATAAATAACCGTGTAAAAGGAAATAAACAATAAAAAAAAGTGTCAATTACGATAAACTTTTTGATGTTAGAGTTGCTTTAGTGCAACAGTTTACTTCAGTCTTGGCCCTCAACAGACTGTTAGCTCATCAGTCTGATCAAAATCAAGTCGTATTTCTCCTATTTCTGAATGCTGAATCAGTGTTCACACCACAGAATATATACAGCCTAAAAACACAGCTTTTGAAAATGAATGTGATCTGAATTATATGAATAGTTTGATTTGTTTATCTTTAGACCTGAGCAGGACATGTCGTTTGTTTAACTTGAGAAAAGTTTGTTTTTCAGACTGAATTCAGAGCTAATTTGTGTCTTTACAGATATTAGAATGTGAGTTCTACCTTTTGGAGTTGATGGTGAGTGGAAACTTCTCCACAGAGAGTTATCTGCTGTGTGGACGCTCACCAGGACCGCTTACTAACCGGTTTAACTTCTGTTTCAGGACTGCTGCCTGATTGTGTACCACCCCTACAGACCCCTGCTGCAGTATGTGCAGGACATGGGACAGGAGGACATGCTGCTGCCTCTTGCCTGGTATCGTAGCATGTTCCGTTTGTGAAAAGCACGTCTGATTTGATGGTTTTAGGTCTTCTCGCTCACTGTCACGTCTGTTTTTCTCAGGCGAATAGTGAATGACACTTACAGGACAGATCTGTGTCTGCTCTACCCTCCCTTCATGATTGCCCTAGGTAAGAGTGGTTCTCCGTCCTTTTTCCACCATGTTAAAAAGCAGTGATTGACTTCGAACAAGCTTTATTAAATCTGAGCTGATCATTTGTTGTTTTTTTACTCTCCAGCCTGTCTACATGTTGCCTGCGTGGTGCAGCAGAAAGATGCCAGGCAGTGGTTTGCTGAGCTCTCAGTGGACATGGATAAAGTAAGATTGATATCTCGTTCAGTGTTTTAAAATAGAAACGGAGTAAGTTAACGTTCACCTTATCTGATTTCCATATTTTAATCAGTCCCATTAGAGTTGTTAGCAGAGGAGGAGGAACGGGCTTTTATTAAATCAGCATGTTCTTGCAGCAGAGCAGCCATTACAAACAGGCTTCAAATAGACACGATGTGACATGGCATCTTCTAATTGTTGCTTTACTGCAGCTCAAAGCTCCGTTTAATATTTCTGGTCAGAATAATCACTTATTCTACACTGGCTTAATCCTGTTCAGAATCACAGGGTGCAGGTACGGACTCCATCAAGGGAGAGGAGAGGTAGACCATCTACAGGTCATCAGTTCATCATCCTCTCTGATTGGGTCTGAATACGTTGGTGATAGGACTTATAAATATTCTTAATTGGGTTTGACTGTTTTAAATGTACTCAGTGCCACTTTCAAGGCAGCAAGAATGGAACCCCCCCCCCCCTTAATTTTGTTCATCTGTTCCCAAAATTGCCAAGAGTAAGAGGAAGCTTATGGAGACGGGGCCTTCTCCGTGAGTGCTCCTAAGTTATGGAGCGCTCTGTCTTTGCCCGTTCGACAGGCCCCTTCACTGTCCATTTTTAAAACCCGTCTGAAAACTCATCTCTACTCATTGGCCTTCAGCCCAACTGAGACTTGATTTTACTTCATTTTTATTGATATTTATCTGTTTAACTCATCGTTTTATTGTTTTAAACTGAGTTGTTCACTGTGTGCTTGGCTTTTTAGCTTTGTTTTGATGCGTTATTGTTTGATGCGTTATTGTATCTTGTTTTGAACTGATGTTCAGCACTTTGTTTCAGCTGTGGCTGTGTTAAAGCGCTTTATAAGTAAAGTTGGTGGTGATGATGATGATGACGACGAAAATAAATAGGAAATTGAAATTCTCTATAGATTTGTTCCAAATTATTATTATTATTATTATTATTATTATTTTCTTGGCGTAACCACTTTGCCCACCTTGAAAGCATTTAATTAAGTTGCGAGTGCATAAAAAGCTAATGATTTAATTAAAAAAACGTCCCAAATTGATGAATCAAAATGATTATTTCAACCAAAATATAACCAGAATGTATTTCGGTTGAACAGAGTGCTTAAAAATCGACCTGCCTACGTTTTCAACAAAGCTGTTGGAGTATGTGTTGTGACTCTCAGCTACTACCACACCATGCAGCATAATGTCTATAAAACAAGAGTAACAGCTTGAATGAGACCGACTCCAAAGGTAAATCAGGTGTAATGTCATTCATCGATACATTTCTGTAAGTTTCATTAAAACTCTGTCCATTGGTTCATGAGATATTTTGCTAACATGCGCACACACATGGGCACAATTTTTATCGCCCTTTTGCCTTCAGTAGCGGGCGATAAGAACTACGTCACGTGGGAATATTCTGACATGGTAAAAGCGTTGGAATCCCACTGTTGTGTGTTAAATATCTTAATTTAATTGAATTAGACTTCTATTCAGAACAACGTCTCGTGTTTTATTTTGAAGATCTTGGAGATTATTCGTGTAATGCTGAAGCTTTACGACCAGTGGAAAAATTTTGATGACAGGAAGGAAATCGCTGCCATCCTAAACAAGATGCCAAAGCCCAAACCTCCTCCTAACAGGTGCGTCTGCTTTTATGCTCTTTAGAATAAATGCACGTTTTGACTTTCTGATCCTTACAAACTGCAATGAGGTGACAAGATGAACGGACGCGTTTGTTCTCCGCCCACAGCGAGAGTGATCAGAGCTCCAACGGGAACCAAAGCAACTCCTACAGCCAGTCTTAGCTGAACGGTCACACGAGAATCCACGATGTTATGAACTCTGGGAGGGGCTGAATGTTTTAAATCCTACACGTCACAACCTTTGCAGTGTCAGTTTAATCAGCTGATCAAGATGTCTGCTCGTCGTCGGTGGACACCCCTAACAAACTGTCACCCTCCCCTCCTCTGATGGTGGATTCTTGGATTGGAAAAGCCTGCGGCGAGCGGCCACGCCTCGACAACGTGCGGGGGCGTTGCCTGTCACGCCGACGACTCTGACTTGAATTTAAACCGAGGAACATCCGAGACAGAAAGAGCAAACGTGACGGTTCGTTAAAGACCTGCGATTAGTTATGATCCTGAAATCCTTGAACCGCCCCGAGGAGCGAGTCATTCACGCGTTGCTCCGCGGGATTGGAAGAAAACTTGATCACAAGTACTGTGTGTGTCTGTGTGTAGTGCGCGTGGGTTTTCATTCCTCAGGGATTGCTGTAGTCCTCTCTAAATGAATATGAGATTAGATTAGGAGGGTTTGATTGACTAGCCCACATGTGAGACACCTTCTGTCTAAAGAGACAGCAGCACTTAAGAAGTAAACATCCTTAAGAGGCTCCTTTTTTAAAATTTATTGTTTGAATCATGTCAACAACATACTTCCCTCCGCTTCCATCATGTGTTATAAATAGCCTCATGATTTTATTTATTTTATCTTTTGTGCTTTTGCTTTAAGTAAATTGATAAGTCTTAACTTTGTGCTGCAAAAGGGATAGTTCAAATCTTCTGGGGTGGGGTTCTGTGTAAAGGCAGTTAGCTGGTTGTTCTGGTGCAGATACCTCTGTGAACGAATAGTTGGCTAAATTGACAAGCTAGCAGCTAGTTTGAACAAAGTGGATTGCTGCCATCGTGAATCAATTTAAACAATTTCCCAAGCGGTTTGTGTGGACGCTTTTTATAAACCTTTACAGTCAGTTTAGTAAAACCTGGTTATTTTGTCAGCGATTATTTTTTTTTCTTGTCAGAAGAGCTCCAGGATTAGCCAGAAATGCTACAGCTAGCTGCTGCCGCCTCTGCTAGCAGCACTTGCCTTAGAATTCTTTGTAAATGTATTATGCATAATTATCGATGTAAAGGTTTATAAAAGTGCTGCTTTGAGCTTCATGAAATTTTGTGTCAATAGCTTGAACAACAGATTGTTCAGAGCGAGCTACGTTTACAACAGGTAAGATATTCTTGCTCCAAACCTTCCCACAGAACCCCACTTGAAAACATCTCAAGTACCACGTTAAAGTGCTCCTTTTTGTTTTATAACGGTGAAGCTTTTGTTGCAGATTTTTCCTTTGAGTACTTTTTGTTAGCTTAAATTGTAGAATTATCTTTTGTGGTTAGCCGCTTTTTTTTTTTTTTTTTTTTTTTGGTCAAATTATTTGTTTTTAATCAGCAAATACCTTTTGAGTAAATGCAAATCAGAATCACTGTCTTTTTATTGTAACTTTTCCCTATGATGGCATGTGCTCTCAGCCTTTGTTCAGTCTCCAAACGGTTGCAATATGTTTGCATTCACGTGTAGACGTCTCTGTTTTGGGCTGCAGTGCTGGGAGCAGGGAGTGAGTGGCTGTTTTCCTAACAAGGTGCTTGAAAACCTTAGAAAATAAAGGCTGCTGAAAGAGAAAGTACTTATTAACAGCACACTGCCATATTCAGGTTAAGTATATTTTAATGTATTGATTTAGTTAATTTTTCTTCCTGTGGCATTAGTGAGAAAATAACTTAAAAAGTACAGAGATCATTTTGTTTAGGGCCCTGTTTGGTGAAATAATGAGGCAGGACGGTGACTCCTTCAAGGCAAGCAGATGCTCCTTTGTTTAATTTTGTTTTGTGCAGTTTTCCATTTTTAGAGAACATTTGTTTTTGCTGTTCACATGAATAAACATAAGAGGGCTCAGTACCACCTTTATTTACTACTATGCGTTAAAGTCCCTTTCCAGTATTGTCACTTGAAGATTTGAGTTGGCTAATAAAATATGTGGTGTGCAAACAAACTTGATGTTTTATTAGTGTTCATTTAATAAATGTTTGGGTCTCAGCCTGTTTTAATTGGAACGTCAGCACAGTTACATTAGCAGTGGTAGGACCTCTAGTGGAAACTAGAGGAAACGTTTTATTTATTTAATGTTTAAACAGTTGACGAAAAGAAAATCACGAGCAAAGTTCACTAAAAACACCGAGGTTGGTGGTCAGGTCCAGAAGGAATTTGTTTGTCAACAAAGAGTATTTTTGTTCCTATTCTCCTTCACGTTTTGGTACAGTCAGTTCTCGTGACGTCACTGACTGCGTAAAGCTCAAGAAGTTAGCGGAAGTAGTAATACCACCCTCACGACGTGCTGTCAAAATAAAATTGATTTTGTAAGCGCTGAAAGTCACATTCAAAAAGATTTATTCGTTTTGTCTTTGTATTACTGCTGTAATGATAATTTGATATTCAGGATGTCACTGAGGAATAAAAATAATATTTTAAAAGTAGACCAACACAATAAAAAAGTGATATTGTTGGGAAAAAAAAGTTGTTTGTCATATGCAGGCTAACACAAGGTCGACAGTACAATGAAATGTTCAGGATGAGAAGAACTGATCTGACTTGCTAAAGAAAAAACTAAACTAAACTAAAGCATGCAATAAGGGTACAAAACAAATATCCTGACGCATGCTCATGCTCATGGTACAAAATAAAGTACCAAAAAGTCAAAAATATATTTACAAGGTCCAAAATAAAAATAGTAAACAACAACATGGTAGAATATAAAATATAATGGTACAAGCAGGATAAATTTGTATGAATAAGTATTTCACAGGTAGTAACATAAACTTAAATGCACATATATATTGCACATAACTAACAAACTACACAGGTTGTGTGACAGGTTATTGCACAGGTGAGTACCACTGAGATTAATTGAATTATGAAGGTAAGGTAAGTGACATACATGATGTGTATATATATGTGTGTGTGTGTGTGTGTGTGTGTGTGTGTGTGTGTGTGTGTGTGT
>NC_056509.1:29590035-29594999 GCF_014905685.2 Nematolebias whitei
GTGTGTGTGTGTGTGTGTGTGTGTGTGTGTGTGTGTGTGTGTGTGTGCGCATAATTTCGTTCCACCACATGTACCCCATGTGGTGCAAACGACAAAGAAACTCTGACTCTGACTGATATATAATGCATGAATATTTGAAAATAAAATCTAGAATGTAAATTTTTGAAATGTTGATAGTTTCCTATTCCTGATATAAAAATATATATTAAAAAATAGTGCATTTTTATGTGATTCTGAAATGTTTAGGGCCTTAAGAACAATATATTTTAATAGTTTTATGACTAAAGTAGCTGAAATAAAGCTATTGTATGATCAATTCTATTGATATTAGGATTTTAACTGTATTATAAAGTAAAAAATAAAAGTAAAACATGCACAGTGTAACTTTTGTGTTTACCAATGGGTTATTCATTCATTCATTTATTTAATTACAGATGCACCAAGGAGCTGACTTCTACGCATTTTTTTTTTTTTTAAAGCCACTTTTGTTTTGAAACAACAAACCGGAAATCATTGCTCCTTGACTCCACGGGAACGGGCGAAGGGTCACATCAGCGCGAGCTCGGAACGAGCTTCGGAGGAAGTCTTCCCCGCCCCGGGGTAACGTCTCGGACGGGATGCTCGGGTCCACCCGGCTGGTCCCAGTCCAGTCGCCCCCCTCCTGCCTCCCCCGGGACCCATGAAGCCCCCGCTGATGAAGGCCCGACCTGCCCAAGCGAGGCGGAAAGCGGCCGGAGTCGCTGAGCATGTTGTACTGGCGCGTCGGGTTCTCCTGGACGGGCTCTTGCGCGGTTGATCTGGGCCGGCAGAACCAGACCTTCTCCGGCCTGCCGGGCTCGGACGAGCAGTTTTATGGGTCCATCATCGCCTCCCGTCTGCAGGACTACGGCGGGATGATGTCCGCGCTGGGCTCGGATTCGTGGTGGAGGAAGACGCTGTATGTGACCGGAGGAGCTCTGCTGGCTGCTGCTGCTTACCTGCTGCACGAGCTGCTGGCCATCAGGTAACAACAACAACAACAACAAGCTGCTGGGCTCCACAGACCGGAGCCAGGCCTCAGGGTCCAGAACTGTTGTGTTGATGTTGGACGGGCTGGGGGAGAGGGGGTCATGATGTAACGGAACCCCCTCCCTCTAAACACATTACTGCTTCGATGGAAGCTGAGGACTGTAAAGATGAGTTGACCAGAAAAAAAAAAAAAACACTTTCTGCTTAAATGCTTGTGGAATGACTGCAATGAACTGATCCAAGTTAAAACAGAAGCTAAAATCAGCAAAACAATAGCTAAAGTCTAAATTGAGCAATAAGTAAAAGCTAAAATCAACAAAAGTAGCTGATAAAATCCACAAAACTGACTAAACGCTAAAATGAGCCAATTTTTTGCTAAAAGTAAAAAATAGTAAGTTGGTAACTAAAAACGAGCAATGTAGACAAAAGCTACATGTTGCTAAAAGCAAATGGCAGAAGCACAGTAGCTAAAAGCTAATCTTAGCAAAACAGTATATCAACTCAAAGATTAACAAAAGGGTAACTAAAATCATCAAAACTGTAACTAAAAGCTCAAATGAGCCAATTTTTTGCTAAAAGTGAAAAATAGTAAGTTGGTAACTAAAAACGAGCAATGTAGACAAAAGCTACATGTTGCTAAAAGCAAAAGGTAGAAGAAGCACAGTAGCTAAAAGCTAAATTTAGCAAAACAGTATCTAAGCTTAACAAAAGGGTAACTAAAATCATCAAAACTAGCTAAAAGCTAAAATGAACAAAAATATTGCTAAACAAAAGTTTAATTATCTAAGCAGTAGCTAAAAGCTAAATGCTAATATGAGCAAACAAGAGAAAACAAAGCAAGAATGTTAAAGAACATTTCGGAAAAGGATGTGTTTTTTTGAAGGAACCTGCAGGATTCATCGTAGGTCACTTTGAATTGATGCAGCGCAACACAAGACACAATCGTGTTTTGGGAGGATTTGCTTAGTTTCTCCTCAGTGTGAGCGGTTGTTTGTCTCTGTGTCCCTGTGATGGACCAGCGTGTCCCCTGCCTCCCTCACAGTGGCTGCAGCTCCCACTGACCCTGAACAGAAAATGTTGTTAAAAAAAAAAAAAGGATTTTTATGTTGTTCTATGAGAAAATGCATATTTTGCGACCTCTGCTACAAACCTTCAAACACCCAAGCTTAATCAAAGGTATAAATGTCAGACCAGCAGTCCAGGCCCGTGTGTGCGTTAGAGGGACGCTCAGATAGAGGACACTGCATATGAGCTCAGTTTCAGGCGGTGAACACAAGCTGTTTGTCTTTGTCGAGCTCTGCTGTAAAATCCTGCAGCTCCCTCTGCTTCCCTGCGTGTCGGCCTCATGTTACCGCTGTCTAATCTTCAGTGATGAAGCTGCTGTTGTTTGTTTAAGACTTCTCTCGGAGTCCTCAGTTCAGCACCACGCTGAAACGGACAGCTCCTCACTCCTGCGTCTCCTTGTTTTCTTCCACTTCAGCACTTTGCTCAGTGGAAAGCTGCCCCAGGTCCAATAGAATTAGTTGTTCATTTGTAGAAGCTTTGCATCACCAGAACCCTCTCAGATCTCTAATAAATGTTTAGCACGGCGTCCGTTTAAAACACCTCTTAGCTAGCCATTTCCAAAAGCGCCTAAAAATGTATAAATTAAATCAGCTGCTGTTCTTGAACCCTTTGGAGTACATGCAAAAGCTTGGTCTCTTTATGAAGATGTCAAGCTAATTTTTTTTATTTTTCCAGTCAAAAATGTTTTAACTGATTAGTGTGTAACTATTAACTTTGTAACACAAAAAATTTAGAACATTTTTTTCTTCACCAGAATTGTTCATGTTTATTTCTCTCTATATATAAATACACATTGAACGTTGAATGTTAAGGACTGGAAAATACAATACAACTAAAATGAAGTCGTTTTGTTGTGTATTTCAAAGTTTATCAAAATAGTGCAAAAGAAAAAAGAAGACTTTTTTTAGTCATGTTTATGTGAGTAGACGTACAGGCGTTGTCCAGATGTGCCATTTTGGAGACTCCAAATGGCACATCTGGACAACGCCTGATTATAAAAACTTCAAAATGACTGTAACTCCTCAATGCTTCAACATACACTCATCAACGAGGGCTCTAGTGAAAGATAATAACCAGAGGAATCCTCTGGACTACACAGATTTACTGATACTGTGAATTAATTATAATTATATACATACAAACACAATAAAATAGTAATTACACAACTGTCCCCAATCACAGCTCTTGCAAATTTCCGTATGTAAAGGCATTGTATACGTGCAGGCACACACATACAATCACGTCTCAAGCGCACTATAGCATACATATTTCCATCTAAACTGCATATAATATGAAGACAGGCTGAGAATGAAACATTACACGTACTGTAATCGCCTCCTGAGTAACAGATGTTTGTTTGTTGGATTCTGCAGCCATAAAACCAGTCACAAAGTCCTCTGAAGTATAATAATCCACTTTTGTGAGTCATTTTGAAGCTCCGTTGAAGAAGTATATCCCGTTTTGACACGTTATGACAATCCGTTGGTGAGAAAAAGTACTGGAAACAGTTACGCTTGAGGGCGCAGAGACTCTGGCTTGCTGCTGAGTTTGACGCACCGATGAAACACTGAATACGCTGGGAGCTCGTGGATTCCTGTCAAAACAAACCCCAAGGTGCCAAATATTCCCGTGTCAGAAGTTTTGTTGGCTGCACATCTATGGTTTTAGATTCAGTGTCAGCGTTGACCAGTCAGAAATATTCAAGAAAGATTAGAGGGGTGTGCAAATTAGCCACGTGACGCTCTCTGGATATTATTGGCTCAGGAAAACCCATGTCATGACACGACTGGCCGAATGCGGTGTCAATCAAAATGTGAGGGTCTAGGCTGCCATATAAAAACACTGTAATGGTGGAGAGTGGGGTTTTTGAGACGCTATGAGGCTGTGAACTCGGAAAAAATATATTTGTCCCGCGGGCAGGACACTGCCAGTTTTAAAAGCAATGGATTGTTTTTGATCTAAGATGTTCACAGACTGCCACTGAAGCACAATAAACAAATTCTAACAGTGAACAAACACTTGCATGACAGGGGGCTTGAGTACCAGAGTTTCTGTGTAGCCTACTTTAAAATGCCTTTTTGAGACTTCTATGTTTGATGATTTTCCCTGCGCTGCAGGCGTGTAATCTTCATATTCTACAACTTATCAGCAGTCTTGTCGTGGAGACAACGGGTCCAGGAGATAAACTCAGACACCCCTCTCCCCAGCGACACTTTCCAGCTTGTTCCAGGAGATCCCGAGGTATTCCCAGACCAGAGACAATACACAATCCCTCCAGTGACTTCTGAGTCTTCCTTGAGACCTCCCACCTGTAGGACGTGCCCAGAAAACCTCTTTCATAGCTGCCCACTGCTCCACCTGGGTGTACCTCACGTGTGACGGGTTAAATGCAGAGAACTAATTTCGCCATTGGATGGGAACATTATAACCTCAGACTTCTCTTCCCTCCCTAAAGGCAGACGGCCAGGAGGCATCCTCATCAGATGCCTGAACCACCTCAACTGACTCCCTTCAGTGCGGAGGAGCAGCGGCTCTACTCCGAGCTCCCTCCGGATGTCGGAGCTCCTCACCATCTAAAGCTGAGCTCTGTGAATCGAACCTGGAAAAAAAAAGAAGCTAATTTTGGCCGCTTGTATCCAGGATCATGTTTTGGTCATGATCCAAACCTCGTGACCATAGGTGGTCGTCTGTAGACAGATCAGTAAATCAAGAGGTTTGCCGTTCGACTCAGCTCTCTTTTCACCATGACAGCCCAAAGCAACACCCTCATTACTGAGGATGAGGCCCCAATCTGTCGATCCATCTCCCGCTCCGTCCTACCATCCCTTGTGAACAAGACACCCAGATGCTTGAACTCCTACACCTGAGGCAAAGTGCCCCCCCCCCCCCCC
>NC_056509.1:29595099-29606868 GCF_014905685.2 Nematolebias whitei
TTGGGAGCAGAGATTTAGATTTACGGTTTCAAATTGAGGTTAGTGTTCAAGTTTCGCATTACCCGGAGGGGCCATTTTACCCGTTTCCAGTGGAGAACCATGACCTCAGACTTTGAGGAGCTGACAGACGCTTCACACTCGGCTGAGAACCGCCCCAACCTGTAATGCTAAACTTTAACACTAACCTCAATTTGAAACCGTAAATCTAAATCTCTGCTCCCAAAAGAAGAGCTGCATTCTCATTTTGTTCCAGATTAAGTCGGAAACTCAATCTGGTCCAAATTAAAACAACCATCTGTTAATTACGCATCAACATTTCCTTCACTTCAGATAATATTACATTAAGTAGATGTCAGTCACTTCTTTGATTTCTTGGTATTTGAAGCATTTTATATATCTTCAGATAGCTCAAATTTTATGAAGGGAGATTCTAGAGAAAGGTTATAAACAATAATAATTGAGCATGCATCAGGATGTTATAAACAATATCTTACCTGATGTAGATATATCTTTCTGCAGCCTCAGTCTCCTCAGCCCTGTGGCATCTGGTTTAAAGCTGATGTCTTGCTGTGGTGCAACTGTTGGCAACAAATTGCAGACAACATTTAAAACATTTGAGAGAAAGCTGAATAATAATTATTAACAATAATTAACTATAGACCATAAAAAATTTCTCAAACAATGACTCTGTATATCGCTAATTACAGGTGTCTGCAAACATTCTCAGTTTAGTTCCTGGAACTCTGGTGTGGTAGAACTGGATTATTTTAGTGATATGTGTCTGAACTATCTGTGAATTTCAGCCCAAATTTGGCTGAGAGAAAACCAGGAGACATGAGCACTCAGTTGACGAATCGTTTAATCGAGTCCTCGTGTTGAACAAAGTCCAACATTCAGCTCGTTCAGCTACTTCTAGTCTTGACACCGACATGTTTAAAGAGCTAACCAAAGGCAAAAATACATTTCTGCTCATAACCCAGTGTCATATTACACAGACTTCCTGTCTTTGCTGGGAAACACAGTTTGAGTCATGCAGAACACAGAAGCCCTTAAAACATATGACCTTGGATCAGAAATATAATTGAATGTAGGGATGCACGATATTATCGGCATGGTATCTGTATCGGCCGATATTAACGATAAAGTTAAATATCAGACATTGGCCATTCCATCAAAACAACACTCACAATATAAAAGGCTTCTGTTTTAAGTTCATTTTTAATTTAAGAAACTGTCAAGTATATCTGTTAACGCACTACTCGTGTACTTTTCACTTGTCGCTTGTGAACAGGTTGAGTTTAGATTTGTGAAAATTTACAAATTTGCGCTGTTCGAGTGTTGTCGTTGTGTTAGAGAGAGTAAATGTCATGAATACATTTGACTGGCAAAGATCATGCAGAATAATGTAGTATTTTAAATCCACAGCAGAGAAAGCTATGTAGTCTCTGTAAGTAGGTTTAGGAAAAAAATATCTATATTGCTATCAGATATCGGCCAAAAATCCAATATCATGCATCCCTAATTGAATGTTAAAAAAACAACTTCATTGTTGTCTTTCTGTCAAAACTGAACTTACAGCTAACATCTAAACTGAATAAAGGACTGAAATTTTCATTTAAACACGATTTAACTCTTTTATTTGTAATAGAGAGCAGACTTCAGGTGCTTCAATACAGCCTGGAACCTGGAGTGAAATATCCTCTGTTATAATGTTATACATTTTGATTTGAGTTTTATTAAGTTTCCTTCACTCTGCAAAACAGGACGCAGTGTGTTCGTATCATTGTTTGAGACCTTTGCCTAGAAAGGCAGCCCCTATTATTATCCACCTGCACTTTCTTCAACTTTAATGCGTCCCGAACCACAACATGTACCCCCACAAATTATATATCAAAACGACCAGCTCAGCACCATGATGTGTGCTTTTATTGGCATTTCAACTTACCATGGCGATGTAATTTGCAAACAAACATGTCATTTCTCTCATTGAAACAAACTATAAGTCATCCAATTTTAGAGACATTAAGCTGACATTTGGTGTAGTGCTAGCTACACCACGTGGCAGTCCTTGTCAAAGTTTCTACAGGAACTTTCTAGTTAGAACAACTAATGTTGATCTGTTTAAGGTCAAGTGTTTAACCTCTCCAATGGTTTATGTTTCATATTTATTTAAACACCGCAAGAATAGTTTTGACCAACAAAAACGTGTTTGTCAAGTTTTTTATTAAAGCTCAAATTTTAAAAGGTTGATTATTTTCTGGCCGTACTCGGTCTTCACCGTTCTTTGTAGTTTCACCTGTCCAGTCCCGCCTCACCCAGTCTGTTTAAATCATCACTCTGTGCCTTTTCCTCACACAGGAAGGAAGAGGAGCTGGACTCTAAAGATGCCATCATCCTCCACCAGTTCTCCAGACCCAGGTCTGGTGCCCCCTCTCTGTCCCCTTTCTGCCTTAAACTGGAGACCTACCTCCGTATGGTCGACCTGCCCTACCAGGTGACGTTATTTTATCTTAAGTCAGAGCGAACAAACAATGTTTATTTTAACTTCTTTCTCTGTGGTAAGAGTGAACAGTTTCCATTAGCATACAGGTGCTGGTCATCAAATTAGAACATCATGAAAAAGTTGATTTATAACATTAATTCCATTCAAAAAGTGAAACTTGTATATTATATTCATTCATTACACACAGATCGATATATTTCAAATGTTTATTTCTTTTAATGTTGATGATTATAACTGACGACTAATGAAAACCCCAAATTCAGTATCTCAGAAAATTAGAATATTATTTAAGAACAATAAAAAAAGGATTTTTAGAAATGTTGGCCAACTGAAAAGTATAACCATGAAAAGTATGAGCATGTGCAGCACTCAGTACTTAGTTGTGGCTCCTTTTGCCTGGATTACTGCAGCAATGTGGCGTGTCATGGAGTCGATCAGTCTGTAGCACTGCTCAGGTGTTATGAGAGCCCAGGTTGCTCTGATAGCGGCCTTCAGCTCTTCTGAATTGTTGGATCTGATGTATCACATCTTCCTCTTCACATTACCACCATAGATTTTCTATGGGGTTAAGGTCAGGCGAATTTGCTGACCAATTAAGAACAAGGATACCATGGACATTAAACCAGGTACTGGTAGCTTTGGCACTGTGTGCAGGTGCCAAGTCCTGTTGGAAAATTAAATCTGCATCTCCATAAAGTTGGTCAGCAGCAGGAAGCATGAAGTGCTCTAAAACTTCCTGGTAGACAGCTGCGTTGACCTTGGACCTCATAAAACAGTGGATCAACACCAGCAGATGACATGGCACCCCAAACCACCACTGACTATAGAAACTTGACACTGGACCTCAAGCAACATGGATTCTGTGCCTCTCCTCTCCTCCTCCAGACTCTGGGACCTTGATTTCCAAAGGAAATACAAAATTTACTTTCATCAGAGAACATGGACCACTCAGCAGCAGCAGTCCCAGGCGAGATGCTTCTGACGCTGTCTCTTGTTCAAGAGTGGTTTGACACAAGGAGTACGACAGCTGAAACCCATGTCTTGCATCTGTCTGTGCGTGGTGGTTCTTGAAACCCTGACTCCAACTGCAGTCCACTCTTTGTGAATCTCCCCCACATTTTGGAATGGGTTTTGATTCACCATCCTCTCCAGGTTGCGGTTATCCCTATTGCTTGTACACTTTTTTGTACCACATCGTTTCCTTCCCTTCACTTCTCTATTATTGTGCTTGGACACAGAGCTCTGTGAACAGCCAGACTCTTTAGCAATGACCTTTTGTGTCTTGCCCTCCTTGTGCAAGGTGTCAATGGTCGTCTTATGAACAACTGTCAAGTCAGCAGTCTTCCCCATGAGCGTGTAGCCTACAGAACTAGACTGAGAGACCATTTAAAGGCCTTTGCAAATGTTTTGAGTTAATCAGCTGATTAGAGTGTGGCACCAGGTGTCTTCAATATTTAACTTTTTCACAATGTTCTAATTTTCTGAGATACTGAATTTGGGGTTTTCAAAGGTTGTCGGTTATAATCATCAAAATTAAAAGAAATAAACATTTGAAATGTATCAGTGTGTGTGTAATGAATGAATATAATATACAAGTTTCACTTTTTGAATGGAATTACTGAAATAAATCAACTTTTTTATGATATTCTAATTTTATGACCAACACCTGTACAACCAGTCTCTTCCTTTTCCTGCTTCGTTCACATTCTCCTTCCTCTCATCCAGAACTACTTCGATGGGAGGCTCTCTCCGCAGGGGAAGATGCCGTGGGTGGAGTACAACCAGGAGCAGGTGTTTGGGACTGAGTTCATCATAGAGTTTCTGGAGGAACGACTGGGCGTGAGCCTGAACAAGGGTCTGACGCTGCAGGAGAGGGCCGTGTCCCGAGCCATCACCAAAATGGTGGAAGAGCACTTCTATTGGTGAGTTCAGAGTTTTCCTGTTTGGTCTCAGACGGCGGCGTCGAATGAGGAACGGAAAAACATTTCACGTAAACACCAAATATGTTTCTACAGATTGACGCAGTAAAATATGTTTCCACAAATTTGACAAAAAGATGTTTAGATGCAGCTTTTCCACTAATTAAACGATCCTGCTGTGAGAGGAGAAGCCATTTCACTTGATAAGTTTGCGTTTGTCTAAAAGGACCATAGCTTACTGTCAGTGGGTGGACAACCTGGAGGAGACCCAGGAGATGCTGTCGGTGAGCGGACCACTGAGCGACCTGCTCAAGTGGATCCTGAGTCACCTGACGTGCGGGATCGTCAAAAGGGAGATGTACGGCCACGGGATCGGGCGTTTCTCCTCAGAGGAGGTTTACAGGCTGATGGAGAAGGACATGCGCACTCTGGCCACGCTGCTAGGTAAAGATTTTGTTAATATGTTGTTCCAGACAGCAGCATGTCTGTGTAACGTAAGAGTTCAGGGATTTTCCTGGGCTTGATATTCCACTTCACATCCTTTGAACATATATAGTTCACACTGTGAAGCAAAAATAGCCACTAGCAAACAAAGTTTTAGCTCAGTATCCAAAAAAATAATAATAATTACAAATGTAAATCCATTTCTTTACTGGCTTAGGTTGATTTGCTGAAGTGGCCATCTTGAATTGGACATACTCAAAAAGCTAATGAGTTGTAGATGTACATGCAATGATTATTTTCTGAGCGTTTCATTGAAGTCTGTTCAGTGATTCATGAGATATTTTGCGAACAGACAAGCTGTTTACTTTTATAATAAATGAAAAAAATATTTAAACAATGGTGCAAAGTTCTCAGAATTATGTTTGGGATCACTCTCCGCATCTACCACACCAAACTGTAGGTGAACAGTAATATGGCTGAGAAGTGCTGAACAGCTGAAAACTAGTAGCTCAACACTGACCTCTTGTGGTGATCTTTCGAACTGCTAATAAGAATGTACACATGGCGCTGCAAAACAAATTTTAAGTTAATCTGACGTCATAATTTATATCATAATCTTCACTGTGGTTTAAGCTCAGATCTGTTTTTTTTATTGTTAAGTTTTGTGGAGCAATGCGATTGCAGCATTTCGTATAAAACACTTAAAAACCGATTGTTTAAAGAGAAAAGAATTGTTTTTATTTTCATTTTCTTACTTGACGTGTTTTGTCTGTCTAAGGTGATAAGAAGTACATGATGGGCTCAAGGCTTTCAGCAGTCGACGCTGCAGTGTTTGGTCACCTGGCTCCCGCCATGTGGACTCTACCAGGATCCCGACCAGAGCAGCTCATCAAAGGTTGGTTTATTATGAAGAAAACTGACACAAATGCACAACTTTTTCCTTTTTCCTTAAATAATAGGCATAAACAGATGGTTTTAGGTTACTAGTCTACATTTATTCTACACATTTTTAACAAAAACACACTGACCATCTGTTTTTACATACACTTCAAGGATCAACTTTGTAATCTGTACATGACTTTAAGTAATATTTGCCTAGAGCCAATTTCATGCAATTCATGAGTCTGTGAATATGATTGTTTGTCTTCCTATTAGCAAAATATCTCGTGAATCGGTGGCTGGATTTTGATGGAACTCTCAGAGTGTAATCAGTGGCATCACATCTAGAACGCTTTAACTTTTGGAGTCAATGCGATTTAAGATGGCCACCGCTGCTAAGCGTCCTTTGCTAAACAAAAATGGCCGTAACTCTGAATTTTAACAGATGTTGAACTAACGTTGAGGCTGCAAGTAGCTGAAAGTTATCCCTATCAAAAAAAAAGCACTAGCAGCTTGCATGTGGTCTTTGTTTAAAACTTTAGCATGCAAGGCATCCATCCATCCATCCATCCATCCATCCATCCATCCATCCATCCATCATCTTCCACTTGTTCTGAAGTCAGGTCATGGGGGCAGCAGCTTGAGCAGGGAGGCCCAGACATCTCTTTCCACAGGACCTCTACCAGTTCTTCTGGGAGGACCCCAAGGCGTTTCCAGACCAACCGAGAGGCATAGTCTCTCCAGCGTCTTCCTCGGGGTCTCCTCCCAGTCGGACATGCCTGAAGAACCTCCCTATGGAGACACCCAGGGAGCATCCTTACCAGATGTTTGAACCACCTCAACTGGCTCCTCTCCATGTGGAGGAGCAGTGGTTCTACTCTGGGTCTCTCCTGGACAACTGGACTTCTCACCCTATCTCTAAAGGAGGGTCCAGCTACCCTGCGGAGGAAACTCATTTCAACCGCCTGTATCCACGATCTCATTCTTTCAGTCACTACCCAGTGATCTGTGTCTGTCTGTTCACCGCTCGGTCTTCGTTCCTGCCCTCACCTGTGGCCACGAGTTCTAGCTGCACACGCTACTCAGCTCTGGCATTTCTATGAGCAGAAAGTTTTTGCAATTATATCCTTTTGTTAAATTTGCACAAACACTGACAGATGTCTTGCAAAGCTCTGATGTAGGAACCACACTGGAAAATTAAATGTTTTCAGAAGAAGAAAAATGAGGTTGAAGATTAAATTAGATGAAATAAAGATAACCTGTGATCGGTTTAAAAGCAGTTTGATAGACTGTTGGTCGTGATGCGGGTAAGGGTTTTCGTTCCCACTGAGCTCTTCGTCCCTCACAGGTGAGCTGATCAACCTGGCCTTGTACTGTGAGCGCATCCGCCGGAGGTTCTGGCCCGAGTGGTTCGTGGACCTGGATGACCTGTGTTACATCAGCTCAGCAGACAACAGCAGCTCTCCTTCAAGACTCCCCGATCTGGGCCTCTACTCTTGCTCGGACACCACCTCCGAGGATACGACACCCCCGCCCGCCCAATCGCCGCAAGAGCCGTCGTCGCCGGTCAGCGACCCAACGGGCCTCTCGCTGTACGACTCGGACATGGACACCGAGTGTTCGGAAATGGATGCACTTAAGTGTTGATAGAACACACACATACAGAGACACACTCGTGGCACACGTATGACCTCCTGTTTCCTGTTTGAGCTTTCGGGAGTAGTTGCCTGAGGTGTAGATCACATAAAAGGTCAATTTTTCTAACTCCGTTAGAGGAAAGGTTGCAGGAGAGGGGACAAACGAGCCCAAGCTAGATTAAAAAAGGGACAAAGGAAGGAAGGATAAGCAGAAAAGTTAGAGTGAAAAAGGAGAAAATGCAGGAGCTGGTTGGAAAAAAAGCAATTGGAAAGGAGTAAATGACGCTGCTGCTGCTGAGAAACTCCTCCTCTTCTCATCGGCAGCCACAACCTGTTTCAAGTCCTTGTCGCCATGGCAACAACACATGAGCGAGAGTCTTGTGTGTTTTTGACTTATCTGATCACTTTGTGCTAAAACCACATCAACACACTGGAGCTGTACAGGACTGTAAGAGCCATTTAGTGTAAATACCATAAAGTTTCAACTAAACTCAGATTTAATAGATAGAATAATTAATTATTTTCTGAATATAAAGCATAAAGATAGCCTGAAAATAGAGAGTCCTCCCCTCAGTCATATGATGTAAATACTGTAATTGTTTGTCCTTTAAATAAAACTCTTTGTCTCCGTAGATGCCCACCCTGCTGCTCGTTTACATCCAGCAGGAAGGTTTCAGAGCAGATTATGGCTCCCGTGAGCACTTTGAATTTAGAGTTTAAGGCGTTTCGACAAAAACGTAGAATAAATTCATGTATTACGATCATCGTTCCGCAACGTAATCCAGCTCCTGTATAGTTTGGGTGGTTTCTGAGGATTGTAGCTGAAGTTAATTAAAAGCAACCCAGTTAAATGATTATTTTTTTTAATAAACATTTGAATGAATGTGCACGACTGGTGTAAATTTCCAGTTAAACTTCATGTTCTGTCCACATTTTGTAGTTTCTTTGTTTTATTCAACTGTGGCCCACATCTGCCACCCAAACTGTTATAAAACCCAGAAAATGCCATAAAAGCAAGAAGACCACAGACGCATGTCCGCGGTTTAGTTTTTATTCTCCATTTCGTGTTTGTTTCAGGTGTTCGTGTTGCCTTTGCTGAGTCACTCTGTGTGTACAAATAATAGTACACTAAAGGGATAGTTCAGATGTTTTGAAGTGAGCTTCTGTGGAAAGGCTTTGAACAATGAATATCTTACCTGCTGTAGATAGCTCTTAGATTGACCTTAGTTTGGAGGAAAGAGTTTGATTCTGATTAGATTGATGAGCTAAAAGCTAGTCTTAGTTTGTCAGTGTCATTCCTCCAGGAAGTGACGCAGGCTGCTCATGCTTTATTCAACTTTTATTTACACAGATAAATCACATTGTGCCTCGAAGACTCATTTACAAGTGAGACCTGTTTAGACAGACAAAAAGTAATTAAAGTGACTCATGTAGGATTTAGAGGCAAAAAAATCCTATCTAACTCTCACTCCTTGGCCGAGGAGAGAGAGCCTGAGATTGAAAAAAACACACTGCACATAAGCACATAGTGACACAGACATTCTGCAGAGGAGGAGAGATGACAAGAGCGGTGAACGTGTCCAAGGACACTCCAGAGACACTGTAGGAGTTCTGATAAGAATGGTACAATCAGTCAGTTCCCTCTGGTGAGATCCGTAAACTCTCTCGAGGGTGCCGAGGTCGACCTAGGACAGCTCCAGAGAGAATCCAAGAGTCCTGAAATGACACAATGTTTATTCAGCCGAGTCCCTCTGATAGGTCCGCAGACTTCCTCAGTGGGAGAGGGGAGGGGGCAGAGCATCAAGATTTATAAGGTCTCCAGGCAAATTGAGATAAGGTGGCCTGTCGAGGCCTGCTGGGTAGACAAATTCAGATAAACATTTGTTTTGGGAACAGGCAGAACTTCACTGATTCACGTCTGCCTTGAGTCTTTGCTGGTCCTCACAAATCCCAAACGTCCAAATTAAGTGGACGCACCACTGGTCCGTGCCTGAGAGTATTCCCCGAGATCTGATCCATCCTGCCAGTGAGTCCTTGGGGCTGCAAATGGCCTGCAATTTTCACAAATCACATCCAATTTGCAGTTCAGTTCACAAAGCAATGCAGTCTGGGTGCTCGAGACACGGAGCAAACCATCACGTAAGGCAGGCAGCTTGACCAGTGCCAAATTAGCTTCAGACGACTTCCTTGTTTGTCGATAAACCAGGAACCAGCCGATTCCAAAAAGCAGGAAACCTGTTATCGTAAATCCAATTATGTCCACGTCTTCAACATCCTCGATGGACAGCAGAGATAGACACATCACCTTCTAATCGCCCCAGGAATTGTTGACATATCCAGCTGCGTGCGCGTCATCAGGGCAAGTCGGCTCGCCTGGAGCTTGTCTTCCCGTCGAGAAAATTTTATCTGTTGCGTTGAAAAATGAGCTGAACAGATCCATAGCAAAAATTACAGTTCGGAAGATATGTAGAGAGAGGATATGAAGCAGTTTCACAGACAGGACAGAGCAAAAGCAAAGCGGAGGAGTGAGAAGAGGGGAAAAGCATTCGCCCTTGACAAGAGCAAGTGGTGAAGTGAGTTTAAGCCCCGCCTACTCCGCCACCCGCAGTCATGTTTCCACATGACTTTTCTTTTAGGCATTTAAGAAGTACTAAGTATATGGGAAAATAAATATTTGAAAGCACAGGAGCAAGACGAAAGCTACATGAATCAATTAAAGTCAGTGCCTCATAAAACAATGAGGTGTTTATTTTGTTTATGTAGAGGGGGTGGGACTTAAAACTTCTCCTGGGACCAGAAATGCTATTTCTCCTTACTTCCATTTGCAGATTCCTGAATGGGGACCAGTTTTTTTTTCTTACGTGTTGATGATTCTGACTGAACTGATCATCTAACTACGAGACTGCTGGCTCATCAGTCTTATGCTCTGCTGTATGAGCCCCAGGCTGCACAGGAAGTGCTACAGCTAGCTGCTGTGAAACGTAAATGACCATAAAAAAATGAGCAATCCAGTTTGGTCCTGGCCTCACTCAGACTAGCCATTAGTTCATCAATCCAGTCAGAATTAAACTTTCTATAAACAAGTTTAAAGAGTTATCTATAACAGGTGAGATATTGTTTGTTTTTAACCTTTCAACAAAACCAAACTTCAAAAGATTTGAACTAATACTTTACGTAAAGCTTTCCTAACAAAAATCGAACTCGCACTCGTGCAGTCGCACCAACAAACAGAAACTCCCGTGTTCTTCCTGGCTTTGAACCCTGACCCGATGTCCCAGCGACGGCATATTTCTGTTGGGTTTGAGACGACATCAGCCTGTGCTGCTCCCAGAATCTATGAAACACGTTTGAATCGGTGGCTCTTCATCCAAGTGTGTCCACCACAGAACACTTTCACACTTTATTTTTTCTTCCATCTCTCAAATATAATCGAACGTTATCGTTGTTCTTTTCTCTGACTTCTTTTTGTTCTTGAGATTAATAACTAACTTTCTTCCTTGCTTTCCTGTTGCCTTCAGCGGTTTAGCCTTACGAGGAACTTAAGCTACTGTTTACAGTAGCGCCAACATGTGGCTTGTACATGTTTATGTTGTTTTTTTCATTCAGATTTTCACAATGTTAAAGAGTTTTAATTTTGTTTCTGTTGCGTTCATGTTTTTTGTTTGATGGCTGGAATTATTCTTATATACTGTCTGTTCTCACACCTGCTAAATGACACGTCTGCATTTACTTCTGCGCTCCTCAAAGATCTGGTTGAACTTTCTGCTGTGCTTCATGGGATGAACTGAGTTGACCCGCTGCAGGAAGTGAGCCTCCGTCTGTTGTGTGTCACCTCTCTGCCCTGGACTCCATCCTGCTCTGTCTTGATGTTGTGTTTGCTGAAACAATCCCACCAGACTGTAAATAAGAGAAAAATACTCTGAGGTTTGAAAAGTTGTATTCCAACGAATGTATGTTCGAGAGATAAAAAGCTGGCTGACGATTAAATATAGCTGCGACATTTTTCCTTTTGGTGTGACTCTGTTATTAAATATGTGCATCTTTGTGAAGCGTTTGCAGTCTGGCCTGTAATTCTGTCTCTGCATGACATTAAAACCAACCAACAATGCTGAAGGATTAGCCCTTTTTGTGCTGGAGAGGAGAAAATGGGAAAGGGTTGTGTGTCTGGGGGAGAGGAGGTTAAGGGGAAAGAGACACCCAGCAGCAACCAGACGAGAGAGATCTGACAGCTTCAGCTCGTCCTATCTCTGCAACCATGGAGCCAAAATCTGGGAGATCCAGAGGAGACAACAGAGGAGGTGGCAGCTGTGTGTGTGTCCAACACGTGGCAGCATGTGCACTGAGTGTGTGTGTGTGTGTGTGTGTGTGTGTGTGTGTGTGTGTGTGT
>NC_056509.1:29606968-29607535 GCF_014905685.2 Nematolebias whitei
ACGTGTGTGTGTGTGTGTGTGTGTGTGTGTGTGTGTGTGTGTGTGTGTGTGTGTGTGTGTGTGTGTGTGTGTGTGTGTGTGTGTGTGAGAATATGAATAATGCAGGAGGTATAGAAGCGTGGAGGGCAGATGGTCATCCATTGATAAGACAAAAGTCAGGCAGCGGGGTTCTTCTCTGAGACGGGTTTAGACTCACAAACAGACAAAACCACTAATATTTATCTTTCTTTCTATTTTCCTTCACTAAATGTTCTTTTTTAAAAAAAACTATTTGGTGAAGGAAAGAAACGAGAGCATAAAATGTTATATTTGAAACATACACCATTTACACTTGGTTAAAAAAAATGTTAGAAGCTACAAAGAAAAGCCTTTAAACCAAGATTTTTGTGGTTATTTGAAAATATGCTCTAATGTTTTTTTTTATTATTATTAAACAATTGTCTCATGGTCAGCTTAACTTGTTAAATTAATTTAGCAAATTAGAAAAGAGGGTTAATCCGTGCAACTATATCTCTTAGACTTAAGTAATTGAACATTAACTGCAGATTCATTATATATATATATATA
>NC_056509.1:29612535-29622453 GCF_014905685.2 Nematolebias whitei
CGCCCGCCCGCGGGGCCCCCCCCCCCCCCCCCAGTTCACCTCCCTTTCATGATGGTCGAAAAGAGCAGAACGAGCATCATCTCTGTTTCATGTTTGTCTCCTCTGCTTGAATGTTTTTTTTTTAAGCTCAGTATGATCCCCACCCCCATCACCCCCACCCAACCTCCGAACAGCTCCTGCTGCGATTTTTTTTTCTTTTTTCCCAACCCTCGGGTTCCCCCTTGGTCCCCCCCCCCCCCTCCCCCACCACCACCACCCTGTGCAGCCTGTGTCCGTCCAGACGGTCCAGTTCTGGGCTCGGACTCGGGAGCGTGAACCGAAAACAAAGACGCATTTGGGTTCGGAGCAGAGGAGGTCACTGCACGGGAGTCTGTCCTCCGTGGTGAGGGGGGGTGTCCCCGTACATGTCCTCTCCTCCTCCCGCCATCTGCCCCCCGACGGGCGTCATCCTCTTCTCCTTCTGCCGCCGGTTACAGAACCAGACCCGGACCACCTCCTTCTCCAGCTGCAGGCTGTCCGCCAGCGAGTTGATCTCCGCCGCTCCGGGTTTTGGACACTTGAGGAAATGGCTCTCCAGAGCCCCCTTCACGCCCACCTCGATGGAGGTCCTCTTTTTCCTCTTCCTGCCCTGCGCCGCGATCTTATCCAGGCTGGTGGGGCTCCCCGAGGTGGAGTCCGCCTCCTCCAGCCACTTGTTCAGCAGCGGCTTGAGCTTGCACATGTTCTTGAAGCTGAGCTGCAGCGCCTCGAACCTGCAGATGGTGGTCTGCGAGAACACGTTCCCGTACAGGGTCCCGAGGGCCAGGCCCACGTCCGCCTGCGTGAAGCCCAGCTTGATGCGCCTCTGCTTGAACTGCTTGGCGAACTGCTCCAACTCGTCCGAGGTCGGCGTGTCCTCGTCCGACTGGTCCTGCTGGCCCCCGTGCTGCTGCTGCTGCTGGTGGTGGTGGTGGGAGATGGACTGCTGGTGGGCCCCGTGCTCGCTGAGGTGCGGGCTGTGGCTGTGGTGGTCCTCGTCCCGCAGGGGGTGGTGGTGCATCCCTCCTCCTGCTGCTCCTCCTCCTCCTCCTTGCTCCCCCGCCGGCATCAGGGTGAAGCCGGACTGGGAGTAGACCAGGCTCTGGCCCTCAGACGTCGCCATGGCGGTGCTGGTTCGCCATGCTCTGGCGTCGTGATGCGCCTGCTGCTGCGGGTGCGTCAGGTGGGGGTGTCGCTGCTGCTGCAGGCTGCTGGAGTTCTGCAGCTCCTCTCGGTCACTGTCATGCAGGATGGGCTTCACGTCCTGCTCTCCGAGGGGGCTGGAAGGCCACGGCGTCCCGCTGTCACCGTGAGACAGCGCCGCGATCCACTGGTGCGCGTGGCTGAGCGGATGCCCACCGCCCGCCAACGTGCCGTAGTCGTTCTGGAGCAGGCTGTGCGCGTCCCTGTACACTGCCGCCTGCTGCATGCTCCCGGAGTCCGCGTGCGGAGGCGGCGGCGGCGCGCTGCTGGGGGGGCTCAGCACGCTGTAGTGGTTGGACGCTGCGGTCGCCATCGCTCCCGGAGCCAGAGTGGCTGCCTTTGACGGGAACTCTTTTGCGCCACGGGGCAGCGAGGCGTCTCTCTCCAGCATCTCCCGGGCGCTGTGCCAAGGGGACGCAGAGGCGCGCACCTGTGGTCCGCCTCGCTCCGCTCTTTATTGGCCAAGAACTGGTTGACAGATGTGGTTACCCCTGACAGCACCCCGCTCATTGGTCACGGGAGAGCGTGCTGAGCCCCAGTCGCTCTGCCCAGCGGTCCTGCGGCGTGTTGGTGAACAAAGTGGAGTGAGGCAACTGATGTTTGAACACAGGAAAAACACGCTCCAAATAAAGCCCAGTGGTTTATCATCCCTGATCTGGGTCAGTGGGTCACGTTTCGTTTGCGTCAAGACGCTGCGTAAAAGTTTCCGGGTCTCGTGCGGGTTCCAAAAAAATTCCAGCTGTGCGCGTCAAAATCCAGCAGTTCGGCAAAGTAGTCGCTTTCGATTTGGAGCTGGATTTTGTTTTTAAAGCAAGCAGCAAACTTCCAGCCGCCTCGCTGCTCTCGGGACGATGTCCACACAGAGACAGAGACACAGAGAGCACCGCGTGCTTCCAGCTTCTGCCCCGTTGCCATGGCGAACGCGCTGAATGGAAACAACGAGGCCCACGTCACAGATGCAATTCGCTGCTTCTTTTCCAAGAGAGAGAGAGAGATTGGGGGGGGGGGGGGGGGGGATAGGGGCCGCGTGCTCCGGCCGCCGGTACAAATAATAGAGGGGGTGGAGGAGGTTGTGGAGGAGAGCGGAGAGGGCAGCTCAGGGGCCAAACAGAGAAGAGGCTGCAAGAATGGATCCTTCAGTCTGCTGTGGCCCCCCCATCCACCTGCTTGTTGGGTAAACTTTGAGATGGATTCTCCCTCAGAGGCACGCGGGGGTGGTGGTGGTGGTGGGGGGGTGTCTTTAGTTCAAACAGGCCTCGGATTTTAAACGAAATAATTCTGCTCTTCATTAAAACAAGTTTTCATTTCACTTTCCTCACTGCTGAATATGTGACTTTAGCTGTTCTGCTCCGCAGCTGAATTTAGCTGTTACTTCCTGCTGGACACGTGTATTATGAAAATTTGATCCTCACAATAAATCAACAAAAAAACTGTCAAACCAGAATCGGATTCATTTGAGAACATTATTTTTTTAAATCATAAATCAGTTTGCATATCAAATAAATACATTTCTAAACAATGACATTGTCTTCGTGTTAACTGATTAATTACTTACAACACGTTTAGTCACGAGTCTTTGTATTTAGAGTCCTGTGCAAAAGTCTTAAGTCCCCCCCCCCCCCCCTTGTTTATTTGTATTTTGTTTTCAAGCAGCTGGTATTTCTTTTAAAGGTCCTGATACTTCGGCTGCTTGTTCCATAAACTTGTGAATTATTCAGGCAATAAAAGACTAATCTCACACGATTAACATGATGTTGAGTTGACAACTTAAAAATAATAAACAAAAAATCTAAATGGACTCTTTAACTAGGTTTTTGCTGGATTTCCTAAAAAAAAAAAAAAAAAAAAAAAGAAGAGTTTTAGATAGTTGTTTAAATGTTTTACACTTATTTAAGCACGCACCTAACAACATGCTCTCTTGGCCATATGATGAAAGAAGAATCGGTGGAGAATCACTGATCCACAATGTGACAAGAAGGTCTGGCTCTCGGGGCACAAACAATAAAAACGTGGTTTATTTATATTGAACAGCTGTTTTTAAAAGCTGCGGAACGTGAAAGTTCAGCTTTCAGCAAATCTACAGGTGTCAATCAAGTCGTGGTGCTTTCTTTATCATTGCCTGATATCTGAACTTAACATTGAGGTGACTTGAACATGTTCTTTGTGAAATCCTTCTTAATCAAGCACATGTTTAATATTAATTAAATATAAAACCAGTTCATTTTAATTTACCACTATATTTGCATCTTGATAAACAGTTGTCAATCACATAGATACATAAAAAAAACAAGAGTTGTATTTATTTTTTCAACATAAAGTTAAAAGATGACGACAAAGTTGTAAACCAAAATAATAAAATCATTCATTTTGCAGCAGGACAGCTTCTTTAGTGTCCTGGACCTATGAGTTCAGGTAAATGTGAGTTTATTGGCTCATGGGCTGTAAATCAACACAACAATGAGGTGAAAGAGCTCTCAAAGAACAAAATGTTAAAACTTTAGATCTGTCAGGATCTGTGTTTTTTTGTTTTGTATTTTATCTTTTTCATTAGATTAGTTTAATTTCCTCTTTTTTTGTTTATTTTTTGTGTTTTATGATCTTTGTGGTTAGTTCTGTTTTTCTGTTTCCCTGCACCATCAGTTCATTTCCTTCAGTCCTGTTCATCAGTTTCTGCTCATCTCTCCAGCCACGCCCACTTTCACCTGTTACCTGTTGCTTGCTGTCAACCAACCTGCCTCCAGTCTCCTCATCAGTCCCAGTCCATGTAGTCTCCCAGTCCTCACGTTATCTGCAGTCTGGCATTGTGGTTTCCACATCCAGTTTGGGTCTCCCTCATGTCTCCACCTAGATATTGTTGCTGGCCTGCCAGCCTTTATTAGGGACTGTGCAGGCACTTCTTATTATTCACCTGCAGGGTTTCTTAACTTTATATCTTTATTCTTCTGTCAACTTTAATGTGGCCTGAAGAGCAATGTGTATCCCAACAACTTTTATATTAAAAAGACCGGCTCGGCACTGTGATGTGTGCTATTACTTTTATTGGCGTTTTGAGTTACCATGGCGATGCAATTTGCAAAAGAATATGCCATTTTTTCCAATACAGAACACCGGACAGAACACTTCTCAGTGTGAGGTCACATGACTTAAAGTGGAGAGCTCTCTGAAGAAAACCTAAGTCACCATTGGATTTGTTTGAAACTCACTGAAAGTAATCATCTTTAGAAGTGGTTAACGTTTGGAGCCATTTAGATCAAGATGGCTGCCACAGCTAACTCAGCAAACACAAAATTCACTATAACTCAGTCATTCTTTGAGCTATTGAGCTGCAATTTAGTATGGTCGTAGATTAGAGAGAGGGAGTTGTTATACATTCATAATCCAAAAGAAATATCCAAGATGGCTGCCTTAGCTAAAAAGGAAAAAATACTGTATGATAACTCAGGCATTTTTTTGAGCTATTCAACTGAAATTTGGTATAGTGGTAGCTGAGAGCAAACCCCAACACATAGCACTGTAAAAATCAACAATTTAAACTGGCAGCAGCCTGGCAGTCCACGTCAAAGTTTCTCCAGGAACTTTCTAGATTTCCCTTATTGTTTTCCTAATAAACCTCTATGTTTTAACACAAGCTCCATTCCTGGGTCGGACGCTTCAAAACTTAAGATCACAACGTTCATTATCAACACCCAGTATGTCTACACTCGTTACATATTCTGTGCACACTTTTATACAGTTGTCTAAAGAGTGTTTTGCACATATTAATAAGTTACTCAGTAAATCCTGCTAATGATCAAGCTGAGGTTGCGCTGACCTCCCAAACTGACGCAGAATTATTGGGACTGAAGGAACACCGGCTCATGATTGGGGTATAATTCAGAGAATCACTAAATGTGTCACCAGGGGCTTCAAGGAGCCGTGTGTTGAGACAGCCAAAACATATTACCCTAATAGACTAATATGCAAACTACTGGTTGCCCAATTACTGAACTTAATAATGCATAAACGATGCGAGTCCTGTTCTTACAAGTCGAAGGGATCGCTGTTAATTCTGCTGTAGGCCTGAGTTTGCTGTTAACGCACGCAGCTGCTTCAAACACATGGGTTCAATTCTGAGAGTTAATAATGAAGATTCTGAGAGTCAATTAACAGGAATTATGTGTCCCACCCACAGATATGGTAAAGATTTAACTTGTTTGGAGTTTAGCGGCTCTGAGTGTTTCTTTTTCGTGCAGGCTGAACTCTGTGGGTGTGATTCATGATGAAAACGCACAGAAATACATAAATAAGAATTAGAATAAAAACTATGTTAGAAAGAAGACAAGCTGCCTTTTAATCTTGATAGAAGTGCAGCTTGACTTTTATAATTTTCCAGTTCAAATAAGATAAAATAATACGAGATAGAATTTTATTGATCTCGCAGGAAATTGTTGTGCCAGAGTTTCAGATGAGGAAAAGCTCCTTCTGTTTGTTGATGCTGTAAAATCTGCCACCTGCTCTTCTGCCTGAAGCTGCTTCCCTGAGTGAACCAGAGGAGTTTCTCCAGTCCGGTGTGTGACCCAGTCATGTCCCTCCCCCTGTGGGAACCATAACACAGGGCAGCGAAGGTGGAGGAAGGGGGGGGGGGGGAGCTTCTTTTCATGCTGCTGGGCACAGGGAGATAATGACCATTCCTCCACAGCTGGCCCTCACAATCAAAGGAAGAGGGAGCTTGGAGGATTCCAGCTTTAACCAGGCCATTGTCTGGGCTAATTACGTATGAATGAACCCCCCCCCCCACACACACACACACACACATACACACACGCGCGAAAACCCCAAACAGTTCTTTAGAGAGGACACACACGGGGCACACATGAGCAGAAATATATAAACCCTGAACAAATTCAGGACTCTAATGTTAACACACATGCACTCCCATCCCCTGCAGGCTCTCATCAAAGTGTTGTGCTTCCCGTGCACACTCTCACTTGTGGCACTTGGCATTGGATCAGATCTCAGTTTGCTGCTCTCTAAAGAGTTGAGGAGGTCTTGGAGGACTTGGGTTGAATGGAAAACACAGTGAAGAGCCTTTCCCTGATGCACCCCACATAAACCCAATCTATATGCTCCCTCTGTCACCCCTCCATCCTCGGCTCCATCTGTGCTCTGAACTACTACTCAGCCTAGGTTTACAAAAACTGCTACAGCGTTAGGATAACACGAGACAAAGTTGAGCTTCTCTCAAAGCTTTTGTCTTTACGAGCACATATTAAAATTTGTTATTGCATGTCAAGCGTTTAATCAGGTTTTTTTTTTCTGTTTTGCCACATTCACTCCTCAGTGCCTGAAAGTATCCAGTCCTGTCAGGAACTCGGCTGCAGAGCTGGCAGAGAAAGGCAGCTTTAACAACATGAAGGTGTTGCATTATTTTCTTTTCTGTGGGTGAAAAGGACAAAAGCAACATCATGGTGAAATGCAAATTTTCACCGGCTGATGGTAAATGTCTGGCAGCTGTGAAGAGCTCTGCTTCAAATGTTTGAGTGCAAGCAAAGCTCTGCAAGATCACTGAATGAATGATGCAGCCAAATGTTCAAAGTCTAACCTTTAGTTTGACTAAAGGTGTCACTCTCAATGGAAGAATCGTGTGCATGTTTGTTACATGGTACAGATGATGGATGAATGGATGGACGGATGTTGCACTGATTTCACAATCTACAGTCTCTACCTGCTCCCACACTTACAGGCAAAATGCCCAAAATGAAAACAATAATTTGATAAAAATGCCCTTTATGTTGAATTAGTTGTGCTAAATGTGTGTTCTTTTTTCTTCTTTTTTTAGTAATGTTTTTATGTATTTTAATCTTGTTTTGAATGTATATTTTTACCCTGTTGTTATTAATTTTGTCATGTTTAAAGTGTGCATGAATGTGCTGCCTGTCATCACCACCACTACTTACTGTAAATGAATTGCCCTTCGGGGACCTAATAAAGTGAAGTGAAGGGACTGTTCAGATGAGTGTCACGTTTAGAACAAAATGTACCGTATTTTTCGGACTTTAAGGTGCACTTAAAAACCTTGAATTTTCTCAAAAATCCACAGTGAGCCTTATAATCCAGTGCACCTTATGTATTATGTTGTGCTTACTGACATTGAACCAATTTTATGTGGTACACGGCGCTCAAAAATCTGTCAAAATGAACTTATTTCGCTTAATGCGCTTTATAATCCGGTGCACCTTATAGTCCGAAAAATACGGTAACAAGATATCCTGATGCATGCTCAATAATCCAGGTAGAAAAAACTAAAAAAGTTAAATTTGGTCCTCTGGACATTCAAAAAACAAAACAAAGCAAAATAACAACAAAAAAGAAATATGTAGAAACGTTTCGTCTTTCATCTGAGAGACTTCCTCAGTCTGAGGTGCTGTTTTCAGCTCAGTCTCTTAAATAGCACCTTCTCAGAGTGGATCAACCAGTTTTGCTGCTGACAACCAAAACCAGCTGATCACATGCTCAAGAAGGACCATCAGCCTAACAATGGGTCATTAGCACACTGATGGCTGTTTACTACTCACAGAGGGCTGAGTGATACTAGCAATCACAGCATTGTAAGAGGGGGACAGTTGAACCCGGAGGCCTCCACCCCTGTTTAATGATGGACGATTTCTTTTCACAAAGATGGCCTCCTTTACTCCTCCCTCAAACCATCGTTCCTCTCTGTCCAAGATGTGAGCATCTTCATCCCTGAAAGAGTGACCGCTGGCCTGGAGATGAGTGTAGACCGCAGAATCCTGGCCTGATTATGTTGATCTTCTGTGCTGGTCCATCCTTTTGGCCAGTGCCTGTTTAGTTTCCCTGATGCAAGACTGATCACAGCCCTCCTGACACTGAACAGCATACACAACATTACTCTGTTTGTGCTGGGGGGACTGGATCTTTGGGATGAACCAGTCTTTGCCGTAATGTATTTTGGGGTTTAAAAGCCACTGGGACGTTATGTTTAGAAAATAAACGTCTCAGTTTCTCTGATACCCCCTCAACATATGGAATGACCACTGGTCTGGGTCTGGGTTCCTCCTTTTCACCTGATGGCTGACTGGAGTCCTGTTTGGGTTTCTTCTCTGCTTTCAGGAAGGCCCAGTTAGGATATCCACATTGCTCTAGAGCCTGTCTTGTGTGGGATTTCTCCTTCTGCCTGGCTCCTGAGTTAGTGGGGACACCTCAGACTGAGGAAGTCTTTCGGATGAAAGACGAAACGTTTCAACATTTTTTTGGTTGTTTTGCTTAGTTTTGATTTTTAAATGTCCAGAAGACCAGATTTAACTTTTTTAGACGGTAACAAGATCTTCAGGGATTATCTTGGAGTATTTTATTAGTCTTTGCAAAGTCTAGGGGTTAAACGACTACATATTTTTAAAAGTCGACTTTAACATGATAAAAGTCAAGTCGACTTCGACTAGTCAATGACATCATAGGAACTCAAGACGCTATATCATATTTGCAAAAAAAAAAAAACATTTTGAAAAAAATAATTTTATTATTTACAACAAATAAAAAAGAACAACAAAACATTGGGCATATATTTATGTTCCTATACCATTTATCATACTGCAAATAAGTCAAAGGAAAAGCAAAACTGTTATCAAGCTGCAAAAATGCTGCTGTTTTTAGTTTTATTTTATTGAATCCACCACTTGGATTCAGTGGATATAGGGTTGGGAACAGCTAGGGGAGGGGGGTGTGACTAGTCGATTAGAAATATAAAAACTAGCAAGATGACATAGAATCGATTGGTCGACTAGTCGGTTTGTCTATTCAACCCCTAGCAAAGTCATAGGCAGGCATGTGGAGGCTATTTTGCCTGGATATTTAAAGTTTCCTGACCCATCATTAAATAAATAAAAGGTTGAGAGTAACTGCATCGAAGCAGTCACTTCTCTCCTGTACCTTCTGTGTGAGGTTTGCGTAGCCGAATGAGTCCGCTTCAGTGTCCCCGGACACATTTCACATTTTGTATTGTTTGTGTGTTCTTGTGAGTGACAGCGTGAGGGTTAGGGGGTCTCAATGGTGCTCAGTTTAGCATTGATTTATTCTCTTTCTCCAATTTATTTCCCCTTCCCTTCCCCTTCCCGGAGGACAAATGGAGGAGAAACGCCAAGCGCAGTAACTATCCCCCTCTTAGTCGCACACACAAATGCACAAAAACATGCAAGCATGTCCACAAGCAGAGATGCTCCCCATTCTGTTTTTACAAAACAAACAAAAAAAGCCTCAGATACACTTAGGTCTCTATGTTGTTGGTTATTCTGTAGAACTATAAATACAAGTCCTAAAGCTCCAATAAGAGTTCCCGTGTTGTCTTGTGTAAGTGTCTTAAGAGAACCCATAAAGACATAAAGGGGTGCCTGTACCTTTAGCTGAGTGGTCATAACTCATCAGAGGGTGTTTTTACTGTGACATTGCTGTCGACATGCACAGATTCATCTTGTCCTTTTGCTTTTCTATGCCCTACAGGAAAAGCGTGAGTGCAGTTTTCATTTTACAGGCAGCTCACGTGCTTCTGTAACAGTTTAGAGTTAAAGGTTTGTGTTGGAACAGGAAACAAGCATGTGACTCTGCTTCATTTCTCTCTGTGGGTGTGATAATGAACATCTCTTTTTATTCCCCCCCCCCCCCCCCACACAAAAAAAAAAAAAAAAAAAAAAAAAAAAAAAAAAA
>NC_056509.1:29622553-29623331 GCF_014905685.2 Nematolebias whitei
AAAAAAAAAAAAAAAAAAAAAAAAAAAACCCAGCATATCAGAAACGGGGGTGTGACGAGAGAAGGGGCAGGCAGGTCGTTAAACCCACTTGAAAGCTCAGCGCCCTGATCAATAGTCTCGGGCCAAGCAGGGATTAAAATCAGGCTAAGTCTGTACTGATCAATACTGATGGCTAACCCAGGGGTTAAAACATGAGTAAATCTCCATAAATGCTCATGCACAAATCTTCACTGTGGGATACAGTACAGAAACATTCACATGCAAATGGAAACAAAATGTTACCGTGAGTGGAGTCGATGTGAACAAGTGCTGTATATGCATTCAGCAGCTGCTCCTCTGGTTTTATTTTTGTAGACAGAGTCCCTGCCTAGTTATAAGACAACGTTAATAAATGTAGATTTGTTAAAGTTATTGATAGGACTGATAAAGGTTTTAATAAACATTTTTGAGGTAAAGAATGTAGACTTTTAGTATGGAATAGAAAATAAACATGGTTTTGTTGGTGTGTTTACATCTGTACAAACAGCTGGGCTGTAATGCAAGTTACAATACAGTACAGTATAATACAATAAGAGAGTAATTTGGCAGGGGATTTTATTTCAACACAGTGCCCTACAACACACTACACTTCAATACAGTACAGTACAATACAATACAATTCAATACAATACAATGCAACACAATACAATACAATACAGTACAATACAATACAGTACAATACAGTACAATACAATACAATACAATACAATACAATACAATACAATACAATACAATACAA
>NC_056509.1:29623341-29624140 GCF_014905685.2 Nematolebias whitei
AATACAATACAATACAATACAATACAATACAATACAATACAATACAAAACAAAACAAAACAATACAATAGAGTACATCCATCCATCCATCCATCCATCCATTTTCTTCCGCTTATCCGCGGTCGGGTCTCGGGGGTAGCAGCCTAAGTAGAGAGGCCCAGACTTCCCTCTCCCCAGCCACTTGGGCCAGCTCTTCCGGGGGAATCCCGAGGCGTTCCCAGGCCAGCCGAGAAACATAGTCCCTCCAGCGTGTCCTGGGTCTTCCTCTGGGCCTCCTTCCGGTGGGACGTGTCCGGAACACCTCACCAGGGAGGCGTCCAGGTGTCCATATGTGCTCTTGGCACCAGGACACCCTAGGCCGCAGTTCGATGATCGACTTTGTCATCGTCTCATCTGATCTGCGGCCACATGTCTTGGACACTCAGGTGAAGAGAGGGGCGGAGCTGTCAACTGATAAGGGTGTCCATATACAATAGAGTACAGTACAATACAATACAATACAATACAATACAATACAATACAATACAATACAAAACAAAACAATACAATAGAGTACAGTACAATACAGTACAATACAATACAATACAATACAATACAATACAATACAATACAATACAAAACAAAACAATACAATAGAGTACAGTACAATACAATACAGTACAATACAATACAATACAATACAGTACAGTACAGTACAGTACAGTACAATACAGTACAATACAATACAATACAATACAGTACAATACAGTACAATACAATACAATACAATACAATACAGTACAATACAATACAATACAGTA
>NC_056509.1:29624150-29632780 GCF_014905685.2 Nematolebias whitei
TACAATACAGTACAATACAATACAATACAATACAATACAATACAATATAATACAGTACAATACAATACAATACAATACAATACAATACAATACAATACAGTACAATACAATACAATACTGCCTCTCAGCGAGCAGGTCCTTGGTTCAGAGTCAGAGTCAGAGTCAGAGAGTCAGAGTTTCTTTATTGTCATTCGCACCTCATGTGGTACATGTGGTGGAGCAAAATTATGTACACAGGGTCCCAGTTACATCCAACAATAAAATGCATAAGAAAAACAGTAATAACATCTAAGATATGAACTAAGAAAAACATCAACTAAATATACACTAAGCACTCATAACATAAAACCCCAGTCCAGGGGCCTTTCTGGGTGGAGTTTGCATGTTCTCTCTGTGCATGCGTGGGTTTTCTCCGGGTGCACCGGTTTCCTCCCACAGACCAAAAACATGCATGTTAGGCTGATTTGTAACTCTAAATTGTCCCTAGGTGTGAGTGAGAGAGTGAATGGTTGTTTGTCTCGTTTGTCTCTATGTGTCCCTGTGATGGACTTGCGACCCATCCAGAGTGTACCCCGCCCCTCGCACAGTGATTGCTGGACATGGGCACCGGCGACCCCCATGACCCAAAATGGAATAAGCGGGTAAAGATAATGGATGGATGGTTGTGCAACACAACACAACTCAACAAAACACAACACAATAAAGTAAAATTAAATTCAACAAATTTTAGTAGAAAATTATGCAACTCAATCAAAATGTTAGTGTAAAACAATACAATATGATGCAGTGCCATACATTTTACTGACTTCCAGAAACTTTGTTATAGATTTGATCCAGTCTCAATGCGTACCCGTATATCTGACAGTTGTACACACCAGCTGAAAGTGGACATGATGACTGATGTGATTGATCTTACAAGTCTGCTCATCAATTGCCAATACTAATCAATGCACTGACTGACAAATGGAGAAAAAGTAGCTAATTTAAATTTCCTCATCTAATTTTTGCAAAACGTATGTGTATGTGTCTGATAAAAAAAAAAAAGTATTTTTCTCATCCACAATCATCATGCATTCAAGCATTTTACCAGTGTCCTAAATGTTATAAACAGGACAATACAAATATTGAAAATGCATCGTTCAGTGTCGTCTGAAGCTTCAGCCGTTGGAAGTATTTGCTGCATTATAAATAATTAACATCCATCAGTGCAACACCACACACTGTACAGAGGAAATAATTAGAAATGTTTGCTTTATTATAAACATCTGACATGTTCTTACCATTTAACATAGATCTAAAAAAAAAACCCCACAATTATTAACAACATTTTTGACATTTTATTCACACATGTACCTAAACCTAACGGAAACTAACAAAAACCTGACAGTGATGCTCAATGCCAACACTTTTGACCACTTTTCACTTGGACTCCAAATCACACCTTTTTTTCGTGTCTCACACAGATGGCAGTTTTTAAAACGCTTATGCACATTGTTTTTTTTGTGACACTGAAGTGTGGCCATCGGCTGGCCTATCTGACAACCCACAGGTGCAAACACTACAGTTACCAAATTGGTGAATTACAACATGAAGCAGGTTTGGAGACAAATGGATGTCAGTGCAGAAACAAATGGAGAGGCAAAGTGGAGTTAAAAAAAAAAAAAAAGGGAAATGAGAATGTAGCTTAAAAGAAGGAATGCTGATTAGAAATGTGGGAATCCACAGTTACTTGCTGTTGTGCATAGAATTATGTTTTTTTTTTGTTTTTTTTCACCAGACAAACAGATTTATTTTGCAACTGAGGCCTCACGAAAGAGCAGCAGCAGAAGCTTCACTGTGAACACATTATTCTTGGTCTTTCTTGACCACTTCTTTTGGATTCCACTCAATTTAAGATGGCTGATGCAACCAACTGAACAAACATGAATTAAAATGCAATTCATTAAAGCAGTGCACATATATGCATCTTTAAAAATCATGACATTTTTCATTGGGCTTCATTAGTTCTGATTTACTAATATTTAACCCCACAACTTTCGCCAACAAACACAAAACAGCTCCGTGGCAGGACAGACTCATGCAAGGCAAGGGTTTGATCATGGATTGAGTGACATTCTTTAAAAATTTGCAGATGAACAAACTACCGTATTTTCCGGACTATAAGTCACTGTTTTTTTTTTCCATTGTTTGACCAGTCCTGCGACTACATTTTTTTCATATTCATGACGCAATTTTTGATTGACGCGTTAAATGTTCATTCATACTGACATGAACCAAAGAGTAAACTTCACCATTTGCAGCCGCGAGAGGGCCCTCTAGGCTTTTGACAACTATACGTTGTTCCTCTACCGCTAACCACCCACCAGCCAAACATTCACAGAGAGACAACTGAGAAAAACTTAACAAAAGTAAAAATGTCCCCTAAAAGAAAATTCTATTACGCAGATTACAAACTGCAGGTAATAAAATATGCAGACCAAAATGGTAATTGAGCAGCAGAAAGAAAATTTGTAAACAGGTGGGGGCCACACAGTCAGCCTGCCTGCAGAAGGGACGGCTGCTCGGTGGTGGAGGAGTCCCCTTTGTGGGGGACCTTCCCCATGTGTCTGGCTGGCTCCCACCAGATGCATTTCCACTGCTGCGTTGCACTGTGACCGGCTCTGGGTCGACCTGGAAGGGTCCAGGGACTGTAATACAGTATATGCTGACTTACTCCTTTTACTACAAGAAGATGGATGCTTGACAGACTCATCATGAACTATATTTATTAACCATCGCATTCAGAACACCTTAACATCATAACATCAGCACCAATCGATTTTGGGAACGACACCGGCCCATGTTTCCCTGGTGCAAGGGGTGAGCAGCTATGCATAATAAATGCAACTTGTACTCCAAAGCGACTTATATATGTTTTTTTCCTCTTCATGAGGCATTTTTTGACTGATGCAACCTTTACTCCGGAGCGACGTATAGTGCGGGAAATACGATACTCTTTTTCAAAGATCTATTTTTTCCTGTGTAAATGTGCACATTATCAACCACGAGAAAACCTGCTTGTTTACAGGATATCACAAAAACTTTTGCATTAGCAAATTAACTTTCTGAGCTGGAATTTAATCTGAACTTAATAAATAATACTGTCTTTGTGCTGCTATAGGCTCAAATGTATCGTACTGTGAACACAACCTGATGGAAACTTGAACCGTGATTACACTTAAAGCTCTTTTCCTGAAACTCAGCCAAGGTGTTCGGGGATCGAACCAAGATGGATGGCAGAGAGACCTCTGGGAGCAATAATGTGTTGTTCTCCGAGTGGTAATCAAACTAATCTCTACCTTGTTGTGCTTCTTGTTTTCTGCCTCTAACATGCAATTACAAACCAGCGTCTTTTATTCCAGACTAGATGTCCTTGTTCCTTCTAAGCACATGTTTTATTTGCAGAAACAAGTCCTTCTGGTATTAAACCTTAAAGCAAAACGGTCCCCCACTAGTTCCAGTTTCCAGTTACTATGGGCTACAGATGTGCTGTGTCTCCCAGCGAGTGGAATCTGTGTGACTTCTAATGAACTAATTCACTCTTAAATAAAACGTCAAAGCCGAAAGGGAGCGTTTACTATTTGAATTGTGCTTAATGCTCATCTGCTTAAACACAGACACAATTAGTCGTTGCCAGTTTCTTTTCATTTGAGTGGCAGATGCTCAAAAACTGAAGGAATGAGCGCAAGTGTTGCTTTTTTTGTGAAGGAGAACTGCCTTGCACGCTCTTCTCCCCCATGCATATCAAATATGTCTGTGCAATTGAAAAGCATAATCCAGGGTGGAGGAAACACAGAGGAGCTACTCTTGGAGGCAAGCTCGCCAATTAATTTGCAGCTCAGATCTCAAAGCCTCACTGGAGAGGTGCTAGACTACATACCACTGGGCTAATTTGTGTAGCAGGTCTGTATTAAATATATGCATGAGGCTCGTTCAGTTCGTGTCATAGCCCTGTGGCTGCAGCTCCCATTAGCCATGTTTCTGCCTTCAGTGGAAATCAACAGAAGCCGTGGTCGATGCCTGGGCTTTTTTTTTTTTTTTTTGCATAAAGCAAACAAAATTAAATTTGCTTCTCTAAATCAAAGTGCTAAATGTGGGACTCTCTCTCGCTCTCCGTCTCTGTTTATGGCTGTCTTTTTCTCTCCGAGGGATAAATTACTCCAGAATCAAAAAGGAGTAAAAAGAATTACACAGAAAGAGGAAAAGAAAGATTTTAGTCAAGTGGGATTCTTGGTCCCAATCAATCCCAGCATGCTTCAGCTTACTGTGATGTTGGCTCATGTTTTTCTAGCATGGAGTTAGAGCTTCTCTGATTATATGTTGTTTTTTTTCCCCTTCGTGTTTTCCCTCTGTCTGTTTGCACGATACACGATTTAAACCATTGGTTGTCTCCATCAGTTTGATCTCACAGGAAAATTCAGACATATTTGTACAAAATGTAACATTAATGCAACAAAGGAACAAGAGCTCACTCAGGGCATTATGATACTTTATCTAAACAACAGGCTTTGGTTTTATTTAATCTGTACTTTAAAATGGAGGAAAAACTTCTTTGCAAGAAAAGACAACCACCAGCTAAATAGCAACAGTTACATTATACACAATTATAAGGAAATCTTTTGGAGAAAAATGTTCTCGTTTTATCTTACTTACTCAAAAAGAACCACACTCGACGGCAGGAGAAGATTTTTAACTATTTACTTGCAAGGTCAGATATTCAGGATGGGTTGCATAAATATACATAAAGTACACACATATAGACCAGTCACGATGTCATGAGCCGCCTTCTCACTTGCTTTTATACCCTTATCAGTTCAGCCGAGTTCACAGTTTGGAGGTGTCCTTGGTTGTAGCCTCACTCAGAGTCAGAGAGTCAGAGTCAGAGTCAGAGTTTCTTTATTGTCATTCGCACCTCATGTGGTACATGTGGTGGAGCGAAATTATGTACACAGGGTCCCAGTTACATCCAACAATAAAATGTATAAGAAAAACAGTAACATCTAAGATATGAACTAAGAAAAACATCAACTAAATATACACTAAGCACTCATAACATAAAACATTGAACATCACCACAAACATGAACATGAGTCTGTGAGCAGATGTGCACGCATGAACACATCAACATTGAAACAGATCAGCAGCAACATGAAACAGATCAGCAGCAACATGATATGGTTTTTCACAGTGATTATTCTAGTTAGAGATTCATGAGTCTAACAGCCTCAGGGTAGAAGCTGTTCCTCAGTCTAGTGGTTCTACACTTAATGCTCCTTAACCTCCTTCCTGAGGGGAGTGGGGCAAAAAGTGTGTGTGCTGGGTGGGTGGGGTCCTTCATGATGCAGGTGGCCCTCTTCCTGCATCTGGAGGTGTAGATGTCTGTGATGGTGGGGAGACTGATTCCAACAGATTTCTGTGCAGCCTTCACCACTCTCTGCAAAGCTTTTCTTTCTGCAGCTGTGCAGCCTCCATGCCACACATTGATGCTGGAGCACAGGATGCTCTCCACTGCACACCTGTAGAAGGAGGTGAGGACTGAGCTTCCCAGACCAGCTCGCCTCAGCCGTCTGAGGAAGTAGAGTCTCTGATGAGCTTTCTTGATCAGGCTGGTGGTGTTGTTGCTCCAGCTGAGGTTGTCATTCATGTGTACACCCAAGTACTTGTAGCTGGAGACCACTTCCACTGCAGATCCTCTTATGTTCAGTGGGGTGTAGGTGTTTTTGTTCCTTCTGAAGTCCACAATCATCTCCTTTGTCTTCTTCACATTGATGTGAAGGTTATTCTCTCTGCACCAGCTCTCCAGGTGTTCCACCTCCTGCCTGTAGCTGGACTCATCATTGTTTGTGATGCATCCCACCACCGCTGTATCATCTGCAAACTTTACAATGTGACAGCCTGGATGGGTAGCTGCACAATCATATGTGAGCAGAGTAAACAGGAGGGGGCTCAACACACATCCCTGAGGAGAGCCAGTGCTGAGGGTTATGGTGGAGGAGGAGAGGTTGTGGATCCTCACTAACTGTGGTCTGTTTGTTAAAAAGTCTAGTACCCAGTTGCAGATGGAGGGGCTTACTTTACTTTACTTTACTTTATTATTACAGACTCAAAGTCCAACCAACATCACAGATAAATACAGAGAAAAATAAAATAAATAGATAAATTAGTCCTAGTGTGGATAGTTTGTCCATCAGGGTTTGGGGGATCATGGTGTTGAAGGCGGATGTGAAGTCCACAAAGAGCATACGGACGTAAGAGTTTTTCTGCTCCAGGTGGTTGAGTGCAGTGTGGACCACAGAGGAGATTGCATCACTCAGCTCCTCATCCAGCTCTCTCCACTAACACAAACATATGATTCATGGGCAGAGTTAAGATTCTCAGCCATGTGTAAAAACATCCGTAACCTTTGAGCAAAAATTCCCTAACATGTATCACAAATAAAAATAAAACCTGGAAAATTGAATTGTCAAGAAATATAAAAATATATATATTAAAAATGAAAAACTCAAGTCATTGTCCAGAGTTAGTCAATCATCACAGTTCATCTAAATTCACAAATGTGTCATTTAAATATTCCTCCTATAAATCCTACATGAAGATGAGCTTTTAGGTTCAGTTTATCTGCTTTGATGACTGGTTTCCAGCAGAGGAAGCAGCACGTTTCGCACTTTTCTTGCACGCATTAGAGATGTATAAATAAAAACCATCCTTTGAATGACAAATAACTTTTATCAAACAATGAGAAAAGATCAGATGGAATCAGATCTAAAAATATATCGGAGATGAAAATGTAATGTTTGTTGAGTGTGGAAGACAGATGCTGCTTTTCATTTATCTCAGATGCAGGAACTCAGATCTGATAATGACGTAATACCCAATTTAACATGTTCTAGTTACTAGTTGGAAACCCAGGAGGATTTCCAAATGGTTGTTCTCAGTAACCAGGCTAGATGATTACAGTGAATGTCTTGCATGCATTCTGTAGCACCATGCTAACTCCCAGAGGTCGTGTGTCTGCAAATGATTAATTGACAGAGATGTAAATGCAGCAATCGCCTCTTAGGATGAGCAAAGCGGTCGTATTAGATTTTGAGGTTAGAAAAGAAAAACCTCTGACTTTACAGCATCTGACTGTGGGTCTTCGAATACATTTTTCCAACTTGGACCTCAGAAATGTGAACATTTGAGTCAAAAATCAATAAATTCATCAAACCCCAGTGAATGGCTGACTCATGAGTAAGTAATTAAAAAAAAATAACACAGTTACATTGAGGATATAAAGTTAAACTGCTTCATTTTTATAAACACTGATATAAATTCAGTGTCACTGCCACTGGTTTGCTGGGGTCACTGGTGCCCATGTCCAGCAGTCACTGTGCGAGAGGCGGAGGACACCCTGGACAGGTCTCCAGTCCATCACAGGGACAGACAAACAACCATTTACTCTCACTGACACCTAGGGACAATTTAAAGGTACCAATCAGTCTAACATGCATGTTTTTGGTCTGTGGGAGGAAACTGGAGTACCTGAAGAAAACCCAAACATGCACAGAGAGAACATGAAAACTCCACCCAGAAAGGTCCTCGGCCGGGATTCGATCCGGCAACCTTCTCGCTGAGGGGTTGCGGCTCTACCAACTGCGCCACCGTGCTGTCCTAACTAAGCTCCAAAACGTCTAAAAAGTAGTAACAAGGTTGAGTCACGTCCTCTGGGCAGATTGTTCTTTGTTGAAATGTTTCATCTTTTATCCAGAAGACTTCTTCAGTCTTCAGACCTGACTCATCCTTGTTAGATTTATCTTCCAGGATCGTTGAGCATGCATCAGGACATGTAAAAATTAGTATTAAGATTAAAGTTAGGTGGGTTTGCATTTTAGAGCGCAGTGAGCACGGTTTTGTTGGCATTCAGTTTACAGATCAGAAAGCAGGGCTGGACATTACTGAACACTGGCTAAACAAGAGAGTAGATACTGTAAATAAAGAAATATATTCATAAACAGACATTTTGGAAGTTGAAATATACTTTTTAAACAATACTGATACCATTTAAGTCCGAGTGCAGCAGTTTATCCGGGCGTGGAGAGGTTCCAAGTACCGGGAGCTGATTTTACTTAACATAAATTTATAAAATGTTTTGATTTATCAAACTGTTTCTTTTTTACTTTGTTGGCTCATCTTGTATTTCTGAATATTAGACTTCAGGAGTGTATCCATGAATTGATCTTTTGGTTTTATTATTTGATATACATTAAAACCAGAGCAGCTCCATTGCCGTCCCTCTTCCTTGTTGACAGTCGTGTCAAACTGGTTGAAAACAACAAAGTCCATGCTCAATAATCCAGGTATACAATCCAACATTTTTCAGTCAGGTGTAGATGTAAGTCTCTGAGCAAGTGATCTTCAATTAATGATGTCAAACACAAACTTATAATTCTGTTAACAATTTTATATTAATTTGTGTCAGATGTTTCTTTTTTCACATTTGGAATATGTTTTAGCGTTAAGCATTTTAATATAATTTTCCATGTTTTAATTGCTCCTCGATTAACATTTTTTGACAATCTCACAAAGAAAACCTTATTTAAAAACAAACA
>NC_056509.1:29633180-29647660 GCF_014905685.2 Nematolebias whitei
GTCCAGGGTGTACCCCGCCCCTCGCACAGTGATTGCTGGACATGGGCACCAGCGACCCCCGTGACCCAAAATGGAACAAACGGGTAAAGATAATGGATGGATGGATGGATTTATAACTTGTAATTTAAAAACACAGGGGCTTAAAGTCTAAAAAGTCTAAAGACTTACAGCAGCAAACGCCAATTGTTTGATTCATTTTGTTTATTAGGGTCTGGTTGTTTACCACCACATCATCAGCATAAAGTGAAAGTTTGCATTGGAGGGACTTTGATTCAAAATGGTTATATGTGAAAAAAAAAAGTTTTATGACCAACAAACTATGTAAATGACAAAAATGACAACCAGTGGTGATTTTAGCCTCTTTTGGGAGGTGCTCAAGCACCCCTACACAGCACCCCTGTAAAATAAAGAAACCATCATTAGGATTTTGTAAGGAAGCTTAGTCCTCAAACCTTAGATTCACCAAAATATTGAATAAAATTGGAACAAATATGGAATAAATCATGACAGTCTTAAATGGGCCAGTAAAATCTATGACTTTTTTTTTTTGCACGAGTTGGATCCTCAATGATATCGATCAATCAATCCAGTACACTTGTCAGCAACTGACCAACCAGTAGCCTTAATTTGTCCCGAAGGTAAACGCCTCTTACCTGCTGGAACTGCACTCCCTTTTTAATCTGACGTCGGGGTTTTGCATTTTGAACGCTTGTGGTCATAAAGATTACATGAAAAATCATCATAAAAAATGTTTTTAGTGGGGAACATGCAATTCAGCCACACGTTACCCTGAGTGTTTAGAGGATGTAATACAGTTTATTCCATTTCCAAAATCTAAACTGAGCCTGGAAAAATGTAAAAGATAAAATTAAAGCCTTGTGCCCGACCTCCTGAACAGCTGAATACAACAGTGATAAATGAGAATTACATGTTCATCTGTACGAAGGTAACTGCAAGTAAATCATCCATTTCTGTCATAATTACATTGTACAGTATATGGTTAAATTAAAGGTTAATGCTTAAAGTTAGAGGTGCTTAATTTTGTGTGTTTTATATGTAGATATATGTTGCAACTTCTGGTTGCACAAGTCTAGTCTTTATTTGTTATGATCCTTTAAAAGTCATATTTGTGAGTGAGCTCCTTGTTTACAGCCACACCACCCTGAATTTGTCCGATCTCGTCTGATCTTGGAAGCTAAACAGGGTCAAGCCTGGTTAGTACTTGGATGGGAGACCGCCTGGGAATACCAGGTGCTGTAAGCTTTTGCACTTCTCAAAAACCACACATGGGGGTGTGTTGTTCAAGGCAAGAGCCATTGTCAGTACTAGGGTCTACGCACCCCTAAAGGTCAGATCCTAGGATCACCCCTGATGACAACAAATATGTTTTGTTGTCAGAATTAAGTCTGTAAAAAGTCAATGTTTGTAAAATAAAAAAGAAAGAAAGAAAAGAGAGAGACATAAACTAATGTTTGTGTGAGAATCAGAGAGATAAGGAGTGGGGGCTCCTTGTTGAACACTGCATAGCTTGTCATTAAAAAAGGAGGAGAGGAAAAAGGGACACTTGGCTGTTCCTATTGAACTTGACCTGCAGGCTAGATCAATGCACGTGCGTGCGTGCGTGTGTGTCCAGGAGCACGAGTGTGATGAGTGTGCACAGCCTGATCAATGTATCTCTGTGTGCCACAGAATGAGAGAGCACACTGATTACCCAGGGGTGGCACGAAGGGAGGAGGGTTAGTTGGGGGGTGTTTGAGGGGCGAGAGGATGGAGGATGATAATACAGAAGGAAGGTGGTGTGTGTGTGTGTGCATGGGGGGTGGTGGTGATGAGATTGAGTGGATGATGGAGCAGAGACCAGGATCAGGAGAGAAACTCGGCTCATTTCATTTTCATTTTCTCTTCATTTCACAGCGAGCCGAGCCGTGTGTCGAGGCATTCCATGCGGACCGGTGCCAAATTTCAGATCCAGAGCCAGATGGCATGGATTAGATGGGATATGGCAAGACAATCTGAATGAAATGGGGGGTGGGGGTCATTTTTTAAAATCAGTAAAACACCTTCTTACTCATAAACTCCACATTGACATGAGAGATGTGCTGCCAGTTTACAAGACACCCATAAAACACTAGCAGCCTCAAGGCTGTTGATGACATTTCTTTAAGATGTGTTCAGCATGTGTCCTCGCCTCATCTTGTTTCCTGATGTTTTCATCTTTAGGAATATGAAAGATTGTGACCAATCGTCAGCTCTTCAGGGGCTCCTCTAAATAACTAACCCCTGACAGTGTGGTTCCCATCACTGCTTCTGTTTGCACACCACAAGATCCAGCGTGGAGTGTGTCAGCAGGAGTGGGAATGAAGAAGAGGATGGAAACCTTTTTTAAGCTTTTACTGGAGATGGATCGATGACTATAGAGACAAATAGGTTATTTTGCAAGTTTTCAACTTTTTTTATAATTAACAGGATTAGAGGTTTAACGTCTAAAAATGTAATTAAAAACGTTTCAGTGTGTTTTGGCTGAAAGACCTGAAGCAGCTACCTCTACTTGAGAAGAATTAAGACAGATTAAAGCTCAAAATCATGATGGAAATAGTTTGATTAATAGAGATATTTCATTGATGACCATATCTCTAGGTTGACCACCACTCTGATACAGACCTGGACTGTAATGTCCGTCCCACACCTGAGGCGCATCCAACAGGTGCCTAACAGGAAGAGGTCAAGAACGGGATAAAACTGGAGCTAGAGATTATGAACAAGCATGCGGGCATGCTCATGGAAGAGCCAAGTTTTGCCCCAAGTAGCTCAACAATCTGAAAATGATGGCCCTCCTGATCAAGGTAGACCAGGGGTCTGCAACCTTTGTGATCAAAAGAGCCATTTTTGCCACTTTACAATGTCTGGAGCCACAAAACCTGCTACAACTGGGTACTGTCAACTGGTGATCCATGGACCACTACAAGTTTGTTGGAGATGGCTTTTCTGGCCATGGAGGTGATATTATAAAACAAAATATATATGATTTTTAAAACAATTTTATAAAAAATAAAACTGAACTCTGCAGGCCAATGTGAGTTCTCTTGATTGTTGAAGAATTAAGTATCCCAGTAAAAGACAGTATAAAATTAGGCCAGTTTGTTGGATATACAATTACATTTTTAAAGAAAAACTAATACTTTTGTGTACTTTGTTTTTTGTGTTTTATTCTTAGTGTCATCAAATATTCCTTCTCAGCAACTTGTCTTAAAGATATTCCAAAACGTTCTGGTGGTTTTGAGAGAAACATCACACTGAGAGACTGGAAGTCGACTTAAAGTGGCTAACAAACTACTAGCATGATGTAGTGCACATGTTTTACGCCTTGTACTTGCACTACTCTTCACATATTTGAAAATGACGGGAAATCTGATAAAACTAGCCGTTTTCATTGTTGGCAATAATTTAAATAAAATTCAGTTTTATTTTAGTTTTGGTCAAAGCCTGAAAGAGCCGCTGCCGAGGGACCAAAGAGCCACATGTGGCTCCAGAGCTGCAGGTTGCAGACCCCTGAGGTAGACCATCAAAGAGCAAAAATAGAAAATATGGCTGACAAATCCTCCTTCTGCTAGTTGTAAACAGGACATGTTTACGTGTGACGTCACGAGCGCCGCAGTGTGGCTGCACTGATGGGAGCTCTGATTCGACTAAATCTTTTTTTGTTCCTGATGTTCTTATTTTAACTTTTTTGTGCCTGCACTGGACACACACACTACAGGTATGACCGCAACACACTTTTGGAGGTTTGTGTGTCACTGCCTTGCCATCGTGCCATCGTGCCATCGTGCCATCCTGCCATCGTGCCGTCGTGGTTCAGTTCATGGCCCCACTCGAGCTTCGGGCTCATACTCTGGCCTGTCGTGGTGGCCGTCTCCATGATCCTCCACCTGCCTGCACAGACCAAACTCTGCGGACCTGTTTGGCTCCACGGGCAAAACCTTGGATGTTGGACCCAGCTGGACCCTGGAGGGCAGTCTGGGAGGGCAGCTGCTGTGGTCCTTATTACCATCAAGCTGCTAGCAGGACCTGCTAGCAAGACCACGCTGCTAACAGAACAGAACCATGTTGCTGAAAGTGCCTCACTCTTAACCAAACTATATATTTATTTTCCACTTTGGCACCTTCTTTTTTGTATTTGTGCTGCATGCATTGGTATTTCTTGTTGTTGTTTCTTTTTTGGTGAGGTGAGATGCTTCTTCTCGTCCTCAGTATTTCATTGCATTGTTGACCTTGTGTTGATTTTTGCATATGACAAATAAACCAAACTTTACATCATTCAGTATCCAGGCAGAACATTATTAAAACATAATAGAAGATTTTAAAATACCTGAAATAATACCGTAGTAGCACCGCTATTTAAATGAACATGTCCTATAAAGTAATGTAAAAAGCGTTGTGTATTTTTTACTTCTAACAAGCATTGTAATAACAGTAGGTAAATGCACTTTGAATTAGTAAATAATTGCATGTTTGTATTTACATACAGCTGTGGCGCAGTCAGCTTCATCATGAAGCCAAAGGTTCAAAAAGCAGGCTAGAGTCGTGGTGTTTGATGGAATAATACAGACTGTGAAAGTGAAAAGAAGCTGGGGTTCTCAGATCTGAGCCAAAGTTCATTTGATTTTAAATGTTTATTGCAAAACCTTTAAGAGTAAGATAAGATAGAACTTTATTGATCCCGCAGGAAATTATTGAATAAAACATCTTATCGTTTTTACTAATTCAAAAGCCACATTATCTTAAATATGAATGCCTAAATCATGTCTAAATAAGTTTACATCTTATTATCTTTTTAATCCCCTACCAAGAGTGAACAAGAACCAAAGAGATAAAGAACTAGAAGCTCAAGTTTCAGCATACAGGTACAGTCCATTACAAAAAAAAAAAAATAAATAAATAAAAAAAAAATATATATATATATATATAATTTTAGACAAACTTTTTTTCCAACTGTTGCAACTCATTCTATTATTGATTCCTGTTTTCTGCAGCTAGAGCATCTTCTGACGTAAACCAGCCATTATTTTCAGTAGAGTCAGAATCTGGGAGACAGAAAATCTCTTGTCATGTTAAAAATACAACTGTGCCCTAAGATGATGCGGGATTATAGCTATAGAGAAGGAAAACCTGAAAATTGCTGCTGGAGAACTTTGTAGCTTTAGAAATGCTGCATCTGCACTTGAGGCTGACATCACTTCATCGTTTCTCACAGGATTCTGATGCACTTCATGAGACCAAAAAGCTTTTGTCAATTGCCAAACCTCCATAACCTTTCCACAGCGACCCAGTTCAAAAGATCCAAAGATCCCACTGCTTTAATTGAGCTATAGTATGTTTCTGAAGGTAGTTTAGAAATATACTAATTTTAAAGATGTATAAATTCTACCTCCATGCGAATAAGCTGTGTTTTACTGTGGCAGGCTCTCCCACACAAACACCCACTCCTACCCTCTCCTTCTAACCCCTGTCTATACAGCTCCACCTCAGGAGGAGATTAAATTGGAGAGTTGACCCGGCCTGACACAAGGCAAGCACCATTGATTTTTATTGAAACATGCACCATCGATACTGAAATTGCTTTAGATTCACAGAGGCTCGCTCACTCCTCTGAGCCTGTTTCCCCAACAAACAGTCCGATCCATAACTGACTGTCATTTAAGGCACCGAGTTGTTGTCACTTGAGCTGCTGCACCCACAAATAAGGCCATCACATCCCAGATTAAATTAGAGAAAATGCTTTTTTTAATTTATTTTTAACCAAGATGAGATATAAACAAGAGAACGCACATGGCACATTATACTCATGTTGACAAATTATTATACAGCAATACAACAATCTATAGAAACGCCCCGAATAAGCATAGACCTTCTATAACCTTTGACCTTGATCTAAGAGCTGGGGTGATGTAATGCTTGCACAACACAATGTCTAGTGGTGTCACAAATTCACATGAAGTTTTGTTAAATTATCTGAAACAGATCCAAAATTATGGTCCGGACAAGCAATTGTCTTGTTGACAATTGACTTTGACCTTGATTTGTGACCTTGACCATGAAGCCAATGGGGTGAAAAGATTTTACAGCATGCTGACTGTTGGTGGTACAAATTTGCATCAAGATTGGTTAAAAGATCTTGAGCGGCTCAGAATTTATGGTCCGGGAAAGCAAATACCTTGTTTTAACTTTGACCTTGATTTTAACCTTGACGTTGGAGCTGGGGTGAGCAAAAGTGACACAACACCACCTAGTGATGATGCATGCGTGCATCAAATCTCATTGAACTATATTGAGGAGATTATACGTTATGGCCTGGACAAGAGAAAGTTTACAGACGTACTATAGATGGACGGATGGAGACTGTACCAGAATATGTCTGTCTTATGATGGGAATGATAATAAGAATAATAATAGTAATAATAATAATAGTAATAGTAATAATAATAATAATAATAATAATAATAATAATAATAAAACCATTTCAGGTTTCATTCTCTTATTGAGGTCTGTAAATAGTCTTGATGATGGTGTTCATTAAAGCTGGACTGTGCTTTTACAAAGTCCGAGCAACAAACTGATCTAATCCTTCATATTAGAGATCAAAACAAGTCCCAATGACAGATGAAGATATTTCTATAACTAACAAAACAGTAAAAGCTTCTCTTTCTGTGCAGTGTCTACACAAAGCGTGGACATATTGTGATCTTGGAGCCTTTAGTGATGGCAGTTATATTGATGTTACTTTGAAAAAGGAAACAACTGAAAAATAGGTTATTTCAGACGTCAACGGTTTGTTTCAGCAGAATAATACATGTCATATTATTAATTATTCAAAAACAGTCTGGGAAACACGTCAGCAGATGAGATCTTGATGTTGGCCTGACCTTTAAAATCCCCTGAATCCTAATCTGATTGGACATCTGTGAGATTTATTGGGAATAAGGATCCTAAAGGATCTTATTCTGCAGGAGTTACCTCCCACACAACACAGAGATCCTTCAACAAGTCAGAAGTAGTCAGCAGGTTGTTTTTATTGCTATGGTTCTAAACTGAATCATTGCCGTTCTGCGTGTTTAATAAACTACACTATGTTGTAATTTTTTTAAAAGCACTTAATGTGCACCTTACTGCTGGAAGTTTACACTTTTTATTATCTCTAACTGCACAAGTATGAAACACCCTTATTATCCAATAAAGTTCAGCCAGGTCATCTGGATGGCTTTATGTGTTAAAATGTTTTGTTTTTCATCCAAAGGACTTCATCAGTCCGAGGAACCACAACAAACTCAGTCCCACAAGTAGCACACTCCCATAGTGGAGCAACCAGTTTGATGGTGATAAGATGGTTTCTGGAGTCCGCCTTCTCTCCTGTCGACTTCTGTGAGGCAGCCACAGCCAAAGTGGTTCAAAACATCAAAGTTCATGCTCAATAATCCAGGTAAAAAAATCCAGCAAAGTTCAGTCAAAAAAAAAGAAAGAAAGAAAGAAACCATCCAGAGGACCTGACTTAACTTTGTTAAATTTTCTACCTGGATTATTGAGCATGAACTTTGGCCCTTATTATCATTTGTCCATTACTCTTGTGTTTCCAGGCGGGGGACACCTGGATAGGTTGCAAGTCCATCACTGGACAGTAGAAACATCATTTTAAAACTGAAAGGGGACAGAAAATTGGATTTTCCATGACTGAATTCACATTTAAATATCCAGTACCTTGGGCTTTGCTATGATTGCAGATTTTGGCACAGAATGTTAACCAGTGATGTGTGTTAATTTAACACGTTTTAATTTTTGACTTGAATTTTCACAATTTTTGCACACAATTTTTTTAACTGACAAATTTTACATTTGTTGTAGAGTTTTTTATATAAAAACAGGTATTTTTGTTCTCTTTCACTCAGTGAGTCTTATATCAAAAAGCTAAGGGAACCAGGAAGACCTGTTGATTTTCATCAATTTATGTTTTTCCAGTGATTACATTATTAGTTTGGGGGTTTGTTTTTATGTTTGTTTTTAGTGGTATTTGATTTCTGTGCTTTCTTTGTGGTCAGTTTGTGTATTGTCTTACTGTGTTTCTACCATTAGTATCTGCTCCTCAGGCAGCCGGCCACGCCCGATTATACCTGCACATTGTTAAACCTGTCACAGCTGCAGCCACTCATCCCATCATCCTCTGTCCTTAATGCCTTGTGGTTTCCATTAACTCCTCAGTGGAGCGTGATGTGTTCTCATATCTTGTCCGGTTCCCTGTGTGTCTCCTTGTGACTCTTCTCTCATTAACTGTTAGTTTTGTGGCCACGTCAGCCTTTTTGTTTATGTGAAATATATTTTAGTTGTTTTCAACTTACTCCTGTGGATCTGCCATCCTTGGTCCAAACCTCTGTACATGAGACAGAGAAGGATTCAAGCTGCAGAATGTTTTTTTTTTTAAACGAGCTAATTAGTGAAGAGCGCCACTAATTTCATCAGAATTGGACGGCTCTATTATTTTGAGAGATGTGTCATCAGGCATCAAACTGAGAAGTGACATGCATGGAAATACGTGACAATTAGTTACCCATAATGAGGACGCCTCAGAGGGCCTATCTGTTTCTTCTCAGTGAATCTTTTTTCTATAACAGGTCTCTTCACTGCTATAGAACCTAAAGTTTTCCCTCGAACCCACCCAAAGAGCAAAGTGCGCATCTGACCTCTAACTGACCTCTGTCATGTCTGAGCTCAGTTTTTGCTACAGAACTGGAAGAGTAGGTTCTTCATGATTTACCATATCTCTTACGTCAGGGCTCTGCAACCTGCGGCTGCGGAGCCACCTGCGGCTCTTTCAAGCTTTGACCAAAACATAAAACTGAATTTTATTGACTGTTATACAAACAACAAAAAAGTACTAGTTTTAGCTGTTTTCCTGTAATTTCTTTTGCAAATACTCACTTTAACATTTTGCTTTATACCTTTACTGTAGTTTTTCCACCAATGTCTCGTCCAACAAACCTAAAGTGGCCCACGGGCCACGAGTTGTTAATCAGAGTTGTAGCAGGTTGTTGCGGCTCTGAACACTTTTAATTTAGTGAACAAAGGCATAAAAATGGCTCTTTTGATCATAAAGGCTGCAGACCCCGTCTTATGTAAAAAAACACTTAAAACACATGAAAATGGACTTGTATAACCATCAGATGCTTCCGTCATTTATGATTTTCAACTTGCAGTTTTTGCACACTGTTTCGTTTAAGATTTGCTTTTTAGACTGTGGTTTTGTCTGTCTGTCTGTGGTTTTTTTTGCTATTGCTGGATATAACTGGGATATTTGGTACACAATCTCGTTCCACCTCATGTCCCAGATGCGATGCGAATGACAATAAAGAACCTTGAATCCTTAAGAGTGGGAGTGACAAACACATGCATGCAGTTATTACTGGGTCCCTGATGAGCAGCTTTAATGCTTCTTTTTGGTCCTTTTACATTCCTTTTACATCAAAACAGTGGCATTTTTTCTGTTTTTGATTATTACAAAAGGAAGACCCAAGCTACTTTTGGTCTTTAGAGAAGAAGTCTGGTAGATGTTAACATTTCAGGCAGTAGACCTCCTTTTCTTCAGATCATGGTGACACAGTCAGAGTTGATGTCTTTCAACAGATGAACCCAGACGAGCCCCCAAAATGTTACGGTCCTGATGGACACACAGGACACACAACATAAGGAGTCCAGACCAGATGACGTTTTAACAAGTTTTATAAACCCAGGTCTGGACACAAGAGAGAAACTGGGAGTTTAGGCAAAAAAAAAAAAAAAAAAAGAGTGTGAGACACCGCAAACCAGCAATTGGCCGTCAGATCTTTGGTCACTCCCCTCACCCTGCCTCAATATCTCATCCTACAACCAAAAACTGGAAAAGTCCAGCACTGCCATTAACCCCCAGATCAAAAGGTCCAATAGCAATCGCCTGCAGGTGCACAGGATGGAATCTGTGTAAAGCAAGAGAGGGAGCCAGGTTCCCACTGGCGCCAACCATCAGATGCTCTTCTGGTCTCTTCTCCCCCTGGTAGGCGGAGCTTATCCCTTTTAAAATCTCTTCCAGCCTATCAGCTATAAGGAGAAAACAGACAATTAATCAGGCATTCATTCACAAAGGGGACCCAAGGACACGGCACAAACCCACCTGCAGATTTATCAGCATACAAATACAAAAGCAAACAATGTTACTTAAAATACCTTTAAACTCGTGTACAGTTTGTGCTCAGGTTCTCTGGCTGATAAAAGACATGGCAGGCGAGCTGATTGATACCTAGCCAAAGGGCTCCCTTCTGGGCTTAACTTGATCCCGCCGTGCCTCTGATGGCTTTTCATCTCAGTCAAGCAACTCACAGTTAAACTTGCAACTCTTACTCCCACACATCATCCAGACACATGCTTCGTCTCACACACTACAAAGCTTCGCCACTACTTTGCTTTATGAGCCTGAATTTGTCTTCCTGCACAGAGCCACCATTTACTGCCACCAGAAAACAAACCCCACCGTGTGCGTGTGCTGTATGGAGCCGTAAAAAGCTGCACTCTTTTCACCATTTTCTCTTCTTCTTTTCAACGCATGCTGATAGACACTCATATTTCCCGTGGTAACAAGCGTGAAAATGGTCTCATGAATCCGAGGAGGTTTTACGGGGACCCCATCAGCCGCATAAAGGAGATGTATTATGTAAATAAAACAACAGGCCATCAGTAATAGTGGCTTGCTGCTACCAGCAGATCATAATGACTCAGTGGGAGACTTTCGGTTAAATGCAGCAACAGCTCGATTAGGTGTGTTGTCGTGCAGACTTGGTGTGTTTGAGCATGCAAGCCGCCCCACCCCACACCGACACACTCCAGCAGCACATAATTTGGTGTTTCTTCATAAGTCTCTATCACAGCATGGTGGTCTTTGCAGCCTGCCATGGTCCAACAATCTGTCAGCCAAGCACAGTGAAGGCTGACCAGCCACTTCCTCTGTCATGTTCACACACACACACCAACACAGAGACAGAGTGAGCAGCCACACTGTTCATTAAAGGTGAAGGAGCCAGGAAAGGTGCATGTGTGCACAAAACTTGCATGCAAAGTTAAAGGCCAGCCGTGCGTTTGGTCGGCGTGTGCACTGTTCTGCTGCTTTGATACACAAACACCACTCTCTGACGCACATATTCAGTCATTCACGTGCACGCCCTAACAGCTCGCCCAGCTCTGACCCGTGATGGATTGGCTGCACTCCTGCCATGACAGACGAGCGATGGATCGAGAGCTGAGAAGATGAAGGGAAGAAAAAGACAAGAGGGGTGGGGGGTGTCTTTGTGTGTGTGTTTGTGTGTTGGATGAGAGGTAAAAAAGAGCTGAGTGGAGTGTTCTTGGTGCCAGGGAGGATCTTACATGGGTCCACGCTGATCATTTCCTCCTCGGCAGCACGTGTCATTTCCTCTAAACAAACGGCTCTTCTGTGGAGCTTAAAGAAGCTGAAGGCCTTTTCTGTCAGTCCCCCTCTCCTTTGCCTCCTCATGTCCTCCTCTGCAGCGGCTTCGGATGTTATCAGCCCATTAAATGGACCTTATTGTCCTTCCTACCTCCTAGCAGGTTTAAAGTGGCGTTATTATCGCTGATAATATGCAGCTTTGCATGCGGGTCAAACAGGAAGTGTTTTTGTCAGCTTCATGTGACCCTTTTCCTAAACCTAACCTTACATCAGAGCCAGAGCACTGACCCTAAACTTAAACCCCTTGCCCTTTACTCCAGGCGTGTCAAACCCACTTACAAAAGTGGGCCAAAATAAAACTTTTTTCAAACTAAGGGCCGGTTTCAGAATCTACATTAACTCAAGTTAGATACCCAACCTCTTTTCTTGGTTGCAGGTTCCTCAAAAAGAGTTTGAGTGGTCTCATTTGATGTTCTCTGTTGCACTTTTGACATCATAATCAAATATTACTGAAAAATTTTAAGTGATAAAAGTATTTTATATTTAATATATAATCTTGGGGGCCAGATAAGATGTCAACGAGGGCCACATTTGGCCCCCGGGCCTTGAGATTGACACATATGCTTTACTCTGAACCTAATCCCGTGAGCCTATTATAAGTGCCAACAATGCTAACAACGTACCTTTAAACATTCTAGGAGGTACAGGAGGGGCAGTCTGAACACAAATACTGCAAATCAAAACACTTAGTTCAGATTTTTGGAAGAAAGGTCCAGTGGAGAGGTTTGGAACAATAATATCTTATCTGGATTTGTGTCTTTTTATTTCATATTTTATTATTTTGAAAATTGCAACAAAAGAAGAATAAATAGATCCAGTTAGGTAGGTTGTGGTCCAGTCCGGCCCACCATTAGACATGTTGCTTAATGTCTGTCTAAACAGATCTCAGTTGTAAAAGAGTCTTCTAGGCTCAATGTGACTTATCTGTCTAAATAAAGGTTGAATTAAAAAAAAATCCATTGAGGTGCTTTTCAAATAACTATTTTTATTACATTTTCTCAGCCTTTTAACAGAACCCCACTTGAAAATATCCGACCTATCCCTTTAACACGGCTGTGTAAATGCAAAGTGCACCGTTCCATTACTCAGTGAGACCTCTCTGGAGCACCCTGCAGAGTCCTCATATGATGCAAAGCAAGCGGTTTCAGCTGCTGCTCTGGTTCCTGCAGCGATGTTCGGAGGAGTGTGAGACGTGATTTGTGTTTTTCCACGAAGGAGTGTGTTGTGTGCAAACCAGCAATTAAACTCACTTCCAATTACGCATTTAAAGATGTAATTAGGCCTGCGTGTTCCTTTGTAACACAAAGATATCACACAGTAACCAAGGAAGGAACTCAGGGAGAGAGCAGGTTTACCACACACACACACATACACACACACACACACACATGCTAACAGTGCAGACTTAACATGTATGAACAACAAAGGTAAGATATATGTAGTGGCTACTTCTTGGCTTTAAACTTAAACAAATAAAAATTTTATGTTTTTAGGATGTTTAATAATTTTATTGACACAAAGAGACATCAGGTGTGGTGTTTAAAATTCTCTCCAAAGTTAATCTTTTGATAGAAGGTAAAGGTTTATTAAGTGTTTGCTTAATGCAGGTACGTTTTTACTGAGAGTGGCTGTTGTTTCTGTTCAACCTGCACTGACTGATTTTATTAAAAGTGTTTTTATTTTTATTTCCCATTTCAAGCAGAAAAGCAACATCATCAAAGCAAGATGTGGGCAATATTTGTCTCCTGAGGCTCGGGTTGACTTAATTATTGCAACTGAAAGGACACAAATTTAATTGGTGGAATAAAAAGCACATTTCCAGGGAGCTATTTTGAAAGAGACTTCATTCATTTCCAATAAGTGACCAGTTTGTAACGTGCTTGTCTGAACAAACTATATTTACCCCTTAAAGCCAAATATTCACATAAGAGGGAACCTATGGCTGAGTGGTCAGAGCAGTCATCCTCCATTGCAAAAGTTGGGGGTTCAATTCCATCAGCAGTCACATGCCAAAGTGTCCATGGGCAAAACATTGAACCCCTCATTGCCTCCAATGTGTCCCATCAGTGTATGAATGTGATAAAGCATTGATTAGTCTTTGTATAAATCTAGTAGAGTGATGTATGAATGGGTAAATGAGGACAGATTGTAAAGCACTTTGCTCTTAAGATAGAAAGATGTTACATAAGTACAGTCCATTTACCATAATCTGTCTGTTTTCTTTGTGTTTCTCGTCTTTATTTCCTTTTCTGATCCTTGTGTTGACTCTGTTTCCTGCCATTCTTCACTCCTCAGCCTGCCTCTCCAGCCACTCATCCCTCACACCAGTTGCTAATCAGTAATCATCCCAGGTGCATTCATCTCTCACGCTCCCTCTGCTTTATTTAAACCTGCGTATGGATAGATAAAATAGCACACGATTATAAGCGGTAATTGTGATAAAACATACAAATAAATCCAAGAATGCTGAATCAGCATTCACACTATTGTGGATTTCAGTTGCACACCTAAATTAAATCTTAACAGCTCTAAGGTGTAAGGATGCTGGGAGATTAGCAAATGATGCTGATCATTCTTTTCTTTTTGTTTGACTCATCTTAGAGTTCATAGGTTATAAATCTGAAGACGCTCGTCAAAGCCTGTTGAACAACTCTGTATCAGAACAAATGCTCTCCTTTTCTCCTGTCTGAACTACGCTAATAGAAGCATGTCAGTCCCTCGAGTACAACAGCATAAAGCCATCAATAAATGTGATCAAAACGTTGATGCAAGACTCTGTGAAATCACTGACAGAACTGCACAAACACACCTGATCGTTACTTCAGGCGTGGAGGGGGCTCCGAGGCACACAGCCTCAAGAGGAATGGAGCTCCAGCCTTCATCTGAACCTTGAAGTAACAGTGTGTGTGTGTGTGTGTGTGTGTGTGTGTGTGTGTGTGTGTGTGTG
>NC_056509.1:29647670-29648011 GCF_014905685.2 Nematolebias whitei
GTGTGTGTGTGTGTGTGTGTGTGTGTGTGTGTGTGTGTGTGTGTGTGGAGTGAGTGTATTTAGCAGCCCTCAATCTCGGGCTGGCTGCTTAAGAATTCAGTCACATCTCTTGCTAGCAGGCAAGCAGTAAGGCGCTTTCACGCTCCCAGGTTTGCTTTAGTTGGGTCTAATACCACTTTCCCTTTGTGTGTGTGTGTGTGTGTGCATGCACGTGTGTGTGTGTTAGTGTGTTATGGTGCACTTGGACTGCATGTATGTCTCATACTATCCCCTTCTTTGTTTCTTTACTCTCTGACTATTTTGTGTTCAAGTTTATGGCAAGTATCTCTCTCTCTCTCTCT
>NC_056509.1:29658011-29674125 GCF_014905685.2 Nematolebias whitei
ATATAGGAACAGGGGCCAAAACATTTTCCACGATGAGTACAACACTGACATCTTCTGACAAAGTGTTCATCCTACAGTATTTGCATTTCATGTTATCTTCATAATACATTTTATTAAACAGAAGAGTAAACGGCATGTCCATCTCTCCTCACCTTGTAATTAAAAAAACAGGGTTATCTTCTTTATATTGGAAAAAAAAACAACCTAACAATTAATATTTAAAACTTTACAATTATGCTTTTTCATTACTTTTATATTTGATTTTCAGAGAGCTTATACGTTGCTTAACCAAAGTATAAAACTAGAAGTTAAGGTTATTTTCATAATTTAGTGAAAATAGTATTCCTTGAAGGAATACATAACACCTGCATCCTGGCATACAAATTTTCTCATATGATCATTTTAGTATGTGCTGAGGATCAGTTACCACACCACCACTACACTACTAAATTTTAGATCAATCTCTGGATAATTTGCCTCTGTTTTGTTTAACAAGTTCAGTTAGCTGTGGCAGCCATCTTGAATCGGGTTGACCAGAAACACAAAGGCCCACTACCACAAAAGCATGTTTCAAATTTCAAGAGAGATGTAGCCACCTAATTTAAACTTCTCCATCTTTGTCAGGTTCATCGTTGGTTTGCTTCTCTTCTATGTTAAATGTCTGTTTTCTTGGCATTTTGCTGCAGAAATGTGCACCTAAAAATGATTTTGCCCTATTCCTTCTACTATCTTTTACTCTTCCTCTCTGCTTGCCACTGTTTTCAAGTTGCTCTTTTATAAGTGGCTGTGACTGACAGCTGGGCTATATCCGTGCAATATCACCCTACGCACGTTCCTATTCCCTCCTGGAGCCTTCATCCGCTGGTTAAATTAACCTTCCGTGCCAACGGGAGGGGGCCCCGCGTGGGCCAATCAGCAGGTGATTAGGCCGAGGGAAGGAGGGGTGAGGGGTCACTGCGATGGGGCCATCGTAAGCCTGATTGGTTTCAATCAGCAGCCAGCCGCAAGGACAGCTGGGAGCTGTGCCGCAGCGAGCACTAATCAACGCATCCCACAGCGAGGCATGAACAGCCTCCACACACACACACATTCCCAAACAAACACACATCAGCAGATTGATGTTTGTGTGCACACACACTGAAATCACTTACTTCTCTGCATGTACACACTTAGAAACAAGACGAACCGAAATCCTCGCAGCAGGAAAAGAACAGTCAACAGATAAACAGAAGATGTCATCATGAAGACTGGAGAAAAGAGACGTTCTCAGAGGAACCACAGAGTCTCACAGAAACTCCATTAATGGCACCAGATCTGGTAATATGAGCACAGGTAAATCTGGACTGGATCTGCACTGGTTTTGATCGCTCCAGTCTGCAACACACGATAATGTAGAAGAATCTAATTTCCTACATTTAATATTGTGTTGCAAATCCTTCTCCTGTGGGATCATTAAAGTTCTATCTTATCTTGTCTTATTGTTCAAATGCAAGTGAAGTTCAGTACTGGTGATTTTTGGAACAGATAGAGTTTAAAGTTAAATTTAAATGGCGAAGAAACACTGGTTTGGTTTCTGAACACAACTGTTGTCTTGCCTGTGGGTGACTTGAAAGGAAAGTGTGCAGATTTACACAAGAACAAATAAACTAAACAATTTTCATTAATTTATTTTTTGAGTTTATATATTGTTAATGCCTGCCTCCACAATGTCTTTATTTTTTATCTAAACTCACACAAAAACACACAAATGAGAAAGAAAAGATAAGACAATTAAAAAAATGCAGGATTTATTGGATTAGCTGACATTATCCATTTTAGTTTTACAATATTGTAAGACACCAAAATCCCCACTTGATTTCATCATAATAGTTATGAGAAAGTCACAACTTTCCATTTTCTCCTCAACACGTCAGCCTGCTATTTATTTTAAATTCCCTGAGGCCAGCTCTTTGACTTGCTGTGTATTTAGTTTAATAAATAGTAATAATGGCATAATATAAAATAAATAGTTATATATTTTTATAACAAGATGTTGCAAATGCATGAACAAATCTGTAACAGTCCAACAAAGATTGCATTGTGCATTTAGACAATTACTCAAACCATCCTCCATTCATGCTGGTATTGATTAACGAAAAGTATTAATAAGGAAAAAGTATAATGAAACATTTCATGTTATTTTCAGTAAGGTATTGTAGTAATAGGTTTTGATTTGAGAATTTTCAGTCTATGTTTCCTGCTTAATATTGCCAAATAATTACCAAAAATGTAAAAATTTTATATTCTTGATGGTCAGATATTTGGTCCAGTTAACAACTGGAACAACAACAAAAAAAAAGATACATAATTGTGTAAATCATACTTACATACTTTGTTTTTTTGTTTCTAGTCAAATTGTTTCTTCTCATCCTGAGCATTTCATTGCACCGACGACCTTGTGTTAACCTTGCATATGACAAATAAACACAACTTAAAAATCAGTCAGTATCTGGTGTGACCACCATCTGCCTCACTCAGTGTAACACATCATCTTCACATAAAGTTGATCAGGTTGTTGAATGCGGCCTGTGGAATAATGGTCCACTCTTCTTCAATGACTGTGAAGTTGTAGGATGTTGTCGGGAACTGGAACACACTGCCGTATATGCAGATCCTGAACATCCCAAACATGCTCAATGGGTGACGTGTCCACTCCAGTGAGTATGCTGACCATGCAAGAACTGGGATGTTTTCATCTTCCAGGAATTGTGTGCAGATCCATGCAACATGGGGCCGTGCATCATCCTTCTGCAACATGAGATGATGGTCGTGGATGAACGGCACAACAATGGGCCTGAGGATCTCGTCATGGTATCTCTGTGCATTCACAATGCCATCAACAAAATGCACCTGTGTTTGTTGTCCATAAAATATACCTGCCCATACCATAACATGACCACCACCAGCCACTGGATTCATGTCGACATCAGCAAACTGCTCACCCACCCATTACTATATACAGTCTGCCATCTGCTCTGTACAGTGAAAACTGAGATTCATCCGTGTAGAAAACACCTCTCCAACGTGCCATACTACATCAAATGAGAGCATTTTCCCACACAAGTCGGTTACGATGGTGAACTGCAGTCAGGTGGAGACCTCGATGAGGATGACGAGCATGTAGATGAGCTTCACTGAGACGGTTTCTGAAAGTCTGTGCAGAAATTATTTGGTTATACAAACCAATTGTTGCAGCAGCTGTTCAGGTGGCTCGTCTCAAATGATCTTGGAGGTGAAGATGCTGGATGTGGAGGTCCTGGGCTGGTGTGGCTGCACGTGGTCTGTGGTTGTGAGGCTGGTTGGATGTACAATACTGCCAAATTCTTTGAAACACTTTTGGAGATGACTTGTGGTAGAGAAATGAACATTAATTCACAGTAACAGCTCTGGTGGACATTCCTGCAGTCAGCATGCCAGTTGCAAGTTCCATCAAAACTTACAACATCTGTTGCATCATGTTGTGATAAAACTGCACATTTTAGAGTGGCCTTTTATTGTGGTCAGCTTAAGGCACACCTGTGCAATAATCATGCATCTTGATAAGCCACACCTGTGCGGTGGACGGATTATCTCGACAAAGGAGAAGTGCTCATTAACACAGATTTACACAAAATTGTGAACAATACATGATAGAAAAAGGCCTTTTGTATACATAGAAAAAGTCTTAGATATTTGAGTTCAGCTCAAGAAAAATAGAAGCAAAAACAAAAATGGTGTGTTTATATTTTTGTATGAAAATACATCATTTTTTAAACACATGACTTCACATTTTACAGGTCCTTTTTTCTTTGCTACTATCATTCCAAGCTTCAACGCTGTCATGTATCGAGAACAATCCTCCAATAATAATGTCACCTGGAGCCTTGGCTTTGTTGAGGCATTCGGTACAGAAAAGAGGGTGTGAAAAAACAGTGAAAAAAAATGAAGCTAAAAATACGTTTCATCTTTTTGTATGTCTAATTTGCTGAAGTTTTCTTTAGAAAATTTCCAGTAAGTTGATTCTGAAACATAGTGATGTGTTTGTGTTTTTTCGATGTGAAAAGATGTGAAATGTGAAAAGACAAATCTGTTGAACTTGAGCTTAAAAGATGACATCACTTTCTTGATCATTTTCATCATCACGTGTTTGCGACAATTTACCTGAAAGCCTGTGGAACGTATAAAATGATTCTCCTCCTGGTTTTACCAGAATATGTTTTTACTTCTGAATAACAATGTGTCACACAATCTAATTTGTTCAGCACAAAGTGCAGGTCAATCATGAATTTGGCATAAAAGCTGTTTCTCAGCCTGTTCGTTTTTGTCAGTGTCCTGAAACGTCTTCCTGAGAAACAGGAGCTGGAACAGAGAATGTCCAGGATGGGAGGGGTCCCAGAGAATGTTCTGTGCTCTGGTATCGAGCATTGAACATATCCTGAAGAAATGGCAGAGGACACCCAATGATTTTTGGAGCCATGTTTATAACTCTGGAGTGTTTTCCTGTCTGCTGCCATGCAGCTGCAGAACCACACTCACAGACAGTATGCCAACATGTTCTCCAAGTAGCAGCAGTAGATGGACACAACACAAGCAGGATTGGGGCCAGATGGCTGTTCCTGAGAACCCTCAGGACATGCCACCTCTGTTGGGCTTTCTTGACAATTATGGTGGTGTTAACACTCCAGGTCAGTCTCCAGCTGCACCTCCAGGAACAGGAAGTCAGAGACCCTCTCCTCTCTGTCCCTGCCAATGAACAGTGGTGAACAATGGTTGGTTTACCTTGGTTTGTTACATTTTTGGTTCTCCTAAAGTCCACTGCCAACTCCTTTTTCCTGGTAGTGTTTGTGCTCCCTCAAGATGATCTGGTGTCATCAGCAAATTTGATGATGCTGTTGCTGGAGTGTGTAAATGTATATCCTAACCTCAAGTCTTAGGAAAATAAATAATAATAAATATCTGGGATGTAAAAACAATATCCACTCAAAAGAGTTACTTGGATTTGTTCATTTTGTAGGTTGTGATCTGGTGGTTGTTACAGCTTCCTTTTACCACCCCCTGATTTGTCTTCTCCACCACTGACAAATTACCTCTCCCACTCTTTCAAGCTTCCCCCATCTATTGAAATGTCTAAAATGATCAAAACCAACTACATGTACGCTCAGCCACCCCCCACCCACCCTGCTTTGGTAATACCTTTTTTGTCACCCTTAACCACTATCATTATCCACTCCTCCCTTACCACTGGTACAGTTTCTTCCTTGATTAAATCAGACAATGTAACTTCTCATGTTGCAGACCCAGTTGATTTTCATAAACCGCATCCAATCTCCAACTTATCATCTATCCATCCATTCGCTTCCGCTTATCCAGGGTCGGGTCACGGGGGTAGCAGCCTAAGTAGGGAGGCCCAGACTTCCCTCTCCCCAGCCACTTGGTCCAGCTCCTCCAGGGGAATCCCAAGGTGTTCCCTGGCCAGCTGAGAAACATAGTCTCTCCAGCGTGTCCTGGGTCTTCCTCTGGGCCTCCTCCCAGTGGGACGTGCCCGGAACACCTCACCAGGGAGGCGTCCCGGAGGCATCCTAACTAGATGCCCGAGTCACCCAACTTATCATATATTTCTAAATTTCTTGGAAAAAATAGGTGCATAACCAGTTCAAGGCTACCTTCTACAATAATCTTTATGAAGCATTTTGTCTGATTTCCACCTCTCACACAGCACACAAACTTTCAAGATTTCTGAAGATCAACAGCTGACTCTGAACTTCTAACCATCCTTATTTTTCTTGATCCGACTGCAGTCTTTGACACAATTTCCCATAACAATTTACTCCAGGTTTGCTTTTGCTGGATTCACCCACAAACCATTTGACTTCTCGCACTCGCACTCGCAAACCTCAATCCAAATTTTATAAATCTAAGCTATTTCCAGTTAGTGTGGGTGACTTAGGGTTTTGTCCTTGAGTCACTTTTGGGACACTCCCTAATTACATTTCTCATCATTCAGTATCAAATTGAACTTCTATGCAGATGACACCCAACTCTACATTTTCTTTAAGTGTGCATCCACCCTTACACCTGCTCCCTTCTTTAATTGTTTGTGTGAAATAAAATCTTGGTTCACCTCAAATCAGTGGTGTAGTCTACGTGATACATGGCTATACGGAGTATACTCACAAGAAAAGCTCGAGAATTTCAGTATAACCACTTAAAAGTGCCCAGTGATACATGTCATCATTGGGCATGTGTCATTGATACGTTAAATGGCAGTTAAATGCTTTCATAACAATCTATCGGTATGCAACACTTGTTTATTACATTTGCTTATCCAGCAAATTATTGTATAATTAATACTTCTGCACTTACTACTTAATACTTGCACATGTTTTGGTTTGATACTGTTTTATAAATTCTATAACATGTTTTTAATACAAAGCCAACTGTTGTACACATTTTGTTGTGCATTTATTCAAATATAAGCATCAGAAAAATTTGCAAATGTTCAATATGCTTAAAAATCTAAATAAATTGATGATTACATTGTACTAACCAGTGTAATTTGGTTTCTAAGCACAGTATACGGATCAACTGTGGTAAAGTTCGCTTTGTGTCGGATGTTGGATATTAGCTCTCTGTGGCTTCAGCTGTGTCCAATGTAAAACTAACTTTACCATGGTATACCCACTACAAAAATGTAGACTACAACACTGCCTCAAATTAAACAATGGCAAAACTTGTTGGATAAAAATATCCTTGCATTATCTACTTACATAAAAGGAGCACACACAATGACAGGAGAAGATTTTTCAACCCAGTTCACTTGCCAGGGCAGACAGTCACAAAACAGGCTTATACAGATGTTCAAAGTTACATGCTTAAAGCCCCGTCATGAAAATTTGCAACGAGCAGAGTACAAGAAGTGTTTTTTTTATACACACTTATCAGCACGATGACCTCGGCCTCTCATACTCTGAGGTGTCAGGTGCCTGCAAGCTCCTCTCTGAGAGGAAAACAAACTCTCTGAACTCACACACATGGTTCAACATTAATTTAACATTAGCAGTGATAAACCTTTACCATAATTTCCCTGACCAAACTGAGCTTCTGCTCATTTATACGAAAATGAGCTATTTTCAAAGGTTCGTGGCTGCTTTTTCATTATTGGCAACTTAATCTGTTCCTTCCCTCCTCTGGATAAAAGTTTGGGTGTCCAGTTTGATAATGCTCTGTTGTATGCAGCTCACAAATAATTTAATCCAGTGAGTTTACTTTAGTTGTGTAATATTCATCATCTCTGCCCATGTCTCACACCAAGTTCCAATGCGTATTGACGCCTTTAATGTCATTTTATACTACATATGAAGCTGACGGCCCACAGTCGTGGTTGCAAGACGTTCTTTTTCACTCACACCATTCATAGTCTACGACATACAGCACAGAACTCCTGGGAAACCCCCTCTTGTTGCAGTACACATCATGAATGTCCAACCTATGGAGCACTGGACGATACTGGCATGAGTTTGGCACCACCTCTACAACTCTCTTCCACTAGATATTTGCAACAACACCTGGTTTTTGTGTTTTGAAGACTCATTTGAAAGACTACATACAATGAGTTCTTCAATTACTTTTTTAAATTTTGTTTTACTTTTTCTTTCAATCTGTAAAGTGACCTTGGGTGTTGCAAAATGTATGTACAATTAAAATGTATTATTTTGTGTCAATAATAGTTTACTGCTTTTTCTTGCCAGTCCACACCCGCTTCACACATGCAACTTACCTCTCAAAAGTTTCTACCTAATGAACGTCTAGAGACTCAAACTGAGAGAACCCTGAGCATGAGGCATAATATCAGTGAGTGACAGCGTCTATGGATTCATGGAGGAGTGACAAGTACTGTAAGTAGTCCCACTTACATTATTTCTTTACAGCACAAAGAAATGAACTTCAAAATAGAGTCATTTATGGGGAAGTAAGACCGTCTACATACTAAAGTATGAGCAATCTGTCACTTTGGTATTTGTTCCTCCTAAACAAGAAACTCAAGTTATGCGGATATAAACCTAAGGCAGTTTGGGAAGACCAGCACATTCTGGTTTACCTCATCAGCAAATTTCTGCGTAACTGCTGCAACCATTTATCTAGCTGTGGCTTGCCTCTTGGTGAATGTTTAATAATGATCAACAAAGAGGATTGTTTAGTTGTTCTAGTTTAATATGTCAAAAATAAAAACTATTTTCCTAACAGAACACTTTGCTCTCAGACTGCAGGTTCATTTGTGGTTCCCAGGTTTCTAAAGGTAGAATGGGAGGCAGAGCTTTAAGTTATCAAACTCCTCTTGTGGAACCAACTTCCAATTTTTGTTCATTAAGTCTTTCCTTTTTGATAAATCCTATAGTTAGGATTGGTTTGGGTTTCCTGAGCTTTCCCTTAGTTGTGCTGCTATAAGCTTAGCCTGCTGGAGGTCAAAATGACAATATTGCCGCAATCTGCCGCCATCTTTACACTCTCTACTTTTTCTGTTTGTAATTGCAATTATTGTTGTCAGTAGCATTGTGTTCTTTGCTTGTCCTACCATAGAAACCCCATCCTGACCTATCCTTCTGTGTTGTTGTTTTTTTTCTCCTTCTTGTATTCTCAGCCTCCAACTGGTTGAGATAGTAAAGTAAAGTCAAGTCACATTTATTTATATAGCACATTTAAAACAGTAACTGTTATCAAAGTGCTTACCAAAAAAGATCACAGGATCAAATATTAATAACAAGATATTACAGCAACATGAATAAAAGCATAAAAACATGAAATATAACAGTAGTAGGTACAGTAGATACATTGTATATTTGCTCTGGATGGAGGATTGTGACAAGAATCAATGCAATCTGCTGTCTTCCTTACATTTTTCATTCTGTTGTGACTTGTCGCCATATTCAAATTCAATTCAATTCAAAAATACTTTATTAATCCCAGAGGGAAATTAAATGTTGTTGTAGCTCATGTTCCTTGTTTCATAAAAGAGTTGTTCTAAATGTTGATGGTTGTGGGCGGGAAGGATCTCTTGTGATGGTCCGTCTTATAGCAGATCTGAAAAAACTGGCCACAGATGTTGATCCGTTTACTTGCACTTGGTTGGCCTCCTGGGCTTCAGGATCACCTGAATGTTGGACAGAAATCCTCCCAAGGCAATGGCCACTCCTCCCAGCAGCTTGTTGAGCTCCTCATCGCTGCAGACAGCCAACTGTAGGTGCTGATGGACGATTCTGTCCTTCCGCTGTCATGAGCCGTGTTTCCTGCTAGTTCCAGGATCTCAGTGGTCAGGCACTCGAGCACAGCTGGCAGGTAGATGAGAATGCGTCCACAGAACATCCTTTTCAACTCATTTGAAATTTAGGGCTGTAGTTGAGATATTACTTGAGCTTTTGAGATGTTAATCAGCTGCTGTTGGTTGTAGAAACTGCCTTGTTGCCATGGTTACGGGATAACCATACACCATGGTATATAGATAACCTAAATTGAATTTACTGAAGGGCAGCACGATGGCACAGTGTATGGTGCCATGTAAAAAGTATATATATATATATGTATATATACATATATGCATATATATATATATATATATATATATATATACATATATATAAATACAGTATATATATATATATATATATATGTATATATGTATATATATATATGTGTGTGTGTGTGTATGTATATATACAGAGACAGAACTGAGAGACACATCAGCTGTCAAACTCCCCACGGATCTATGATGTACCCCACAACGTGAGTCTCAGCCAAACAGGCTTCTCCAGGCCCCTGTCGTTTTGTTGAAAAGATTTTGTTGATTGCGTTGAAAGTCCAGCTCACCAAATCCATATTCATATTTTCTGTTCGGGAGATGTGTACCAGGAGCTTCAAACACACAGAGAGCAGACCAGGAGGAAGGAGAACAAGGGGAGGGACAGCAGGCGTGTCAGCCTTGAGCGAGAGCCAGAGTAGATTGCTATACATACTGTATATACATCAACCTATACATTTCAATCATCTGGTAAGATGTGTTTAACGTTACTGACATAATTCCATTGAACTCTGTAGAAAAGTCAATAAGTTAAGAAGATGCTCCAGTAGCTTGAATTTCATCCCACTTTGAACATGGCATGACAAAAAGAAGGATGCCCAATGATGGCTAAAAGCACATTTGTGTGTGTGTGTGTGTGGGGGGGGGGGGGGTATATGTGCATCTGTTGTAATTCAAAAAGTATAACGCGCAACAGTTTAAGGATTTACAGAGAAAATGTATCCTCTGCAATAGTATGATTATTAAAATATGTCAGCAAAACTTCTATTTTAACCAGCGTTTATTGTCAAATTTGCTTTTAGCTTTTGAAGTAGAGGTTTTCTAATAAAATGAACTGGTGTGGTATAAATTTTACCTTCAAATGTACAGCACTGTGGTCTCTGCAGACAAACTGCTGGTCTCCCTCCACAGATGTGTCCCTCTGGTGACCTCTGCTGGACTCAAATTGTAGATTTTATAGCTATAGCTGCTGGGATTCTGTGTTTTCATATTAAGCTTCAGTCTGCCTGCCTCTCCATCCATCCATCCATTATCTTTTAGCCGCTTCTTCCATTTTGGGTCACGGGGGTCACCGGTGCCCATGTCCAGCAATCACAGTGCGAGGGGCGGGGTACACCCTGGACAGGTCTCCAGTCCTTCACAGGGACACATAGAGACAAATGAGACAAACAACATTCACTCTCTCACTCACACCTAGGGGCAATTTAGAGTTACCAATCAGCCTAACATGCATGTTTTTGGTCTGTGGGAGGAAACTGGAGTACCCGGAGAAAACCCACACATGCACGGAGAGAACATGCAAACTCCACCCAGAAAGGCACCCGGACCGGGATTTGAACCAGGGACCTGCTCGCTGAGAGGCAGCAGCTCTTCCGGTTGTTCCACCGTGCTGCTCCATGCCTGCCTCTCTACATTAAATTAGATGTTTAAATCTTTACTGTTAGAGGTTCTCCTGGACTTGCTCTGAGTGACAGAATTTACAATTTAAAACATGTTATAAATTGATGGCATGGTGATGCAGTAGTTGTAACTTCGTATAATATATGTATATATATTTTTTTGATTTGGCCACCATGACTGGTGCACCATCAATATTTGTCCTGTTGACCAGTTACTGATGAACAGAAACAAACAAACCTGCTGCCTCCTGATTGGCTTTTGATCTTTTGGAGGTCTAGGCATTATTGTTTTATGTTTATATATTTTTTAAAGTGTATAATATATAGCCTAATTTTTCAATGTGTTTAAAATGTTATTTTTACCTTTTTTTTTTGGAATAGTCTACATCAGGGCTATTCAACTGGCGGCCTAGGGGCCAAATCAGGCCCACTTGTGAGCTCAGTTCGGCCCACCAATGAGTTCATTTTAAAATTTATTTATTTATTTAAACTTTTGATAATGTCAATGGAAAAATCAAGGCAGATATGTTCTTGTTTTTAGTATTTTACCCTGTTTTATAGCACCCTGATTTGTTGTTTTATATACTCTTGTTTTAACTGCATTTTTACTGTACTTTATTGTTATTGTTTACTGTTATTGTTGGCTGTACTTTAAATGTTCTGTCTGGAACAGGTCCCTCTTGTAAATGAGATCTCGTGGCTCAATGAGACTAACCTGTATAAATAAAGGTTGAACGAATGAATGAAATAAAACTAGACTTTAAACAGTCAAACAAGCTTAATTAATGACAAAAACTGGATTTCTGGACCATTAGCACTTGGCTTTAAGTAACTGTGGCCCCATGAGCAACTTAGTTGAATAGCCCTGGTCCAAATCTTAAATGAGGGGATCAAACCCTTTCCCTCCATGATTCTATCCATGCTTTTTACACTTCTGCTCTTAAAACCTGACAAATATGGACACAATCAATACAAATACGTGCATTTAAGAAACCATAGAATCTGAAAGCTATATGAATCTTCTTTATCGCATTGGAATTCAAAGAACAGCACTTCCCTGAATTCCTTTCAGCACACCCCTCCTTGTCTTTTAAAGCTAAAAAAAAAACCCATATTGAAGTTCTCAAAGGAACAGTCGATCTGTATTGAAAGGCATAGCCTGATAAGAAATTGCTGTCATCCTTAAAAATGACTAACCTGTTAAATGTTGTGGAATTTAAGGTGTTGTAGTGTTTAAAGCACCGATCCATGCATGTTATAAATTCAATCACTCATAAAAGATTTTTTTATAGAAACATGATCTTCATTTCTTTCATAAGTTATATTACTGTATTTTCCTGCTTGTCATACCTGTCAAAAGACTAAACTTAAAACCCAGAATACACGAAATTTAAAAAAGTTCCGAAAAAACCCAACTTTCTCCTTTGAGCCTGAACTGACAGCACTCTGAGCACGAGACCCCTTCTTGGACTACGTTAGAGTTGTGGGATCTGCGCATGCGCGGCACAGTAAGTAAACGGGAAGGGACGGAAATAACTCACTTCTGTTATTTACAGTACATGCGAATGTACTGCTCAGTTAAATAAGGACAGTTTTAATCAAGGACCGTTACTACACCACACCCCTAAACAATCTTTCAATGTGGTATTTCCTCTTCTTACACAAGTAAATCCAGTTGTGTCAGCAGCTGTTGACAGAGACCGGACGCAGTTGAAGGTAAGCGCCTCTCATTAGCATTAGCAAACTTTCTGTACCTTCCGTAGCAGTTGTTTTCAAATGTTTCATTTAGCAGCACAACATAGTTTGTGCGACTTTCCGCTCGGTACGTGTTTATAAATTGTTATAACCACAGCTAGTGTTGTTGTTTTCTTGTCAGTCTTAAGTTTCTAACAGCTGTTTGAGTAGAAACTGCCTCACATCGCTCCTCGTAAGGTAATTTCTGAGACGTTCAAGTGCATTTTTAGCGTTTGGAAACAACAGTTTCGTCATACTTAAAAGCATTTATTTTTCTTCACATGACTTCGTCAGATTCAGGAAGCTTTGGGTGTGACAGCAGTGTGTTCATTCCTGTACTAGAGCTGCTTAATTCAGATTACAGTATTTTTTTTTTATGTTTATTTACACAAGTAATGACTAATATGTCCAATATGTTTGCGAGCATGACTGTTAATGTGTTTGGATTCAAAACTTCAGCTGCTGATCTTGTCGCATACATTTGTTGTGAATTATTATTTTTATTTACATTTTATGTTTCACTTTTTTTAAGCATGTGACTTTACAAAAACTGATTTTTTTTTGTTTGTTTGTTTGTTTAGTTTTCACTATGCGTTTGTCACCAAATTCAAAATAGTCAAAGATAGTTTTGTCCTCCCAAGGAGACAAGTGGACATCTTTTTTGTTATGGTTTTTATTCTAGCTGATGTGTTTTTAAGCTTTATTTAAGCTTTCCGTCTTAGATGATTGAGAATCTACACAAACACATTACCAGAACTGCATTACTACTTTTTTCCAAATAAGTGCATTAAGGGCGGCGGTAGCTCAGTGGTTAAGGATCACAGCTTTGTAATCCTGAGGCCACCGAACCCAGCCAAGTTTGTGTCGGGAAGGGCGTCCCGCATAAAACTATTTCCAAATCTTTAATGCAAGTTCACTCTCTGTGGCAACCCCTGCAGAAGGAAGCAGCCGAAAGAACATTTCCAAATAGGTGAATAACAATTAATAATAAAAATTATCTCAATGTTTTGTAGCAATAAAGCCTTGTAGCCAATTGTTGTCAATGCTTTTATTTGCATTTTTGCAACAAAACAAAAAATAAAACAATGTTCTAAATCAAGTCTAAGAATTTCAAATCTATTTTTAACGATAGCAGGGTGGTAGATACTTTTATAGGTACACTGCTGTGTTTTTTTTTCTGCAGATAAACTGCTGGTCTTAGTCCAGAGATGTCCTCCTTCTGGTTGCCTCTGCTGGCTGCAAACAGTACCTCTTCCCCCAGCTGCTTTAACCAGAGCACCGTCCTGGCAGGCCATGAATTTGGAGGAGTGCCAATTGTCCTGCTGCTGAACTTCATTGTTTTTATCGTACGTTTCTGTCAGTTTTTCTCTCATATCTCAAGTGAAGTGTTTGAAAAATCTTCTGAGTTATTTTGAGGTTTTGACCGAGTTTGCCGCACCACTTGTAAATTGCCTGTTATTTTGACCCTCGCAGGTGTTGCTGATCATCTTCTCATTTATCAGAGTGAAGTTCTGGGACTTTGGTCGTTTAGCTCTGGTTGCAGACAAAGAAGGGTTGGTTTAAATTATTATTTTTTTTTTTTTTTTTTGAAGCTAGAAGCTTTTTGTCAACATTTTGACTTGATTATGAAAATCTAGAAGAATGGTAATGTCGATCATCTTGTTTACGGAGTAAATTTCTCTTTGTGCATCAGGTTCAATGAGTCGTCGCACCGCCGATATGGGCGAATGCCATCCACTGCATCCAACGTTGAGGAACCGGAGTATGAAACGGTACCATTGTCTTTGTAATTTCTCAAAATGTTTTAGAAAAGCAGTCATTTCTTTATGGCTTTTATGTTTCTGTGTCATATAGTTTCTCTCTTTTTTTTTTTATATTCAGAAATTTTGCTCTTGGCTCCCTTACACGGTCAGAATGGAGTGAGTGTTGTTCATTTCATTTAATACTTTTGTCTCAATTAAATCTATTTGATCACATGTTGCATAGAGTACACAGTACCTGAGGTCTGGTTTTCTAATTAGCACCCTGTTTGTTTGGGTTTCAGGGAAGAAAAGATAAAAGAAAAATGTGGCATCGATGCGATACACTACCTGTCCTTTCAGCGTCATTTGATATTCCTGCTGGTGGTCATTAACCTCTTCTCCCTTGGAATCATTCTGCCCGTGAACATAACTGGAAAACTGCTGAGTGGGTTTAGCTTCACACTATTTATCTTTCAGCTAAAGCTAACGGCTGCAGCCGCTAGTGATTTTTAAAGTGTTTGGTTTTGTTTTACATCTTAAAACCACTGTAAAAAAACAAACAAAATAAACAAAAAGCTGTTTTCTTTCCATCTGTAGATATTGTTGAGAAAAAAACTTACCAAATTTTTTTTATTTTTTTTTGTTAGGCAGTGAACCTCACAGTTTTGGAAGGACAACTATTGGGAATTTAAGCGCCGGGTAATTACCATAGATATGCATATAACTAGTTGAATTGTCTGTTAATAAAGTATTTTTGAAATGAATTGAATTAAATTAAAGTCCAAAATTTATAAGAGATTTGTCCAACCGCAACAAATATTTTATACTTATCGTTTGTAATTGTAGAAACAACCTGTTGTGGCTCCATACAGTGTTTGCCGTTCTCTACCTGATCCTGACAGTCGTGTTTCTGAGACGACACACGTCGAAAATGAAAGTCATGCGCAGAGAATCCGTAAGTCATTCATCTGCTTAGACTGACATGTTGGATGTTAGGAGATGTAAAACTTATTTATATATTTTTTGTTTGGTTCTGCAGACCAGAAACGTCCTATTTGTGTGTTCAGTCCCGAAAATGGCAACAGAGGCAGATGTCATGGCCCATTTCACGTGAGTAAACTGCAGTAAACAGGACATTTCATTTAAAGTTAGCTTACATTGACTTCTTGTCATAATACAGGCATGTTTGTTCAAACAAATGTGATGTGCTTTATTGTAACTTCCAGTTCTGTTTGCTCATAGGGAGGCGTATCCTTCATGTGAAGTACGTGATGTGACTTTAGGCTACAATGTGGCCAAGCTGATGTATCTTGATAAGGAAAGGTGAGACGTAATTAAAAGCTGCTTTCTTTATTTGCTTGTTTTGCACTTGGTCTTAATAGCAAGAATCATCTATAAGTTATTACACGAAAATTGTCTTTAGTTGTGCATTTACTGGTAGGTTACTCCTTTTGAAGTTTTTGTATCCTGCTGAAAAATGCACGTCAGAAATTAGTTTTTGTTATAACACTGCATTACTTCCCAACTTTACGGTCAGTTGAATGGATTGTCAGTTTTCCTATAAACAGGTATGTGTGCAGCTAAATAAGGTGTTTTTAAAGTACATTTACAGTAGTCCCTCATTTATCGCAGGGGATCCGTATCCTGAA
>NC_056509.1:29674525-29694771 GCF_014905685.2 Nematolebias whitei
CCTTTATTTATACAGGTAGTCTCATTGAGTCATGAGAATTCCTTTTCAGGAGGGATCTGCTTGGGAGCAGTTTGGGAGTGACGGTACCAGGAGTTGAGCCTGCGACTTTCCAATCACAGGCATATCATCTCTAACCTCTGCGCCACCACTCCCCATACGCACAGAATGTCATGATTTCAGCTCTCTGCCTCCGGCTGCACTCTCGGCCACGCCCACTTCTTCTCTCTGCACGGGCATCAGCTGATCATCTGATCAGCTGCAGGAGAAAGTTATCCCACAGCTGTTAGCTGCACACAGGTTTATTTTAAATAAAAATCCATGCCGATCATGCGGCTCATCCATCAATCAGCCAATTGTGTGTCATGTCCAATCTTACTTTGAAAAACCGCGATAGAGCGAGGCTGCGTAAAAAAACACGCAACATAGCGGGAGACTACTGTATTTTTTTTTATGCAGCTCAAATCCCACATCTCTCCCTGTGAGCCCTAAAAATGTTTAGACACACAATAAGAAGAAAGTGATCAATTTTCAGTGTTACGTTTGGAAACAGCCACAAAAATTGTCTTTCTTTGCTTTTAGGCCTTAAACAAAAGTTAATGTGCATATTTTAAGCTGTGCTTGAAAGCCTCTGTCCCATCTAAACCCTGCTTTATCCAAGTAAGTGACTTTGTTTAAATTCATAGTTTTACATATTGTTTTTTTTCTTTCCAACTTAGGATCCGAGCTGGAAAAAACCTGCGATACTATGAGCGCGTCCTCTATAAGACAGGGCTACGTGAGCTGATCAGCCCTCGTTTATGTGGCCACTTCTGTTGCTGCGAAAAGGTGAAATGCACCAAATGTTCTGACAGTTTTTATCTTGTCTTTTACAGGTTAAAACAGTAACAACACACATGTATTCTATAATGAAAACATTCTGTCAGAGGCAGTGCAGGGAACATGTAATCACATCAGGTGGTTTTATTGTAATTTTTGTTGTTGTTGGTTTCTCTCAGGTTGATGCCATAGAATATTACAGTGATAAAGAAAAAGAGCTGCTGGAGGAAATGAGACAGGAGGCAGAAAAAGTGCCAGATCACCCACTGGGGATTGCTTTTGTCACCTTACAGACCGAAGCTAAGGCCAAGTAGTGAGTATCAATTTCACATAGTGGTTTTTTTTTTTTTGTTGCAGTTCAGGCATTCTAATTCATGGAAATTTTAACCACAATTATAAGAAAAATCCATTGCTCTAGTAATTATTGGGGCAGGCACCTATTATTCTACACCTCGAAAGAGTGTCTACATTTCTATCTCTGTTAATGTGGCCCAAACCACAGCGTCTATTCCCACAAAAGTTATATCAAAACGACTGGCTCGGCCCCGTGATGTGTGCTATTACTTTTATTGGCATTTCGAGTTACCATGGCCACGTAATTTGCGAACAAAGACGCAATATTTCATCAACTCCAGGAACTAGTTGGTGACTGCCCTCTTATTATTCTACACCTGAAAAACGTATCTTTTTCAACTTTAATGCGGCCCGAACCACAACGTGGACCCCCCACAAAAGTTACATCAAAACAACCGGCCCGGCTCCGGGAAGTGTGCAATTACTTTTATTGGCATTTGCAGTTACCACGGCAACATATTTTGTTAACAAAGATGCCAAATTTACCATAGGAAATGAATAGGAGATAACTCTTCACAGAAACTGAGTAACGTATGGAGCCATTTTGGTTCAACATGCATGGAAGGCAGTGCATTATGCAACGCATGGAAGGTCCCTATTATTACCTATTATCACCTATTATTATTAATAATTAGTAATATTAATAATACATATTAATTGTAAATGTTAATAATTATCTGTTTTAATATCAATAATTATTAATATTAATAAGTAATATTTAAAATCAATACTAATTATTGGTGTGAATATTATTAATATTGATTATTAATTATTAATATTTTACTAATTAAAAAATTAACTATATAAATAATTATTAATATTAATCATCAGTATTGTTATTAATATTAATAATCATTAATATCAATATTTATTATTAATAATAGTTTAATTATAAATAGGCAGTCCCAGTCAAAGTTCTCCAGGAACTTTCTAGTTCTTAGTAATTATTGTTTACAATCTTGGTTAATTTTCACTAGAACCGAAATAGCAGTTACCGTAATCATGCTCTGTTCTTATCAGTCCGTGTAAACATCAAAGTTATTGGTTTCACAGGACGTTTTTTTTTTTTTTATTGAGAGGAGCTCTTATATTTTCTAGAACGAGTTATTATCTGTCACTAACAGCTGCTGTTTACTGACTGCAGCATTCTGAAAGACTTCAATGCGATTAAGTGTGCAGGATCGAAGTGCTGCTGTGCGAGGGAACCACAGCCTTCATCCAAAAGCCAAACTTTAAAAGTGAACAAGTGGAGAGTCAGCTACGCTCCACATCACAAAAGTGTGTATTGGTAAGTTCACAAACAGCAACCCTTCGTAAAGCGAGTGTGCTCTCTTTGTCATTAGCAATGCTAAGGATAAGAGGGATGGACATTTGTTCAGTATTCTAACTAACTGCTCTTTAGTAGAATCGTATGAGCTTGTTTTTTAGTGAAATCATAAGGAGGAGGAGCACTCGCTGTGGCGAGCCTTGAAAAGGAAGAGTCAACAGTAAAAGGAGAAGTATAAAGAAATTGTGAAATAAAGAGAAAGCTGAGCTTTATTGAACACTGCTACAACAGTTTGATCCATGATAGTTTTTGTTCTGGATAAATCTTGCATAAAATATGGTTTTATTCAATTAAAAAATATATATATATTGATTTCAACCTTGTTACCAAAAAATCTCTGCAAACAGGAACATGCATGTATCAGTACTTTATTGTGAAATTGTTTAATGATTTTGAACTTTACTTCAAATAAATGCCAAAACATAGGCATGCCTGTTTATGGGTTTGTACTGTTAGCAAAATACCTCATGAATCACTGAACATGTTTTAATGAAACTTTGAGAATGTAAAAATGTTAGCACTGCAGCATCTGCAATCACATTTTTTGGTCTCTGCTCAAATGAACGCAGTCACCACAGCAGACACCTTAGCAACCACAAAATCCCCTAAACCATTCAAGAAATTTTAAATAAACTTTTAGAAAGTGATCATAAGGTTGACGTTTACAAGTGGTTTCTTTTTGGACAGTTTTGGTCCATTTGCTGTGGTAATAATGGACAGTCATGAACAACACATACTGTACTCTGATTCTCTAACGGATCATGCAGGATCTTGTGAGGTCTTACAAGACGTCGTGCATCGTGTTATGTTCACGCCTGTCATTTTTCAGCGGAAGGTGATTTTAGCTTTAAACTCTGGCCTGAAAGAAGTGGGTGATATACAATGATGATATGATACTCCTTCAAGGAATGCTAGTTCTTTCATTTGTTTATTTTTGTCATTACCTCTTTCTTTTGTTTCTTCTTTTTTTCATATACCTAACAGGGAGAACCTTTCAGTGCGTGGTTTGTGTTGGATCCTCCGTTACATGGGAATAAACATCTTACTTTTCATCGTCCTCACTTTCCTGACAACTCCCACCATCATCATTAACACCATGGACAGGTTCAATGTGACTAAGCCTATCTACTATCTTAATGTGAGTCTGAAACATTCAGGAATATACTATACTGAACACGGATGGAGAGCTTTAAAATCGTCGTGGTGCTTTATTTATTCTTTTAATTTTTAGAGCCCTCTGATTAGTCAGTTCTTCCCAACTCTTCTGTTGTGGTCCTTCTCTGCATTACTGCCTACAATAGTGTACTACTCTACACTAGGAGAAGCACACTGGAGCAGGTATCACACACGCACAGTGTGCACTGAACAGTTTGTATTGCCAAAACACATTCTTTTTACTTAACTGTACATGTTTCTCAGGTCCAGTGAGCAGCTGAGCATGATGCGCAAATTGTACTTCTTCCTGCTCTTCATGGTTTTGATTCTTCCCTCACTCGGCCTCACCAGGTAATCTGATAAAACAATAGCTTAGATGGATTGTAGCTAGACTTCAAACTACATTAAAACTTGTTGGTGAAATCATTTAGTCAAATGGCCCAAGGTCAGGACTTGAGCCGGTGCAACAGCGTCATATTTCTGCTGTTTTGTTGGGGACTTCATGTTGTGTTTGGAGTCACTTTGTTGTTGCAAAATCCGGTAAACCAGGTTTTGTAACACGCTTCAGCTGCTGAAGAGTCGAGGCCTAATATTTGACGTTAGCCTAAATCACCACCTACATGTTGTTTACTGTGAGATGCTGCGTTTGGGTTTTCCTGGATATAGTGTTGTGCGTTATGACAAACACTTTAATTTTGAGCTCGTCTGTCCAAAATTTATTGTTCCAAACTTTTTTTTCTTTTTCGTTTTATTCAGGTGCAACCTTGCAAACAAAACCATTGTACCATCTTCTATTTTTAGAGAAAAGAGACTTTCTGCTGACAACCCTTCTTAAAAAGACAAACTGTTTAGTTTTTGTGTAATTTTACTGTCATAAGCGGGAGGGGAGTGGTAATTCAGAGGTAAGAGAAGTGAAACCGTGTACAGAAAGTTGCCGGTTCAAATCCCTCTGCTGACCGTAACATCAAAATGTGGGTGAAAAAGTTGAACCCACCCCGCACCCATGACCAAGGCCCTCAGCCTTGGGTCCCCCTGAAGAAGGGAGCGACTGAAAGAAAACAAAAAACTTAAACGTAAAGATTTACCCTGCTAACTGAGGCCTGTAAAATCTGCAGTGTAGCTTTTAGTTTTTTAGTAATTCCTTTGAGCGTTGCACATCTTAACCTTCGAGTGAAGCTGCTGAGACTTCCACTCCACAGGACTGAGAGCTGGTGTGATTTTTCTCACGGCTGTGAAAAATATTTAAGGATGGACACTCGAATACTGGACAGAAACTTGTGTCTCAAACTGAAATCTTTATGCAAGTCTTTCAATCCAACAGAGTATCTATCGTTTTAACATAACTCTATAAATGTAAAAATATAAAAAATAAAAAAAAAAAGTGTTGCTCATTTCAGGAAACATTTTAAAACATTGTTGTTTGTTTTTCTTCTTCAGTCTTGCGTGGTTTTTCCGCTGGCTGTTTGATAAGCAATTTATCAGTGATGGAAAAACAAGGTTTGAGTAAGTAATCTTGGGTTTTTTGTTTTTTTTGGTGTGTTTGTTTTTTTAATTACTATTTTCTGCCTTCTTACCTTGTAGGAAACATGTACAAGTTTATTAAAATAATATTTTTTAGTATGTTTATGTACATTACAATGACATTTGTAAGCTATTTTATTCGACTGGCATCTTGTCTTGCAGGTTTTTTTATTTATTTGGTTTAACTCACAGTTGCCATGTTGAGTTTATATCTTTAGGCTTGTTATTAAGTGTTATATTAACATATGAATATTTTTAATTTAATATTCATTTATTCAACTTTCGTCCTCTTTACTTTTGGCTCTTCGTTTTGTTCCAACGTGCCAGGTGTGTGTTTTTACCTGATCAAGGAGCATTTTTTGTCAACTACGTGATTGCGGCCGGTCTAGTGGGCTCGGGGATGGAGTTGTTGCGGTTGCCAGGGTTACTGCTTTACACCATACGTTTGATGCTGGCCCGTTCTGCTGCTGAAAGAAAATATGTCCGACAGGTTTGTATTGAATTTATTTTAGTTATTCCTGATTGGTCACAAATATTTTCTTCATCGTTTAGAATAAAACTGAAGCGATCAAACATTTTTATATTACAGTTTTTATGAAAAAACACAGAAAGTCTCCACAAGTCAGAAACATTAACGCACAATAGTATTCGTTATGTATTATACAAACCTGAAATGTTTGTAACAAAACATGTTTGCTCTGTTCATAGCACCAAGCCTACGAGTTTGAATATGGAGCCATGTATGGTTGGACTCTGTGTGTGTTTACTGTCATTATGGCCTACAGTATCATCTGTCCTATCATTGTGCCTTTTGGTAAGTAGTTAGTTACAGTCAACATTCAGTAATCTATAACATGTGTCATGTAACCGTTTGTGTTTGACTCAATCAGGTTTCCTGTACATGCTCCTCAAGCATCTGGTGGACAGACACAACTTGTACTTTACCTACCTGCCCACTCGCCTTGACCGCCAGGTCCACCTGGGAGCTGTTGATCAAGCTCTGGCTGCACCAATCATCTGTCTGATCTGGCTTTACTTCTTCTCTGTCCTCCGAGCAGGTTAGAAAGATATAGGAAGCTTTAAATGTTAAATCTTTTGTTAGTGTTCCTATCTTAAGAAAAGCTATGTATGCTAAATAAAAGTTGAACATTTAAGAGCAGTTTTCAAATGACAAAATTAGACGAACATTTGTGATGTTTTTGCTGAACAAGTTGTGAGTTAGCGTCACTTTCTTAAATCTGTGTTCTTTGTTTCCAGGTTTCAAGACTGCCACCTCTCTGTTCACCTTAGTCGTCCTGTGTTTTACAGTCTTCATTTGTCTCTGCTTCACCTGCTTTGGCTGTTTAAAGTACCTCAGTCCACATAACTATGAGGTGAGTGTTGAATGTGTCACTGCACTGTTGCTGCTGTCGCCCTTCACACTGTCTTCGTTTCGTTTATTAGGTCAAAGAAGAGGACAACAATACAATAGAGGGAGTGGAAGAAAACATTAAGGTAAAGTACTCAGGCCTGTTCTTCAACGAATTCCATAACATTTCCATAAAGATCAAACACGCTTCACGTTGACCTGGAGTTAACTCCTCAGTTTGCCTCGTGGGTCACGTTTTTGATGGTATTTATTAATAAAATGTCTGTCCATCTTGGATTATTTCTGCTTTCACTGCCATTAAAAGACAGCTGTTTTAAAATAACACATTAGGGCAATAAAATAGAAAAAATAGTTTACTAACATTTTATAGATCAAGTATAAAGTGATAGTTCGGGTCTTTTAAAATGGGGTTTGTGGGAAAGGTTATGAAAAATCAATATCGTAATTGTATATAACCCAGAAAGGTTAGAAGGTCCGTTTGTAGAAATAACTTTTATTTCTGGCAGGATTGATAAGCTTTTGATGGGTCTGATCAGGGCCAAGACCAAAGGAGGTTGCTGCCATCTTGAAACGAAGAATCTTCTCGTAGCAGTTCAAGCTTTTTTATAAATCTTTACATTATCATCAGTTTGCGTTATGCAGTTCATCTGGCAGAAATTGTATAATTTTTCTAGAAGTGCTATAGCTAGATGCTGCTGCCACTATATTTGGTTGTAGTAAGTAAGTACTGTTGTCATCATTGTATGTAGATATCTATTCCAATAACTGGCTGTGTATGGTTCTTCCACATAATTATAACGTCACTGTTTAAGTAATTAAACTGTCAGTTTGTCTTGTTTCTTAAGACCTTCATCATCTAATCCAGACGTGGGCAACTTAAGGCCCGAGGGCCAAAAATGGCTCTTGGACAATCTCCCCCAGGCCCCCAATGTTCTTAGTTAAAAAAACAAAAAAAAAGCAATTTATCAAAGAGACTTGAGTAAATTTAAATTAAGCATCTTACACAAAACTTTAAAAAAAACATTTTTTAAGTCATTGTGTTTCCAGAACTAGACGGAACGTTAAAGACTTAAGGATCCCACATACCTGGGCGTACTGTGTATACTCCGTGAGCCATGCGGACTCCGCCGCACCGTCCGTAGACGGTTGAGACGTCATACTCGAGCGTACACCCTGATGGGCTGCAGTCCAGCTCTCCAGGCAAGGGGCGTTTACCTTTGGGTGAAATTGAGGTTGCTGATTGGTCATTTGCTGACATGCCTACTGGATTGATTGACAGATTGAAAAATAAATAAATAAACTAGAGCTACCGACGGCCCTGAGTAGAGGCAGCTGGCAGCCCAGGAGCAGCTGCAGCAGTGTTCTGTGTTTATATGTTGTAAATAAAAAGTTCTTTAAAAAAGATAAAAAAAACGGGGAGCGCTGGCCCTGCAGCCCACACATCAGACCGGCCCACTGGGAAACCTCCAGACCCTCGCGATAACCCACTCCGGGCCTGATTTTAATTCTCTTATGACAAATTCCTTAATTTCTCACAATTTCAGTCATGGTGTCAATGGACAAGGAGGAAGAGATTGCTTGCCCTTTGAAAAAAAAAAAACAACAACAAAAAAGGCCACTAAACCAGAGCACTGATGAAGAAGGGGAATTTTGTACATTGGTGTCACGTACAAAACAGTCCACCGCCAGCAGTTTATTGTGTGACACCGACTACATGTACGCGGTTGCAAAAATGGATCTTTGCGCGGACATGGCTTGCGGACGTCCACTTCGAGTCCACATTGAGTCCACCTCAGGTACGCGCAGACCTCTGCGGAGTGAAGCACACCCGAGTATGTGGGGGCCTTTAGAAACACAAATATATACGTTTGTTTTGCATATTTCCACTAACATGTATAACATGTTAAGCTCACATGTATAATATATTGTCACAAGAGCCGGTTTACAGAATATATCTTATATTCCTAAAGGATATTGAAAAGACAAGTTTTATATAGCATGCTAACTATGCTACAATAAGACAAAGCCTGAAAAAGTCTTCTAGATTATCTGTCATAAAGAACATTTATTTTCCAATTCTCTATATGGCCCTTTGGAAAAAAATGTTTCCCACCTCTGATCTAATCTAATAAACAACAAAAAACTAGAATCACTAACGGAATAAGCTGTTCGGCAGAGAAGATTTGGCAAGTTTTTCAAAAGAACAACCCACATACTCAACTCTGCTACTCAAGCCACAATTACATTTTCCCAACAAATGTGGAACCATTTAATGGGAAATAAAGTCTTTCTAACAGCATAAGATTTATTGCCAAGAAGCTTTGGTACATTGAAGAAATAATTGACCAAACACAAAGTTCCACAGTTTTTGTGCTAAGTTTATGTAAGAGCAATGTTTCCCCTACCATTGTCCAAGGAGGGCGCCCCGCCCTGTCAACAGAACTGAGCACCCTGCCCACTAAATCCCCAACCCCACCCCTCGGCAAACAGCTCCGCTACTTCCAGACGGAGAGCGGAGATTTTAGACTGGCGCCCTCCCAAAGCACGTGACCATGGGGAAACACTGAAGTGGATAAAAATATACTTAAAGGACAAATTTTAAACTTTCCATGTGTTTGAGGAACATGTAAAGGAGCCTGATGCACGTAATATTTATATATTTCTTTCCTTCACAGGTTTACCTTCCAAGAGTGCTTGATACCAAATCTCCTGCCGGTACCTCAACAGAACCTCAACAATCACGGACGTATGGCTCTACAGAAGGAAGTCCCGTTCGCAGCTTCAGCCCAGTGAAGAGCGCCGTGTCAGAGGCTTGACTTAACAGATTTCCAACCGGAATTAAAGCTAGGAAGTCAAAGTGCCTAAATTTACTACTTCCTTTAAAAGTCTGAACAAACATTTCCTTTGAGGCCTTCACTGCGCTCACAATTCAACTTCCATCAGAGAAAGGTTGACCGCACTGTGTTAAATTTGAAAGAATTGTTACAGAAAACCATGTTTAATGACGTTTTTAATATTTAAATTAATAATTTTGCTTTTGAGCAAAGTAATTAACTCACACTTTTATATAGTGACAAAGCACAGTTCACTTCTTGTGACTTCTTTTGGAAGGACCAAATTGCCAATTAACTTGTACCAAAACGTGCCATGCAGATCGAGACACTGTGTTTGCTGAAGAATAATTCATTTATTGCACATGCTAATGACGAAGAGCAAGGTGAGCACAATTTGTTGAACTTTCAGGCACTTCGGGTTTATTCAAAGTTCTTCTTTTGATACATTAGCACCTGCAGGAGGAAACATTTAGTATTGCATTTTTAAATATCTTTTGTGTCTTTACTATAGTTTATTGTTTTTGTTGAATTAGTGAGACTTAAGTATTTTATAAGTTATAAGTATGACAGAGGGTTTTTAACTGCGTTTGTTTTTGTTTTGTTTTGTAAGTTCAAACAAAAAAACATATAGTGCTTTTAATGAATGAATGAAACTTTTAGCCAGGTCAGTGTTTACTTGCTTTAAATGCGAGTATGTTTTTATTTTTTTTACAGCTTTATCTAAATGGGTATTTTGGAGTCAAGATTTACTTATGATGCAGGGTTGGATCCTTTGAATTTATTTATTTTTAATATCTAGAGGAGCTTAGTAAACGTTGAATTCAGTCTTAATGCTGCATAGAAATTTAATGCAATTTTATACGCGTTAATTCAAGTGTTTGTTTTGGCATTGGGGGGCACTGTTGAGCTGCAGTCATGCTGTGTAGCCTGTGAAATATTTAAAGCTGTAACAAAAAGGCCAAATCAACAATGTTGTGTTCAGGTTTTCTAACTTCACCTCTGGTATGAGCCAGTTTACTGGGTTTCAATTCCAGCAGCTCCACCTCCTCACCTGATCCTTTACTATTGTCTTCTTTTCAATTCATTTTCCTTGTTCTTCCTCTTTTGCCCTTTTCCCCTTTCCCACCATGGTACCTGCCTCAGCAGGGACACACCGCTGTTGTCAAATAAAAGGCCTTTTGGGTGCTGCAGTGGTTAGCGCAGTTGTTAAATTTGTGTAATGAAGTGCCACACTATCACACTGAGGTTTGGTCGCTGAGGTGAAAGGTTTGGACGAGGCTCGGTGTGCTTGAAAGCTCTTGGACAACAAAAACCTGTTCAGGAGCAGAAATAGCTAAAAGTGGTTTGCAGTCACTTTAAGGAAACTCTTAAGGATCTCACTCACTTTGCAATGATAAGGCAGACACAGATCCCTAAAGGTCTGACTTGAGAAGTTATTAAAGTGACATTCACTCCTCATCGAGCTGCGTATTTAGTTTGTGTGAAGACAATCGTTTTAACATTTAATCTAGTATGCATAACTGCTTTACTTGTGATTTCAGACTTCTTCCACTTGTTTATAGTCGAGTGCTATTTTGTCTGTATGTGATGCAATATTAACATTGTTTTTTGTGTTAAAGTTAAGAGCTTAAAAGTGATAATATTTTACACCCCATAAAAAGATTTAGGCAAATGTTGCATGACTCTTGTGCAAACAGATTTGGAATAGCAGGCCTCAGAGTGACATGATAAAACTGTTCAGGGCTGGCCTGCAGAGCCACTAATGACTTGCAGATATTCTCATGTGGCTCTGAGGATGAGGGTTTGATGTTGGACACCTGATATACTCTCTGCTTTGTGTGTGTGGTGCGCAGTCACTGTCAGAGAAACATCCTGTGTGGAGCAGAAGTAATAAAGATGTTGAGGCTGCAGGAGCCTGGGAAGCAGCTGTGGCCAGCAGGTCCAAGTAGGTCCACTGCACAGCTTTGCAAAACCACACATCAGACACTGAGAACACGCAGCACAAATTCACTGTCTCCGCTTTCGTCCTCGTGGATTTTGATTCCTTCTTACGGGTGTGGGAAAGTTTGATATCGTTGCATGCAAGCTGGGAGTGGCGTGTGGCATTTTGCATTCAAATAGCTCTCTTGGATGTCCAAATAGGTTTACGCAAAATTTTATAAAATGACCTCTGACAATTGTTTTAAACAACGCCGCTCCTGTTGAGGTTTTCCTCTCTTTTCCTCTTCCTAACTCCTGCTTTAATACAAAGTTAATACGAAAAACAAAAAAGCTCCGACCACATCAAACTTTCAGGTTTTTTTATATGTCCAGTGGTTCGTGAGATATTTTGCTGACAGGTTTGACTGTAAGTTAAACCAAAGTTGCCATGCAATGCGTAGCACTCAGAGTGCATGTTGGAGACATCCGATGAATATGAGCACGTCAAATCTAATCGAATATCTGTAAAATTAGCAGTTTTAGTTGTTTTTGTGTTTGCTAAAGTTTCTCAGCTGTGGCATCTTAAATGAGGTTGACTCCTAAAGTTAATCATTTGTAGATGCGCATCCAACATTTGCTTTCTGTGAGTTTAATTCTAAGCTATCTGGTGGTTTAAGAAACAAAGTATATTTTGCTAGCAACTCCTTCAGATTTTTTTTATGGTACCTTGGAAAAAAGGGAGGATTTCTCATGTACTTTATACAAAAGGCCATTTGAATAAATTCATACTGTATTGCTTTGTTGTGACAATTTTTTTCTTCTTACAACCTTCTTTCAAATGTTAGGATTATATATGAAATGTAAGTTTAAACTATTTAAACCATTGGTTCATTTGCTTTAATATGTTCTTTTTTTTATCTAAAGCTTTACATATTAGGAGTGAAACAAATATCACCTTTAAAATCTTATCAGATCATAAAATCTGGTAAATAAAACATCAAATGTGAAACATTACTTAAAAAAACATCCAAAAATAATGGTTTTATTTAGATGTAATTTGGTACAAATGTGCACCATCAATGAATGTGTTTAGGAACTACCACAGGTTGAACTGACACAATAAGTAGCGGCATCACATCTCAATTGTGTTATCAGGCAGTTGCCAGTGTATTTAACAGTCAAAACTGAGCATGAAGGTTACCAGACATGAGATGCCTCATACATTAAACAGTATTACCAGCACTTGGTGGCACTTGATAGGGGACACATTTTGGGTTTACATGAGACTGGGTGGGGGACATGCAGATGTCTTAGTGCAGTGGTTATGAAACTGGGGTCCCAGGACCCCCAGGGGTCCGTGAGCCGATGCTTGGGGGTCTGCAAAAAAAATAAAATAATGATATATATATATATATATATATATATATTATTTTATTTTTCCACAAGCACATAGATGTTTAACAACCCATTAAAATACACCAAAATGCAGGAAATCACATATGCTTCATTCAAAATTTTCTGGGGGAGGAACCCCAGCCCCCCTGCACCACTCCACCGGCCCACCCACTATTTACGTTTTGGTATAAATTGGTTTACAAATGAAGCCCTGTTACTTGGTATGACTACTGCTGTTATGATTCTGTTCAGTTTTATGTGAAGAGTTTTCTGTAATTGAAAAAGTGGCTATACATTTATGTTCATTATGTGAATAGGTCAAGTTTTAAAATGTTTTTTTGATACTTTTCTCGAAACTAATTTTTGGACGTTGAAATAATTTTTTTTTGTTAATTAAGTGTGTCTTGAATGAAAAATACTCCATGTTTAAAAGTTTAAAAATTGTACTAACAGTATTAAACAGGTCTTAAGTATTTATTTTGCATCAGTATTTCCATTAAAGAGACAAATTGAAAATTATTGAATAAACATGAGGGTTATGAGGGAGTCCCTGAACTCAAAAAGTTTGAGAACCCCTAGTTTAGTGGTCCAATGTTGGAGCCAATGGTTACATAAAGACACACACGCATTAAACCACAACTAATTTAGGAGTCCATCCATCCATTATGTTTTACCCGCTTCTTCCATTTTGGGTCACGGGGGTCGCTGGTGCCCATGTCCAGCAGTCATTGTGTGAGGGGCGGAGTACACCCTGGAGGGGTCTCTAGTCCATCACAGGGACACAAAGAGACAAACAACATTCACTCTCTCACTCACACCTAGGGACAATTTAGAGTTGCCAATCAACCTAACATGCATGTTTTTGGTCTGTGGGAGGAAACCGGAGTACCCGGAGAAAACCCATGAATGCACGGAGAGAACATGCAAACTCCACCCAGAAAGCACCACGTCCGGTATTTGAACCGGGGGACCTGCTCGCTGAGAGGCAGCAGCTCTATCAGTTGCGCCACCGTGCTGCCCTAATTAGGAGTCATTTATTTAAAATTGTGCAAGCCAGTAGGCGTCACTTTTGGTATGCATTCAATTTCTATAAAGGTATGAACTGTCAGTCAGGTGACAGGTGTGGTAGGCCAAAATAATTCAGTTGTTTTTGACGATTTACTCTTGATTTATTGTGGCAATGGGTACAGTCTACTTCATAATTATGGAACATATTTGGAACTTAATGGACTGGGTCTATGCAAACAAATGTTAGCAAATAAACACTGTCTTTATTGACAGGATGTTTGGACTTATTGTTTTCAAAGACTCAATAATTAAATTTGAACACAAGTGGCACAGGTGTTGAGCATTTCAAAACTACATGACATCTTCCCTTGGTATCCAGACGTAGTAGGGAATGGATTCCTTAGTCCCATGTGTAGGCTTTGTTGAACAGCAGAGCAGAGACAGCTGAGATTGGATGAGTGCCATAACTGGGAGGCATGGATTGATGTCAAGACGTCATCATTCTCAGTAAAACATATCAGTGCTGTTTTATCATGCATGGCCATGTATTGCAATGCCAAGGGGAGAGGACCAATACTGCCAGTTGTTTTAAGAGACATGCCAATGTTTTTCCTAGCATCGTGGTCTGGGGAGCTTTTATAGTAGTTATCTGAGAAGCCCAGATGGCACACCGCTACATCAGTGGCATCTTTGTCCACATGTCTTTCCTCTCCTGAGACAACACCTATAGTCTTCCAGAAGACAACACTTGTCTACACGTGCTGCATGTGTGTCCGTAGACTGCCTGCATCAAAAGTCCTTCCATTTTCCAGCAAGGTCTCCAGTCTTTCCCCAGTCAAAGATATAGGATCAGCTCCTACATTAACCTTTGCCGTTTGCCAGATCTCGATGGCCAGTCACATCTGTGCACTGAACTGCTGCAGGAGAATGCAATGGCTGCAACACCAATTCACCCCTTCTATCCATGCCTGAAGGGGTATTTTCATTATCCATTTGATCTGATATTTTAATTATTGCAATACCATAATTTCAAAAGCAAACTAGTCATGTGTGAACTTTTAATACATGCCGTTTAATTGAGTTTGTATCCATCTGTCTGGGTGTTTAACGTCTGTCAGTGTGTTATGTTATGCCAGAATCTCCCAGAAAGCTAAGCCAAAAGGCAGAAGCAGTTTGTGGGGAAAAAATAATTTCAGCAGCAATAACTCTATAATTTTCTTATGCATAATATTATCAGTTTTTCTTGTGTGTGAGGAATTTATTTGATACAATTACAAAGCCAGTTACTGAATATGAAAAATGTTGTGCAACATCTATATGCTTATTGAGTGTAAGAACAGTAGTTATAACAGGTTTAGTCTTGTAGAGAGAAAAAAGTGACTTATGTTGGCATATATGTCAGCAGTTTGGGAATAGCATAAAGTTTAAAAAGTCCGTCATCTATAATAGATAAGAGTCTTCGTTTGAACTGAAAGCAGACATGACTGTGTGTTGAAAATCACTGCAGGGGTTTTGGAGCACTTCCACACATGCAACTTAAAATCCATCATGAAACACACACAGTAGCCTTAAATGCTCCCAACCTGTCTGGGCCTGAGTTTAATTAAGATAGACTAAGTTGAAGCTGAGTTGAAGAGTTTGAGTCAGACGAGGACATGACTGGGTTGAGGATATCACTCCAGCTCTTCTGAAAAACTGCAGTCAGGCAGCTCCGTTTGCTTCCACAAATTCCAGTAAAACACCAGCATGCAAGGAAAAGAAGCAAAAACATGAAAGATCAGGAAATGCCACCTGCCTGCATGGAGCCGAGTTTAATTAGGACAGATCAGGAGAAAAACTGCAATATGGTCTCACAAATCCAAATGTTTGACTTTTTTTTAACTCTTCATTAGAGCAAAAGAGGAGGGGAACCAGATTATCAGGGCACAATTTAAGTCATGTACTACATGGATAACTTGCACATTTGTATTCACCCAAACAAACAGGTTTTAAACCAACAAATGAGATTATCTAGAGCTAAACTGAGCAACAGCTGGTAGAGTTGTCACATGTCAGTGAGGGGGTTTCCGGATGGGCCTGGGACCATTCAGGGTGGAGTTTGCATGTTGTCTTGGTGCATGGGTGGGTTTTATCTAGGTACTCCTGTTTCATTCACACACCAAGGGAAATTGATAACTCTAAATTGTCCCTGGATGTGAGTGAAAGTGAATGATTGTTTCTCTCGTTTGTCTCTGTGTCCCTGTGATGGACAATATGACCTGTGTACCCCACCTCTCACACAGTGACTGCTGGATATGGGCACAAGCAACTCCTGCAACCGAGAAAGGAAGAAGCGGGTAATAATGCATGGATGAATGGATAAATGGATAGATCAAACCTTACAGAGTTCTCAATGTTAGTGTTGGAACAGATCAAATAAGTGGTCTTAAGATGCAGCCAGAAACTAAATCAAATTTTAAAATAAATGCTAATGACACAATTTTTTTCTTGTTATTATAATCAGTACAGTACAAACACACAATGGCCATAAATTGGTATGAATATGAATAAGAATAATATAATTGTTAGGACTTTTGTCTGTGTCATTACTGTGTCCTTGTTTAATTGGCCTTGATCTATGTTTTTATTGTTCAACAATAGTTTGAGTTGCAAATCTCTGCCACAGTTATTTATGTGGGTCAGAATGTAAAAAAAAAGGTGTATGAATTTTTGAACAAGATGATTTTTTGAGGATTTCTGAGAGGGTTGTAGTTCTAACCACATTCTACCCTGATGTCAACACGATGAGCCCAGTTGCTAAACTGGTCTGCAGGTCAGAACTGTCACTCTCTGGAAATATATGAACTGCAATGGAGAAAAAGAGTACGTAAGTGTTAAGAAGCTGCAATACTAAACGGCCAAACACATCATTGTTTGGCTTATTCTCCAGTACAATATAATATTTAACAATTTGTCTCCCGAATCAGTTTTGATCAATTTGTTGAACCGAGTTAAATGAAGCTTTTTCTAAGGTATTACACAGATATTCAATTTGTTTCTTTCAAGATCAACAGATTTATGCCGTGTTAAACCAGAACTTTTGTGTAGACACCAATGAACTCTGTGCCCTAAATGTATGTGTTCTATTGTTCTCATTGGTGCCTTTGTAAAGGCACTATTATTTAGTCACCTTACTCTCTCATTCTCAGTGTTCACATAATTCTGGTCTCCCAAGCCAGTGAACGTAATCACTGTTTGCGTGCGTGTGCATGTGTGTATCAAAAAAGGATTAAACCCATTTAAAACTCTAAGATTTTGGGGTCAGATTTCCTCCTTGTCAGCACTAAGATCGATGGATGTGACCTCTGACCAATCTGCTCCAATCTGTTTATAAACACTGCAGCGGCCAATCACGGCATCGCGTGGGATAGCGCCAACCAATGAGCAGCGATTTGGCACTATCATGCTCTGTGGCACTCCTATCTTTTTGTCCGTCAGGATTAGTGCCATGGCAACGCTGGGCGCCTGGGAGGTGAGTTTCCCAGAGCAGCGGGACAAGGACACAAACAGGCCGCCTTAGTCCAGTCCTCATTTCCTTCCTGGGCCAATAGGGATGCTGCTATGGTTGCGGTTTGGGGGTGTCAGCCGCTAAGTCCAAAACTTCCACCAAGTGTGCCAACTCTAATGAGGTGCCATCCTGAGCCACAAGCTCAGAGTGTGTTTGAGTGGGTGAGTAGGTGGGTTGGTGAGGGGCTGTCCTTGTGTGTTCTCTTCTGTATGGGCTACTCTGTAGAAAAGTCACACCACTCTCCTTTTCTCTTTTTGCCTCAATAGACTACATAAACCAGAAGGGCAGAGGGCCAAGCAGCTGAAATCACCGCTGCTGACGGAGCATGTGACTTCAGACCGAGGCCCCTTTGTTTGGACAATTACAGCCAACACACAGCGGCCTGGAAATGTCACATGACATGAGAGAAGAAAGGCAGGAGAATGAATGGACCTGAAGAATAAATAAAACCTAAATGTGTGTGTTGTGAGTATGTTGCTTCTCTGCAAACCGCCACCACATTTAGAATTTTAACCTGTTTTGATGCCGCAGACTTGTTGGTATATTTGCTTTTTATCTTTTTCGTCTATAATACTTGACAACAAAATCTATGTTGTATATAGTTGCTGTTTCTTAATGATCCAGGTAAATGTTGTGATTACATACAACTATGATATGGTTTAAGTGAGAGAACGGTGAACAGTGAGATCAATATCAAGTTGCAAACCATTATACTTGAACACTTGTCCGCCTGATTCCCTTTTCTGTGAATCTGCTGAGCAGGTGAGCAAAATACAGTGGGTTGCAAAAGTTTTATTGGTGATTATAAGCAGTAATCTCTACAAAAATATTTCAGAATAATCAAGTCAAATAGAGAAAAAAAAACTTGTTTTAAGTACACACACATACACACATACAAACACAACCTGAAAAATGGTGTGTTCATATGTATTCATCCTTTGATTTGAAGTCCACACCGTTAACTTTAGACGCCTAAAAGATCATCTTAAAATCATTTTCCAAACCTATGAAAGAAGGTGCTGTGGTGCGATCAGGTCCATTTTGACCATCAAGGACAACATGTCATGCTCAGCGGCCCCTGCTGCCCCCCCATCTGTTTAAGCCTCTGCTCCTCATACCACAGCCCCTGTTTTTAGACCATTCACGTTTTTTCCTGCTTTAGTATTGAGTTCCCCTCTCATTCATTCAGCTCCTGTCACCCTGTGCCACGCCCCCTCCACCATCTACCACAATCTACATTCATGAGCAACACCTGTTTCAGTTCACTATTTAAGCTCCCTGTTTCTCCTCAGTCGTGGCCAGATAATTATAGATTATTTCCATAGATATCCAGCGTTCCCTCTTCTTATCACAGTTTTCGACCAAAGCTTTGCCCACGACCTCTCATTCTCGCCTTTGCCCCCGGACTGGATTCCTCGCCTATATTCTGACCGTATTGACGACTGCTTTTCCTCCTTGACCACGATTTTTGGATTCCCCTTTTGGTTCTTCTGCCTGGCTGCATTCCTCTCTGGTTTTGACCTTTGCCTGCCCCTGGATAAAGTTCTGCTGCCTAAACTCCTCAGCTTCACAGCTCGCCCATCCAGCCTCACTACCTGTTAGTGCTCACGCTGCACGCTGCTGCTCTGTGCACGCTTGCGCATGTTACCGGCTCCTGAGATTCGGACCGGTACCGGGACCCACCTGGCCCACATCTCAGACTGGTTCCAGAGACAGAAGGTTAGTTGCTTTATTCTTGTTTACTCTGTTCTGCTTACAGCCACTAATCTGTCTGTCTCCCCCAGAGCGGTCCGGTACCAGAACCAGAACCTCCTGTCAGACGCCACTGGTTTAAAAAAAAAAAAAAAACTTTTAAACCTTTTTCTGAGTCTGTGCTTGTCCGATCCACCCCAATTCGTGACAGAATTATCTGGCCAAAATATGGATCCAGCACAGACTCGGAGGTGGCGTTCTGGTAAGTTGGAGAACCAATTCACAGGCACCCGCCTGGCAATAAAGCCGGGCGGTTTCCCTCAGCCCGTCCTCTTGGGTGAGGCAGAGAAGAGAGAAGCCCAGCGTTGGGCTCTCTGCCTCATGAACAGGCCCAAGTTCCCGTTCCCCTTTTGTAATCAGGAGGACGAGTCGGACGAAGACGAAGATTTGTGGTTTCCTCCCTGCCAGGTCCCTCGCCCTCAGAAGAGCCATAGGCGCACAATGCGCCGGTCCTCCCCATGTCCCGCCCCTCCGCCCTCAGAGCCCTTGCCCCAAACATTTCCAGCTGTCCCACAGAGTCCCAGACCAGCTGCCGTGGTCCTACAGAGTCCCAAACCATCTGCCGTGGTCCCACAGAGTCCCAAACCAGCTGCCGTGGTCCCACAGAGTCCCAGACCAGCTGCCGTGGTCCCACAGAGTCCCAGACCAGCTGCCCCAGCAGCTCCCCAGGCCTCCACGTCGCCTGCCCCAGCAGCTCCCCAGGCCTCCATGTCGCCTGCCCCAGCAGCTCCCCAGGCTTCCACGTCGCCTGCCCCAGCAGCTCCCCAGGCCTCCACGTCGCCTGCCCCAGCAGCTCCCCAGGCCTCCACGTCGCCTGCCCCAGCAGCTCCCCAGGCTTCCACGTCGCCTGCCCCAGCAGCTTCCCAGGCCTCCACGTCGCCTGCCCCAGCAGCTCCTGAGGCCTCCACGTCGCCTGCCCCAGCAGCTCCCCAGGCCTCCACGTCACCTGCCTCAGCAGCTCCCCAGGCCTCCACGTCGCCTGAAGCAGTTTAGGTCTCCTCTTCAGCTACTGCAATCTCCAAAACTCCCATGACAGCATTGGCTTGGCTCCTGGTTCCAGCGGCTGCAGAGCCACAGATTCCACAGGTGGAAGCGCTGGCCACCATGTTTGCGGCTGTCCTGGCCCCTGTGCTTGCTGTGATTTGGGCTCCCCCTGCACCGCCTCCAGCTGAGTTCCAGGCCTCCAAGTTGACTGCAGCATCCCTCCAGGCCTCCAAGTTGACTGCAGCACCCCTCCAGGCCTCCAAG
>NC_056509.1:29694781-29697377 GCF_014905685.2 Nematolebias whitei
CCCTCCAGGCCTCCAAGTTGACTGCAGCACCCCTCCAGGCCTCCAAGTTGACTGCAGCACCCCTCCAGGCCTCCAAGTTGACTGCAACACCCCTGCAGGCCTCCAAGTTGGCTGCATCACACCTGCAGGCCTCCAAGTTGGCTGCAGCACCCCTGCAGGCCTCCAAGTTGGCTGCAGCATCCCTGCAGGCCTCCAAGTTGGCTGTAGCACCCCTGCAGGCCTCCAAGTTGGCGGCAGCACCCCTGTAGGCCTCCAAGTTGGCAGCAGCACCCCTGCAGCCCTCCATGTCTGTCCCTCAGACCCCCTTGTCATGTCCACAATCCTCCATGTTGGTGGCAGCACCCTTCCAGCCCTCCATGTCTGTCCTTCAGACCCCCTTGCCAGGTCCACAATCCTCCATGTTGGCGGCAGCACCCTTTCAGCCCTTCATGTCTGTCCCTCAGTCCCCCTTGCCAGGTCCACAATCCTCCATATTGGCAGCAGCACCCTTCCAGCCATCCAAGTCTCCAGAGGGGCCGGCGCCCTCCAAGTCTCCAGAGGGGCCAGTGCCCTCCACGTCTCCAGAGTGTCCGGCACCCTCCACGTCTCCAGAGGGGCCGGCGCCCTCCACGTCTCCAGAGGGGCCGGCGCCCTCCACTACCGAAGAAGATTTGCCCCCCACGTCGGCTGCACCAGTTCCTCGGTCCACCACGTCGGCTGCAATGGCCTCCAGGACCCCCTTGTCGGCCGAGATTGCCTCCAAGACTCCCATGTCGGCCGAGATTGCCTCCAGGACTCCCATGTTGGCCGAGATTGCCTCCTGGTCCCCCATGTCGGCTGAAGTCTCCAAGACATCCATGTGGGCTGCAGCTCTGATCCTCCTGCCTGGTGCGGCACTGGTCCTGGTCTTGCCTTTGGTCTGGCCCCAGCAAGGCTTACACGGCCATCTGACCTGGACTTTGCCACTTTTTGGACAGTGACCAGGCCGTCCACCAGAGTTTTGGGGCATCGCTGGAGGTCCCTTGGGACCTCCAACCTGCTTTTTTGCCCACCTCTAATGCCCCCTCCACCCGCTCGGTCCTTGTTAGTTCTTTTTCTTTGGTGGTCCGGCAGGATGCCGGACCTTAAAGTGGGGGCTGTCACGCTCAGCGGCCCCCGCTACCCCCCCCCCCCCCCCCCATCTGTTTAAGCCTCTGCTCCTCATACCACAGCACAGCGTTCCCTCTTCTTATCACAGTTTTCGACCAAAGCTTTGCCCACGACCTCTCATTCTCGCCTTTGCCCCCAGACTGGATTCCTCGCCTATAATCTGACCATATTGACGACTGCTTTTCCTCCTTGACAACGATTTTTGGATTCCCCTTTTGGTTCTTCTGCCTGGCTGCATTCCTCTCTGGTTTTGACCCTTGCCTACCCCTGGATAAAGTTCTGCTGCCTAAACTCCTCAGCTTCACAGCTCGCCCATCCAGCCTCACTACCTGTTCATACTCACGCTGCACGCTGCTGCTCTGTGCACCCTTGCGCATGTTACCGGCTCCTGAGATTTGGACCAGTACCGGGAACCACCTGGCCCACATCTCAGACTTTTTCCAGAGATAGAAGGTTAGTGGCTTTATTCTTGTTTACTCTGTTCTGCTTACAGCCACTAATCTGTCTGTCTCCCCCAGAACGGTCCGGTACCAGAACCAGAACCTCCTGCCCGATGCCGCTGGTTAAAAAAAAAAACAAAAAAAAAAAACTTTTAAACCTTTTTCTGAGTCTGTGCTTGTCCGATCCACCCCAATTCGTGATGCAACACCATTTCTGGGGTAAATCTACCTCCTCTCATCACGCAGAGATCACAGTGAAGCATGCTGGTCACAGCATCATGCTTTATTGTAGTAGTGATATTTTTCATCATTGGGGATTGGGAAACTACTAAAACATTTTGTTTCTAGCTTCTGGTCTGATTGTTTAGCCAGTCTATTGCTGTTTTTTGTAACTTTTTTTGTGCTACTTTTAGCTTTTAGCTTACCTTTCGCTAGTTTCAACAAACATTTTGTTAACTTTGGGCTACATTTAACTTCTAGCTACCATTTTCCTTTTTAGTTTCTAGATTATGTTTGGCTAGTTTAGCTAGCATTTTGCTGCTTTTGGCTATAGCGTTCTGCTTCTTTTAGCTATGACAACTCAGTTTCAGCATCTTTAGCTAATTTCAGCTAAATCTTTCGGCACTTTGCATTCACACTGCATTTTTGCAGAAAATGCCATTTCTCTAGTTTTGTAGTCATTCTACAACTCTGGGCTATAAAACTTTAACGACTGGCCAAATAGTTGCTTAGCTTAAGCACAATGTCGATATATACCTTTATTTTTAGTAATAAAAGCTGTAGTAATAACAGGCTGGTAATAAGGATGCATGATATTGAAACTTTGGCCGATATGCCGATATGCCGATATGTGAAAACTTATTTGGCCGATAATCAACACCAATACTGATGTTTTTTTTTCTAGACCTACTTACAGAGACTATGTAGCTTTCTCTGCTGTGGAATTGAAATACTACATTATTCTGCATAGTCATTGTAAATTTGGCCTTCTACCAAATGCAGATGCCAAAAAGGGGGCTGAAAATGTT
>NC_056509.1:29707377-29721856 GCF_014905685.2 Nematolebias whitei
TGTGTGTGTGTGTGTGTGTGTAAAAATCATGAATGTAGTAGTCCATACCAGCTCGTGCATAGTCTTTTTCCAAAGTTGTGTATTCTGCTTTTTTTTTTTAATTTCATGTGTCATTTTTCTGTATAATTAGAAAATCTTACTAGATGCCTCAAATTTCCCCTGGGGATTAATAAAGTATCTATGTATCTATCTATGTATCTCTCTCTCTCTATGTATCTCTCTCTCTCTATGTATCTATCTCTCTTTCCATCCATCTTGTTACAAAAAAGGGTGGGATTCTAGTCAGTGTGGTGATTCAACTGCTCAAAAGTCCACATGGTCTTCACACAGTGACAAATTTAATCCCTTTACCAGTAATTTTGCTACCTGTAAAGGTTAAACTGATTATAACCTAAAAACTGTTTGATGGTATGCAAGTCAGATTATAGATGGACTGGAAATACGTTGCAATAACGCATCTCTTGCTCATCTAAAACCAGATGATTTATGTTAAACTTTAATTATTTAGACTCCTAAACTTTAATCCATTTGTGAGTAAGGATGAGTAAATATAACACTGCATGACTCTTTAACATCCTCCGTAGATAATCACAGACTAATTAACTATTGATTCAGGATGCAGTATTTTCTTTTATAGTTAATGTTTCTTTATCAGCCGTCACTGTTTGATAAGACTTCCAGGTCCAGAGTTCAACAGCTGGTGGCGAGCTCAGACAAACTGCGCTGTATGTACTGAACATTTAAAAAAAATCAAACCCAGGAGGCAAACATTAATTCAGAAATACTGTAAAACCAGTCATGCGAATTTATTTATGTGCAGTCATGTCAACAAGACGGTGTGGTTAGTAGCTGGATTCAGTCCAGGCCAGACTGAACATACACAGCAAGGTCCTGGGTGTAAAAAGTATGTGTATGTCTTAAGAGGTAAAGAAAAAAAAAGTTGTTTAGCAGCCACAAGCAAACGTGTAGCAGATGTCTGACTTAAGAAAGCTTCCACATGTGCGCTTGTTTATGTGCTCTTTGGATGTGAGCGGTGTCGTCACCACAGTGGATAGCACACAGCTGTTTTCAGTGCTCGCAATGAAAATTATAAAGAGTTTACCATTTTGGACAAAACACCGAGCTCCGTTAAAAAACAGGCGCTTTCCTTTGAAACCCTGAACTGGGCCTCCTTCTTCTTCCTTTTCCAAAACAAGTTCCAGCTCCTAATTCACACCTTCGGCTGTCCTCCTCTAATAATGCACACTACACATTGCATAACACACCTATGGCTGTTTCCCTTGTAGTTGCATCATATTCTGAGATTGGTCCAAAAACAAGTGTTGGAACAGCTGTCCTATCAGTTCGAATTGCCTCCCTTTTGTATAATTAAATGTTTTTATAGTAGCAAATCCAGATCTGAACTCATATGGTCCTCATGTTGTCAAGTCACACCCAAACATTGAGAAACGAGTTCAAAGCTAGACATCAAAAGTGCCAACGGCTGATTTATTAGTGTGTTTTGGCGTTTTGTAGCGTGTGAACGGTAACATTTCTAAAGATGAGTCCAGAGCCTTGATTTTAAATGAAGATATCACAAGGCGGCTTCCTGCGATTAACATCAACCGTTTACACGTTTCCTGCGTTTGTGTTCAGGACAGTGGAGTCTTCAGTTCGAATGTGCCAGCAAAGTGTGCACGCTGCGCAGCCTCCTGTGGCGTGGCTTCACTTTCTACCATGTTCCAATGACCCCACAGCACGGATACATCTACATCGGTGATGGGATGAAAAATGTAGACCTCCCTTTCATGCTGTAAACAAACCAAACATCCTGTCTTTCCTTTACGCTGCATTTTTCTTTTTTTTTAATCTTCAAATGACCAAAAGTGGTCAATTCCACAACAGTTTGTGTCTACAAGCTTATCTGCTTTTTAGTTCTTTCACCAAAGCTATTGTTACACAGTAAACACGCTGAGAGGCAGAGTAAACATGCACATTTTATTTAAACATGTCTTGTCTTGAGTTTACACAGTCAAAATACCACCTACTTTGAAAAAGTATCACTGAACCCAGTCGTTGCTCACATTAAAGTTATCAGCAAGTTTACTTAAGGCCTTTTTTTAAACAACGGATAGATGATTCTGGGTGTGGTTGATTATAGTTTATTAAAGACTGACGCAGATTAATAAACACAAGTTTGAATAAAGACAGTTGCTTGGTCTTGCACGTCATTATGACATAAATCCGGGTATGCTGCAGATAAATGAGCCTAACCTTCTCTTCATCCTCTGTCAGCAGATGTGCTGATTTTTCCGGCCTTCTGTCTTTCACTGTTTAAAGCAGAGGGGCCTTCCAGTATAACGCACATTGTTTTTAAGTGCTGGGTGACCTACATCCATGAGGTTCTTACGCCACTTCAATCCTCTTTTATAGATGGGTTTTACGGACTTAATGGACCAGCGAGTCAAGTACCTGTAAAACAGAAACAAGATGTCTTTTTTTTTTTCTGCAGTATTAATGCACTGTGTACACAGAAGCACTGGAGAGAAACACAAGTAGAGACAAAGCAGCACCTGTTAAAATGGGGCTTGGACTTCTTTGGGACGTGACCCTCTGGAAGTTTGGGTCTGTGGTCAGGAAACAAACCTTCCACACAGATTAAAAAAAAAAAAAAAAAAAAATTAGGTTTACCTCTAAAAACAAACAGTAAGTTTTAGAAATTAAAGATGTCACATTTTAAGTTTACATCATCCAACTACCAGTCAACGGTGGTTGCAAAGAAAATATCCAAGTAAGAAATTTAAGAATCGCTCATAGTCTGATTACAGTCCGATGGTCGACAATGCCGAGATCATCATAGACCAAGTCAACAGAAATTTAGCTTCAATACTTTTTGTCATGAATAAATGGAAACTGACATGTATAAACAAGTTTTTAGCCCTAATGACCTGTCTTTCAACAGCGACCCTTTTCACAAAACACTATCAAGCTGTGCCTGGTGCATCCTCGTCATTCAATTCAATTCAAAAATACTTTATTGATCCCAGAGGGAAATTAAATGTTGTTGTAACTCATCATCCTGGTTTCATTAAAGAGTTGTTATAGATGCTTATGGCTGTGGGCAGGAAGGTCATGTAGGAAAGGATAGAGCCATACTAATAAGTTAAAAGAAATCTGCTGCGAATGCCTTTGAGCCTGCAACAACCTTGGCTGTCACACCGTGACTTGGAAGGTGCGATATGAGCTTGATTTAGATTGGGGGGGGGGTGTTGTTGTTTTTTTGGTCAGAGGAGAGCTCCCATACAGGTGTCAACGTACAGTTCTAGCGCTTTTGAGAAGAGTTGGACAGGCCCACAACCACTGTCTGACTATTTTAAGTTTTTTTTAACATGTTCAAAATCCAAGCAACAGGGCTGTGTACATCTGCAGCTCACATAAGGATATTGAGAACCTTGCAAATGTTCCAAGACGTTCTGGAAACATTTGGGAGCCTCCTTCATACACCGTTCCCTGACGTCACAGCTCAGTGTGGTACCACATTAACTGACCAACCAAGATTTCACCATCACTCCTTTTGATTACCAGCTTTGCCTTGATTTTAGGGCTGTTGATTATACACCTACTGATGATTCAAAACATTTCCAAACAGCAGTTTTTAGTAGGGATGCACGATATTATCGGCATGGTGTCAGTATCGGCCGATATTAGCGTTAAAAGTTAAATACTGAACATCGGCCATTCCATCAAAATAACTCACTGATATAAAAGGCGCTGTTTTTGTATGACAACCCAGTGACAAGCATGCCTGCAGCGCCAGCACAACTTGATGACGTCACGCACGCCTACCTGAGCTGATCACAGCGGAGAGGAAGAAGTCAAAATGTTGGCGGTGTTGAAGGTTTTTGTTCCGTTGAGGATGTTGGATTCTGAAGATTTTTGGACTACGTTGAGCCTCGCTACATCATCCCCAGTCAGAGATATTTTTCTGACGTACCTTACCCTAAATAAGAGAGCTATGTTCTGACAAAGGAAAGTATATAAAATATCGGTATCGGACAAATAAGTTTTAACATATCGGCCAAAAATCCAATATCGGGCGTCCCTAGTTTTTAGTTCTTCATTTAAACATTTGAACAAATAAATATCTAAAAGGAGGACCACTGATGTCTCCTTTTCTTGGAGTGGAAAACAAAACAAAAAAATCCCACTTGCCCTCAAGGTTATTTAACGACACACTATGGCAGGACTATTCAACAAAACTGCTCAGGGTGCTGCAGTTTCTGAAAACCAGCAGCCCGGGGGTCAGACATCCAGCGATTAAAATCATAAACCAAAGTTTACAATGATCTGTTACCTTTGAAATGTGTTTATTTTATTGCATTGAATCATAAATGCAATTAACAGAACCCAAAACCCAAACCCAGAATAAAAAAAAAACATATATATTTATATATATATATATGTATGTATATATATATATATATATATATATATATATATATATATATATATATATTATTATTATATTGAAAACTGTGCGTAACTGGTGTTAAAGTCTTTTCTTCGAGAGCTAAGTAGAGAAGCTACAAGCTAACTACGGCCGGCTTGTCGTAGTGTTGTCGTATTTGGACACATGCGCAAAACGCTGTGTTCCGTCTAAAGTTTTTTTTTTCCTCGTCGAAAGTTAAAGTAAGCGGTCAGCTTTAGAGAAACCTGTTCTCTGATTTGTGAAAAGAACGCCGTGTTGTGTGATTTTACTGCGAGACCCTCTGACCACAGAGTCATTTTGTGTCAGCTCTCCTTAAAGCGGAAGGAGGCGCCAACTAGAGGGTTGGAGGGTTAAATGTTTTCAGTGTAAAATGCCGCTCTGTTGCTGTTCATTTCTTAAGTGAAATTACTGGAAACTGTTGAGTTAACAACATATTTTTTTGTTTAAAACATATGGCTAAAACTACATTTGATATATTTTGCACTGTTTTGCACTACAATAAAGAAGCTTAATACTTAATTTGTTTATTATTTAAAAACTCTCTGGACCTAGTAGTGGAATGTTCTTAATTCAAGATAACTGATGGCCAAAGGACAACCTATGCTTTTTTTCCATTCTTATTGCAAGTTTTATACCAAAAACATATCGTGATATATATCCTTATCGCCACCCTTCACAATACATATCGTGATATGAATTATATGCCATATCGCACATTCCTAATCCCGACTATTTCCTTCTCATTACCTAACAGTATTAGGCCACTTTCTTGACAAACAATGCAGTTTGACAGCAGCAGGGAAGAGACAAATAAAATCTCTGATGTACACACCCCCCCCCCCCCCAATCCTTCTGATCTAGAATTTGCTGTAAGCACATTTAACATTTTGTGTTTTGTCTGGGAGTAGCTGGGAAAGACTGCACTGTGAGCCAGAAAGTTGGAAAAACAAATCGGCTGTTAAGTCCTATCAATGTCTTGACAGTGAAACTGATTAATACCTTATTATTGCACATTTTACCTGCAAAGTTCAAAAGTCTGCTTAAATGAATGGAGCTTATGGGATTCTCAGCTGTATAAAATACTAAATCTTTTTTTTTTCTTCTTCACAAAATATATAAAAGGTCCAGGCTAATTTTCAACAACTCAACACTATGTTGATGGGACTGTTTCATGTACTTATTCCATACTCCATAATCACAGCATTACTAATCCTAAAGTTACATAAGAAAAGGTTTCCTAAATTTATGTTGTAAAGTAGAAATTAAATTTCAGATTTTATCTATCCTGACATATTCATTTCTACTTTGTCCTTGCCTGTCCAAAAGACAGACACTAACAGTACGTTGTGCGTCTATAACTTTGTAAAGAGCAGATGGTTTTTGGCCCATGTCCTGATGCATACAGACTAAAAATTTACAGAAATTGTACCACATTTAACCATGAGACTAAAAGCAGCTCTGCATCTAAAAAACAGTGTACAATGAGGTCTGACCATACAGAACATGTTTCCAGCATTGCTGAGGGGCTTTCTGTAGGTAAACTAAAAACCCAACAAGGACTAAGTTGCAACAACTACAAATCCAGCCCCACACCAACCTGCTCTTTGAGCCATCTGCACACAAATGGCAATCTTGCGATGCTCCTCAGGGCAAAGACCAGTGATTCGTTTGGGCAGCATCCCTCCATCTGACCTAACGAACTGACTGAGCAACAAAACATCCTGAGAAGGAAACCAGCAAGAACAAATGAACAACTCTGAAGACACGACACACTTACTATAAATAAATATTTAATCCAGGTGTATGTAGCACTTACAGTGTAGGTGTATTTGTGCTGTAGGTTCCATTTGTAGATCGGACACTTGGCTGAGGGATTTGGAGGCTGGGGTATTTCAGGTGTGTGTATGATTTTACCTTCAATCTAACAGAATATTTAACATTACAACAGTTAGTCAAACAGCTGACATAAGTGTACAAGACGGTTTGTACTGCAATTCATTATAAATATAAACTAGAACAAAACTGTAATTATTTATCCAACACCCTAAACAAACAAACAAACAAAAAAAAAAAAGAGTATTTGAGCTAATCCCCAAAGTTTTGCTTACCGTTGTTGTATTACCGTCTTTCGTCTCGGTCACTGTGAATGACACATTGCATAGCATTAAGTTTTAACATAAATAACAATACAAACAATGACACAAACAAAAATATCTTATTTACAACAAAAGATTGAAATACATTTGAGTATACTATACATACTTTGAGTACAGTTAAACCATTATATGATAAAAATTCTTACACTTTCTGAGGTGAAATCTTATTGGAAGCATTTCCCATGCTGTTTTACAAAAAGTCAACAATTTCAAAGGTTTCCCCCTTTTATAAATAATGATAGTTTTTCTGAGGAGTCGATCATAAAAGTTTCACTAAAGCTGCACTCACAGAAACAAATCTACCTCCTATTTACTGAAACCGTTGCTCAATGCTTTTATCTACAGGACATTATTACCAAGGAGAAAACAGATGCGGTTTAGATTTGAGTTTTTAATCACAATTTCCTTGAAAGATTATGTGAACGTGAACCTAAAAAAATAAATAATCTTTATACTGTTGAAAAATGTTGATTATGACGTGATTTTATGTGGCTATCAATGATATTTCAGGTTATAAAACAAACCTTTTCTAAACTTAGCACTGTCAACAACTCAAATCACATGATGACTAAAACCTTTTAATAAAACGTCTCCGTATTCAAAACTGACCCTCCTCGTTAGAAGATAAAATGAGAACCACAGCCAAAACCAAAACTTTAAACAAACCAGACACCTTCATATGCTAACGTGCTAGCCTCATGCTAACAGAACTGGGTAGATAAAATCGTAACGTTTTAAGGTAAATCTCACCTTCGCGGATCCCTCTGCTCTGGATGGCTAAAGCGGAGAGTAGGGGAGCATTTCTCATTAAAACTGGATTTGAGTTGGTGCCAGTAGCACAAAGCTTTAAGCCCGCAAACGACAACCAAACAGATCTAAACATGCTGCGAGCCGCCATGTTTAATTTTTGACCTTCTCCGTTTCCTGTATTGAAATCTCGCGAGAGTTGGAGGAATAACGCGAGAAAATCTTGTAGCATTAGATTTATTTAAAAAACTAAATAAAAACGTATGTATATATGTGTGTGTGTGTAATAAAATAATATAGTTTAATACAAATATGTGCAAAAAATTAAAAAAAAACCACATGTAATTCTGTAACCATTTTTACAAACCAACTCTTTTTACTGAATTTTTCCCATAAGGGTCAGACAGTTTCTTCTAGTGCTTTTCCTCAAAGAGAGGTGGGGTCGGTGTCCATTCTTCTATTCATACCAGGTTCATCAGATGAAAGGAAGAGAGGGATCTACAGAACCATTGTCTGAACATGCCAAAAGGTCCAAGATGCAGGTAAACTCTTCATTCTCAGATAAAGTGGAGGATGAAGTGTCTGATGTTTGATAAAGCTATCAGGAGAAAACTATGTCATTGTCCACTTGCGGTGTTTTTGTTAGCTAAAAGTCAGCATTTATCTCATGTTTTCATCTATGTGCATAAAAGGAGGCTTTAGGGAGACGGGCCTGCAGCTGCATGTCTACATGCAGATTTCGTCTCTTAAAGAAATGATAGTAACTTCAGAACATGAGCAAAGTCATGAGGTCATTTTGAGAACGAAGGCACCCTGGACATTTAACCACTGGTGGTATCGTGCAGCAACATTTTAATGTGCTTTAGTTTGTGTTATCAAACGTAATGATCATAGGCAAGCATGCACCTTTACGAAAGAACATCTTTGTACAGTTCATAGTGGGCCTCAAACAAGAATAGAAGGTAACGTGACAAACAAACTCAGTGAGAAAAATAAAACAAAAATGGATGTAAACAGACCATTTTAAATGTTCCAAAATGGATCTTCTAAAACGTTGAAAACATCGCTGACTTTGGACTTTATCATTCATCTTTGATGGTATCTCAGAACTGGATGTGTCTTTGTGTAGTTGCAGCACAATGAGGACACATGAGTAACAATACTATCAGACCATTTCTTTGAAAAAGTTTTAAGAGGATGAATATGTCTGCAGCTGCTGACTAACAACAGGGCTTTGGTTGTGGCAAAATGATGTGAGTTATTAAAAAGTAACAAAGATTAAAATGAATGTTTTGTATTTTTTTTACTCTGTTAACATGTCATGTATGGATGATACCTATTTGATTATGTTTCTGCTCAAAACTGTTGGATAGTAGTTTCTAGTTGAGGTTTCTTGAATAAAACCAGACAAAATAAAACAAAAAATTAAGTTATACGTGTAAAAAAAAAAAAACAGAATGAAAACTGCATTTGCTTTGCAGGCCATTATATATTAGACCTACTATAGTAATCTAAAACTTTCAGCATCTTTGCCATGTGACTAAGCTAGCTAAAACAGCAATTTAACGTTGACTAAATCTGATTGTTTGGAACAATTTTATAATAGGACTAAATTGGACTGTTTGTTGTGGATTTAAGGTAATTTAACTAATTATGGTAGTAGTAATTAAAATGAATTGGACTGAATTAGTAAGTACTTAAGCTGATACAAATTTGACCTGGTTGCTTCTCTGCACAGTGCCCTAGGATGACTTCTGTTGTGAATTAACTGAGTATAAATAAACTGTGTTGAATTGAGCCGCACGGTGGAACGGTGCTTAGCAATGTTGCCTTGCAACGAAAAAGGTTCAAAACTCATCTAGGATTGTTCTGTGTGGACTTTGCATGTTTTCTCCATGTGTGCTTTTTCCAGGTGCCTAGGTTTCCTCCTATGACATGCAAGTCAGATAAATGACTAATGATAAGTCTATATTTGTCCTTAGTGTGACTGTGTATACATGGATGTTACAAAAATGTGACAGATTTTGTGTTTTGTGGCGAACACGTGATCTTAAGCTGAGAATACATTTTTCATCTGGTAGTTTTGTAAAATTGTATTTGAAACAACACAATATTGCTATTTAATGGCTGAAATGATGCGCAATAACATTTGTGCTGTAAATGAAGCCACATTTATCTGACAGCAACCTAACTGCTGTCAACATGCTAATGCTTGGAAGTTGGAGTTTTAAAATTGGCTCAGCTTTTTTTTCTTGGAACAATGAGATGAAAAATCAGTGGATTCAATTTGTGGAAAACTAGATAGATAAGCTCTAAATGTGATAACAGGATAGACATTGAGTTATGGCTGTTAATTTTGTGTAGAGCTACTTATGGAGGGCTGTAAATCCTCTCTAACAACCACCTCTGCAGTCATTATTTTCCATCCATCCATCAACTTTACCTGTTTCTTCTTTCTGGGTCGTGTGGGTCACTGGTGTCCATGTCCAGCCATCACTGTGAGAGGCGGGGGACACCCTGGACAGGTCTCCAGCCCATCACAGGGCCACATATAGAGACAAACAACCATTCACTCTCTCACTCACACCTAAGGACAATTTAGAGTTACCAGTCAGCCTAACATGTTTTTGGTCTGTGGGAGGAAACTGGAGTACCCGGAAAAAACCCACGCATGCACGGAGAGAACGTGCAAACTCCACGCAGAAAGGTCCCTGGCTGGGATTCAATCCAGCGACCTTCTTGCTGAGAGGCAACAGCTCTACCAACTGTGCCATTTCATTATTTTTCATCATGCAGTTTTTCAAACTTTTATTGAAACCAATCAAAGTGCTGCTATTAAAAGTCTAATGTATATCCATCCATCCATCCATCCATCCATCCATTATCTTTTACCCGCTTATTCCATTTTGGGTCACGGGGGTCGCTGGTGCCCATGTCCAGCAATCACTGTGCGAGGGGCGGGGTACACCCTGGACGGGTCGCAAGTCCATCACAGGGCCACATAGAGACAAACGAGACAAACAACCATTCACTCTCTCATTCACACCTAGGGACAATTTAGAGTTACCAATCAGCCTAACATGCATGTTTTTGGACTGTGGGAGGAAACCGGATGTGTCAGTAATTTTTTTTAAGTATGATTGTGACTCAAATGTGAAAATATAGCAAATTTTTGAATAAGCATTTATCTATGACAGTTTTTCTGACCAAAAATCAGCGATCTTTAGGGTACTAGCAGCTTCTTCCTAAACCAGCTCAAAGTTTGGAGGCATTTTGTTCATTTAGGCCCCTTTCACAGTGAACAACCAAACCACCAACGCACACAAAAGTCTGGCTTTTGTCTTCAGTGGGAAAGAGTTCACTCAGAATTTTTGCAGGTCAAATGACTCTTCTGTAGTCATGGATAATTATCTGACTTAACTTTAGCTTTCAATGGATGAACACATGTTTTAGAGACTTTTATAGGCACAATGTTTTCAACAAAAAAAAAACCCTGTGCCAATTATGTTTAACGTCATTATTTAACTATTTAAGCAGCCTGTAAACAAGATCATTTATTCAAAGTTGCATTTAAAGCAGCGATGGAAAACAATTTTTTATCAGTAGGCCATGTTGATTTACTCCAGTACAGCAAAAAGATGGGCCCAGCATGTCACCGTTACTTATTATATAAACCTTCATATCGCCAATTAAATACACAGTAAACTAAAGGTTTGTTCTGTTTCACCTGAGTGACAACAAAAAAAAAAAAAACAATACTAATTGCATCTTTGTTTATTGTTGGTTGCTTTTAAAGAATTTGCTCAGGTTTTATTGGTTTACTTTTTCCAATGAGGACAAGTGTGTAGCATAGGTCAGAATACAACATTCCTTTTAACATATTAACAGACTTCCTGTCAAGTGACATTTGTGAAAAATACATTTCTTATTTTGAAGCCTTTTATTGTTTGTCTCTGTCAATTAAAATTTAGCTCTAACAACAGCTTAACAGTTGTTAAAAACAAACCGTGCTTTCTGTGTTTTCTAATTTCTGGTTTTAATTTTCTGGGCGTTTTTTTTTTTTTTTTTTTTTTGTAAAACCCTTATTTTTATTTTGTTGTTAAGTCTTGCTTTGATTGAGGACAATAAGGGACAGATTTACATGCCCCTCGGGACATTTTTTTTGTCCTTGTCTGATTTAAAGAGATGGAAGTGACACAAAAAATACAAATAAATAAAAATACCTACACATAAGCATTGATTTTGGTGCATAAAAAAGACAATATATTTCTATATAAACTAAATTGTTTCCCAGATAACGCATCCATTCAATAAGTGAAATGCTTCTACTGTTGTTGCAGTTGTATTTTAATAAAAAAAAAATGGTTCTTACTTTTTTAATTGTGAGACTTTATGTTGTCAAAGCACAGAGGCAGAACTTTCACTTGGCCTGGATTTGAGTTAAGCTCAATAAATGTTAGGAGGTTAACGAGTTTTAAAATTGCTTCCTTTTGCTTTTGGGCATGGCGAACAGGTGCTGTTAGAGTTGCCAAGTACTGCACACTGCAATACTTTAAAAACAACTTTCTTTGAATAGATTATATACATTTAGCATATTTGGGGTTTTGTGCTGCATGGTTAACAAAGATTGATGTCAGAAACGTATTCATCATCACAGCTCCCTGGTTTCACGTGCAAAACCGAGACTCAAGTGCCATTAAAGCCGTGAAGCACTGGGATGCAAATGAACATCTGTGTTCATTTCTTCCATGAAGCAGAGCGACTACGACCACACTGATACCACAAAGACTGCTTTGTAGCGCTGATAAGGTTCTTACGTCTAGGACACTTGGGCAGTCACATTCCTTGAGAGAAGCCCCCAAAAATGTCATTTAGCGTCTGGCCACCTCCTCACAGTCTTTGATATTCAAATGAAACATGGCCCTGTGCAAACAGGCGCCTCAGCTGAGGAAGAGGGGGCAGAGTAAATCAGATAGGATTTCCCTCAGATGAAAAGAGCATGTCTGACACTTTCACAGCGAGCGCTGAGGAACCCTGAAGCAATGTTGCTACGATGTCATGGTGGGAAGTTACTGCCGTGTGGAAAAGGTTAGCGTATTTTTTTCCAGAATAAACTGCTCCAACCCAGCATGGAGCGAGCAGAGGAGATGAGAGCGGAGCGAAGATGAGTGGGGCATGGTCACATCACGCACAAAAAACAACCCACCCTCCGGCATTCGTCCTTTTATCGTCACACTGGTTCGTTTGTTTGGCTTGTAATGTTTTGGTGAGCCTAGACGGGCCCCCGCCGAAAGCTGCTGCTGAAGAGTCTAAACAAAGAGCGATACCGTGGGATCTGAATCAAATAAAATTAGACAACGTTCCTAAATTACAAAAGTGACTCCAGTGATAGGGCTTTCTCCTTCCATAGTCTTTTAGCAGAAAACTTTTTTCCCATGCTGATGGAATCTGGATTTGCTGCAACCAAATTGATGGGACCAGTCTGGTATGCAATTAAGGCATAGCTGTCACTAAGAGGCTTTCCTGGCTGATTAACTTGTAAGGCCTGTTGCATCCAGGGAAGTCAACTGAACACAATTAGCCTATTTCAGGGAGGAATGGGTTTGTTTAAAGGCCTCCGTTGTGGTAAAATGAGACAGAAAAAGGAGAAAAAAGGAAACTTGTCAAAGTAGACAAGTGGAAACAGGAATCCAGCAACCGCAGAGTGGGGATCAAGGTCCGGATGGACTCTCTTCTCTAATGTTAGGTAAAGCTTTCATGCAAGTGACAGGAATCTTTATCCATCCAAGTGTTGACAAGATTCCCCCACACCCCTGGTTTCTCAGCCTTCTCACACACAGCCTTCATCCTACCTATTTGGGAGTACGTGCTAAACAGCACTGGCTTCTTCAGCATATTCATTACTCTTTGAAGAGACTCTTATCCCTATTTTCCTCCACTTGGCTCACTGAGAATGCTGGCTTCTATCAGCTTTCTGTCCCTCACACACTAGGCCTGCACAACAAATCTACACATACACACACCAACACGCAGGCAGCCACATGCTTCCCTGCAAACTGTTTTGCTAACCTGTTTTCAGCCTATTTGTATAATGCAGTTTGCAGCAAAGCAGCTAATTGGCTCCTGAATGGTGTGTTTCAGGTTTGAAAGCATTCTCTGTCTCACTTTGCATCCTGTAGATTTTTTTTAGGTTGTAACTGGTGTTGCACCTTTTCAGTGAGTTGTGCTTGTTGTCCCCCATTGCAGAGCGAAGACGGGAAATCAGAAATCTCCTCCGTTCATTCAATGTGCATGTTATGAGCATGACAACTTGAAAAAGAAGCGAGGTACCGACATGCATTTTCGTGTGAGGGTGCATCGGTGTAAGAAAGGTTCCTTTTTGAAAATGAGGTTGCCACCTGCGGCCTTTCAGCGAGCAGGTCCCCGGTTCAAATCCCGGTTCGGGGGCCTTTCTGGGTGGAGTTTGCATGTTCTCTCCGTGCTTGCGTGAGTTTTCTCAAGGTATTCCAGCTTCCTCCCACAGACCAAAAACATGCATGTTAGGCTGATTGGTAACTCTAAATTGTCCCTAGGTGTGAGTGAGAGCATGAATGGTTGTTTGTCTCTATGTGTCCCTGTGATGGACTTGCTACCTGTCCAGGGTGTACCCTGCCCCTTGCACTGTGATTGCTGGACATGGGCACCGGCGACACCCGTGGCCCAAAATGGAAGAAGCGGGTAAAAGATAATGGATATATATATTGTGTGCACTGTATGCTGTGCACTATGGTACATTAATTTCTTTGTCATCATCTTCATTGCGATGGCCAAAGTGATAAAGAGCATATGAAGTGCTTATAAAAGAGTGAGAAAGGTTACTGGTAATAAGAGTGTGGGAATGGTTTATAAAGCCTTAAATATATAAGTGTTTCCCCTACCATTATACAAGCAGGGCACCCTGTCTCAACAGAACTGTCGGTACAAACAGCAAGCAGCTCAGACCCCCCACCCTTCCTGCGGGGGTTATGTTCTAGACACCCCCGCGATAGGTGAGGGATCACTGTGTATATATATATATATATATATATATATATATATATATATATATATATATATATATATATGAACG
>NC_056509.1:29722256-29768001 GCF_014905685.2 Nematolebias whitei
TATATATATATATATATATATATATAGTATAGTGTGTGTATAAACTGACCCAACCCAAATCAATTGAAGAAACTATGCTTTCTATTTTCTGGCTCCACCATTGTGCCTAGTCGTTATTATGATCGGCTTCCATGTGTAGAACCCAAAGTGCAGGAAGACGAATAAGGCTCCAGTAAATAAGTAAAATAGTTTATTAATTAAATAAACAAAACAAAATGCTGACGGGGCAGCTAACTTCCTTAAAGGAGGACACGAGGAGAGACAGGTCATGAAGCCTTAGGACAAGGACAATCCAGAAACACTGACAAGACACCAAGGGGCTGAATATATACAGACACTAACAAGGTGAAATGAGTGACACCTGCGGTGATTAGAATTAGACACAGGTGCGACAGTGCTGGAACACAGGAGGAGAAAAGCTGAGGGGTGACAGGCAAACATGAGGGAAAACACAACATGTAAGACAAGACCCCAGAAACCCTACAGTCGTGGATTAAATTGCTCTCGCCATTCAACAGTGTTGATCACTCTGTGACACCTTGAAGAAACCAAGTAAAAGAAAAAACTACCTGTAATGCTATACACAGTACCTTCTACCCACTTGCAAATCTTGTAACAAAAATATTAAAGTTTACTCGCATTCCCCGTTCAATTCCAGTCCACAAACATTTTGAAGAACTCATCTAGAAAAATACAAACATTCACTATTCAAATCCATCAGCGATGGGGGACATTGGTGTACCGCTTGCACCAAATAAGGCTATGACAGGCAGTTTTTGTATATTGAACAAAAGTATTGTGTGGTAGTAGACGACATTCACAACATAAACTTCAAGTGTGTAATATCATGTGAGATTGAGCATAACGGTTTAGCCAAAACAGATATAATTGCCATTTTTCAACCTATTGTATTTAGTGGGTAATATGCATTCCTTCAAGGAATAATGGTCCTTTTAATTCAAAATGAAAAAGTCCAATTGCATCAGTGAGAACTATCACGCATGCAACGTAAACTGGTGATTCATAAAAGTGCTTAAGTATTTTTAATGGTGTTTGGATCTGTTTCATGTTGTGCTGTTTACTGACTCTTTACTTCCTACCAGTACGCGTTGCCATGACACTGGCTGCGGCATTCTGACACAGATAGCTTCCAGTCATCTGTGGTTATTTTTAATAATAATGATAAAATAACTTGATTGACTGATTTATGACAGGATTGTTGCTATTTCAGGAGCTGTGACTTTCCAGAGTTTTGCTTGAAATAAAAACGTTACGTCTTTATGTGTTTTAAGTAATGTTTGTGATTCCGGCAGTCAGTCACATGGGGGCTTCAAACATGCAAGAATTGACTTTTCATCTGTTCTGTTTAAGCCTGCATTGGATCATTTTGGCAGGGGAAGTCTACCTAACTTTATAAAGTCTGTATGGCCAGTAAAATTTATCCGTAACTTTTATATATCTGTATATCAAGAGTATCTGTTAAACTACCATGAGGTAAGATTCAGTCAGGTGATGGTACCCACCTGAAAAACATAACCCGCTGTCTTTAACACTATATTTAATCTCAGCAGAACGCCCCATTTGTTAGGGTGTGTTTTTGTGTTTTCTGTATAAACTTGTGAGCTTGGTTTCACTTCAAGCGTAACATGTGGCGTTGCTTCAGCCCTCCTCTGTGTGAGATTTTGACACACTGGGTATTCTTCAGGATAGTTTTTCTATGTGCAGAAATTAATATTGTGAAAGAGAGGATTTTGAACAGACAGCAAGATTTCAGACAAAAAAAAGAGAGCGAGTGAGACACTAAGTGCCAAAATAGGCAAACCTTCAGCCAAACGCCAAATGCAAGAAGTTATTTATGGTTTTCAGCTAAATAAACGTTGTTTTCTTTAATTAACTGAATCATTTTGGAGCTACCTACAATAACAGAAAACTATCATTCCTTGATAAAATGCATACTTCTTATTTATTTCTGTACATATCAGAGTCAGAGATTCTTTATTGTCAATCGCACCTCATGTGGTACATGTGGTGGAGCGAAACTGTGTATGCAGGGTCCCAGTTACATCCGACAATAAAATGTAAAAGAAAAACAATGATACTATCTTTTATTAATATCAATGCAGAAGGTAAATTTTCATGGCAAAACAAGTTGTTGTGCTTTTAACTGTGTTTTTGTGCAAATACTCAACATGTAAAACTGTTACTGTTGAACATTGTATTTGAAATTAAGTTTTAATCTCCAAACTTCTTCTTTTGCCTTTTCCCTCTTGCCACAGTGACTCATCCTCCTCCATCTCTCTCTGTCCTCTGCATCCTCTGTCCTCACCCCAACTACCTCCATGTTCTCTCTAACTGCATCCATATATCTCCTCTTTGTCTTTTTCCTGGCAGCTGCATTTCTAACATCCTTCTACCAATATACACACTGTCCCTCCTCTGGACATGTCCAAACCATCTCAGTCTGGTCTCTCTAACTTTATCTCACCAGTTGTTTAACCTGTGCTGTACATCTGCTCTCATTCCTATCCATCCTTGTCACTCCTAAGGAGAAACTCATCATCTTCATTTCTGCCACTTCCAGTTCTTTCTCCTGTCTTTTTGTCAATGTCTCTGTCTCCAGACCATACAGCAAAGCTGGTCTCACCACTGTCTTGTAAACTTTTCCTTTGAACTTTGCTGACACTTTTTTTGGTCACAAATCACTCCTGAATATTTTTTCCATCCACTCCATCCTGTCTGGACTCTCTTTTCACTTCTTTACCATACTCCCCATTTTCCTGGACAGTGGACCCCAAATACTTGAAGTCCTGCACCTTTGTGACCTCTGCTCCTTGTAGCCTCACTGTTCCACTGACCTCCCTCTCATTCACACACATGTACTCTGTCTTACTACAGCTGACTTTCCTTCCTCTTCTTTCAAGTGCATACCTCTACCTCTCCAAGTTCTCTTCCACCTGTTCCCTGTTCTCATCACAGATCACGTCGTCTGCAAACATCATAGTCCATGGGGAATCCTGCCTGACCTCATCTGTTAGTCGGCCCAGCACCAGAGCAAACAAGAAGGGGCTCAGAGCCGATCCTTGATGTACTCCCACCTCCATCTTGAAGCTATCTGTCACTCCTACGGTACATCTCACCACTGTCCTGCTGTCCTCATACATGTCCTGTACTAGTCTAACATACTTCTCTGCCACTCCAGATTTCCTCATGCAATACCACGCCTCCTCTCTTGGCACAATGTCATATGCTTTTTCTATGGAGTTCTTTCTGACCCTCGCTGTACTTCTCCATCACCATCCTCAAAGCAAGGATGGAAACTGTGGTGCTCTTTCTTGGCATGAAACCATACTGCTGCTCACAGATAGTCACCTCTCGTCTAAGTCTAGCTTCCACAACTCTCTCCCAGATCTTCATCATGTGGCTCATCAACTTAATTCCCATGTAGTTGCTACAACTCTGTACATCACCCTTGTTCTTAAAAATGGACACTAGGACACTTCTTCTCCATTCCTCAGGCATTTTCTCACCCTCAAATGTGCCATTGAATATTTGGGTCAAAACAGTTGGGCATGCCCAGAAAACCTCCCTAGGAAGGTGTCCAGGAGGTATGCTTACCAGATGCCTTAACCACCTCAATTGACTCCTCTTGATGTGGAGGAGCAGAAGTTGTACTTCGAGTCTCTCCCAGATAACTAAACTTTTCACTATATCTTTTAGGGAAAGTCCTGTTACCTTGAGAAAAACTCATTTAGTCCTTTTAGACACTACCCAGACTTTGTAACCATAGGTGAGGGTATAGGAACGTAGACTGACCAGTAAACAGAGAGCTTTACATTGCAGCTCAGCTCCCTCTTCACCACAGCAGACCAGTACAGAGTCCACAAGGCTGCAGAAACTGCAATGATCCATTTCCCATTCCATTCGTCCTTCACTCCTGAATAAAACTCTGAGATACCTCACCCACAACCCGGAGAAGGCCATCCACCCTTTTTCGACTGAGCAAAAACTATTTAACACTTCATTTGATCAGAAATTTGAAACAACAAACTTTCTTGTCCATTGTTTTATTTCCCCATTTTCACATTTACTTTAACTTAAAGATACATAAAGCACCTCAAGCAACCATAGCCACTGGAGAAAATGTGCACATTTTAAAAGTTCGCTTATGTAAAATTTTACAATTTGTACAAAAAATTGTAAACAAAAGCACAAGTTCTGTGTGTAGAGTAAGAACAGATTACCAGGATGGCAGTTGTATGACTTGTGCTATCCTTTCCAACTGCCTTTGGCTTGCTTTATACAATAAAATGCTCACGCCGTAGCATCTTAAGCAGACTGAACACCATGCTTTTAATAACAAAGGACACTTTAAGTTAGACGCGTTCATTTTTTGGGAGAAAAAGTATAAAAAGAAAGCATTTGCTGTCATGGATACGAGTCACCAGTTAAAATGGTTTGCTCTGGATACAGAACTGATGAGAGCTGTCAGAGTGAAAAAAAAAGAAACACTTCAAGGATGTCAGTGAACTGTAGACTTGGTTATGTAAACCTTGAATAGTTTAGACTGCCATAGCTTCTTCCTTTCGTGAGTAATGTTTACACAGTGCCTTTGAATTTGCTGTCGTTTAACAAACTTCTGAGGTTCTCCGTTAACTTTGACCCTGTCTGACCAGCCAGCTAATCTATCCACGTGAGCTGTTGATAGTTCCTTGTCAGACTTTGCAGAACACAACTCTGCAAAGTCTGGTCTGCAACGTTTCCTCCTTGTTTCACCACCGTACATTTCACCACACTCTTTCTTATCTCTGCGTGGACTCAGTGTGTGTCAATCTTTCATTCTTTGCACGGTCGAGAAATCCAGGTCAAACTCCATTGTGAAACCAGACGGTTTACTATGTCAGCAAACATACCTGCATCACACGACGGGAACATCAAACCCCAACAGAACAAGTGAAACCCCTGCACCCCCTTTTTTATGTGAACTCTTTGTGACTTCGGGTCACAGCAGCCGTTTCTTCACCCCCATTAGTTTGGCTTTATCTCTGAGCGAGGTGGACTGTAGACAGGTGGAGCCCAGCAGGGGGCACTGGTGCTCATCAGGTGAAGGTTTGTTCTTCTGACACTGGTTGTCTGCCCCCACCACCACCTCTCCCCCTCCCTGCTTTGCTGCACTCTAGCTACCAGCCAATCACAGAGACCTTGAAGATAAAATATTAAAACAGCCGCACTTATCTTGGGGGTATGAACATATTTTCACAACAGGTCTGGTTGGCTCCATTATTAAAACCACCTCCTGCAGCTGAAGAACAAGTTTCAGTGAGATCAGAGAATATTACCTGTTATAAATGAGACACTTAATGGTTTTTCCTGATGTCCCAAGAGGCTTTTTTATACCTCAGAGACATGTTATGTGGGCACCCTGATGGGGAACAGAACTTGAGCCCCTTCCTCTCCATTTGTCCCAGTTGGGGGTCATTCATTAAAACAACTTGAGACTGACTTTTTTCCTTTCCATTGATTTTTGTTGTGTCTTTAACACCATGTCCAATATATCTTATCCACTGAATGTAAAACCTCCTCGCTTGTGTGTGTGTGCACATGCACGCATGTATGCGTGCATGTGTGTGTGTGCGCATACGAGTGTATATGTGTGCGTCTTGGCTTTTCACGACCAGTTCTTGTACTTTTTTCATTTAACCTTTATTTTTAAAGCCGCTATTTTTATTTATTTATTTATTTATTTTTTAACCTGGGACCTGAGTCCAAATTTTGTATCATAAAAAAGCAAATATTGAGGTATGACAAAAAAAAATCCTTGAAGCTTTGAAATACAGGTTAGTCTCATTGAGCCTCGAGGACTCATTTACAAGAGAGACCTGTTTTTAAAAAAGAATGAAGACAACAGTAGACAACCTTAAAATAAAGCATATGCATTACTAAATAATAAACTGAAGAAAATGATATTAAAAACTAAACAAAAACAGCTAGAATCTGTAGTGCTTATAGGGATCAAATCCTGGTGCTCGTACTGGAACGTACACAGCTGCAGAAAGAAAAGCTTTGCAGAGAGTGGTGAAGGCTGCTCAGAAGTCTGTTGGAGTTAACCTCCCCACCATCACAGACATCTACCTTCAGATGCAGGAAGAGGGCCACCTGCATCATGAAGGACCGCACTCACCCAGCACACACACTTTTTGCCCTGCTCCCCTCAGGAAGGTGGTTGAGGAGCATTAAGTGTAAAACCACTAGACTGAGGAACAGCTTCTACCCTGAGGCTGTTAGACTCATGAATCTCTAACCAGAATAATCACTGTGGAAAATCACATCATGTTGCTGCTGATCTGTTTCATGTTGCTGCTGATCTGTTTCATGTTGAGGTGTTCATGCGTGCTCATCTGCTCACACAGACTCATGTTCGTGCTGCTGTTCAACGTAATGTTTTTACGCTATTAGTGATTAGTGTATTTTTAGTTGATGTTTTTCTTAGTTTGTATCTTAGATGTTATCATTGTTTTTCTTTACATTTTTATTGTTCGATGTAACTGGGACCCTGTGTACATAATTTCGTTCCACCACATGTACCACATGGGGTGCGAACGACAATAAAGAATCTCTGACTCTGACTTCGAGGGTATGGGTTAAATTTGGAGTGAGAACTGCTTTTACGTTAGTTTTTTTATTTGTAAGGTTTTATCTTGGCAATCTCCCTCTGACACAAATAGCTGCTCATGATTTGGTATGGAGATCAACTGAAGGCACGCTCAGCTCAAGATCAGGTTGAATTTTGAGTACCTGGTTCCCACTGTATGTTCTATATGGTTCACGGGTGAATCAGGACCCCCTGGATTTGATATGTATTGTGTCTGGGTGTGTGATTGTTATTCAAAATCCAGGTGAGTATATGTGAGCTGAGACTCAAGCATGTTCTAAGGGTTAAGGTCAGGCTACAGAAAAAAATGGAAGTCAATTCAATATCCTAATAAGGATAGAAATCTCAACTTGTGTGTATGTGTATATGTATGTGTGTGAGCGTGCGTGAGTGCGTGCCCTGCCATGTTGAGAAGTCATACAGTGAACCGCAATCATTCAAGGGTTTCTCCGGTCTTTATGCGTCAGGCTTAATGAGGAGACATTCAGTCAGACAAAGTGACATGATGCAACAAAAGAGTGGATGCTGAAAAAAAGAGCAGATTTTTAAAAGTCCTTTCACCTTCCATTCACTCGCATGTAAAAGTACTGGGCAGTCAAACACAAGGCAAACTCTCTTGAGTAAAATTCCAGCGCCAGCAAACACAAGCCCAAGAGCAGTCAGGGAGGAAGGGCTATGTTTCCCAAGTGCTGCTTTGACATCAAGTGGAAACACACTTGTGTGTTAAATTCTTTCCGCTTACATTAAATAACCACATTTTTAAATGTAGGCCTTGTGCATTTTCACATCAATTTTAGTGTACCACAGCAGGTGCTTGGCTTAGTTGTCACTACATCCTGATCTTTAATCATCTTACCTGTAGTACTGTCTGACCCCTGTTTCCTGGCAGGACTATTAAACCCCACTTGAGTCAAGACATTGTCACACAGTGATAATAACTAATCCATTTAAGATCTCGCTGTGATTCACACACTGACTTTTCTTTTATTATTTTTACAGTCTGTTTTTGGTACATGTGATAGTTTCCCTTGAAAAATGATAAAACTGGAGTCTTTGTGTGATTATTTGGTCCCTGGTAACACAAGCTGACAGTCTCGCTGATGGAACAGGATGATAAAGATCGCCTGGGGCCTGTTGTGTTTTACTTCTTGTCTTGTGATAAAACCCAATATATTTATCAGTTTGGTGCTAAAGTGTAGCGTAACAAAAACAGACATAAGAAGGAGTCATTATGTCTCAGTTATATCAGATATCTGACTACAGATTGACAGCACAAACTATGATTTAGCCATAATAAGTAAGTGAGGTCGCACTGAATGACTCTGTGCATATGTTTTTTTTTTTGTTTTTTTTTTCTATTTCATGCAATCTAAAACTCACATTTAGTTCTGGTTATCATAGGTTTTAGCACAAGGTTGAAGAATGAAGACCAAAATAAACACTCATTGCAATTCATCAAACATCACTTTTTGAAACCGGATGTTTTCTTTCAAGTCATTTTAAAGTACTTAAAAATTTTATTAAATTAATTTTTGAAAAAGATTACAAGTAGAAAAGCAGCATTTAGAAATCTGTCTGTTCTTCACCTAACTGCAAGCATTAGATTTTAAAAGAAATAGTTCAGATCTTCTGGATTGGAGTGCTGTGAAAAAGTTATGAGAAAATATCTTCCCTGTTGTAGATCGACTTCTGATCGACTCTTTGATAGACTTCTGTTTTCAGAAATAGAGTTTAATTCTGACTGGGTTGATGAGCTAATGGCTAGATCGAGCAGGGTCAAAACCAAAGTGAATTTAATCAAAGTTCAATAATCCAGGTAAAAATCCAACAACGTTAATTCAGGTCATCTGGACCGTTTCTTTCTTTTTTTTTTTTAACATTTTGTCTTTCATCCAAAGGACTTCATCAGTCCGAGGAGCCACAATAAACATTTGCAAATCAGATGACACGACTCCAAAGTCATTCATTGATCTATGACCTAGTGCATCCTGGTGCCAAGTGAACTTATGGGCACCCATATGTTCGAACGTGATGTTTGTGATTGACAAACTATGACTAGCACAGAAATCCAACAACAGAACACTGCTCGAGGTAAGATCAGAGAGCCTGTTCATCCCAGTCATGCCCCTCCAGGTCACACTGTCATTACCCACGTGGGCATTGAAGTCCCCCAGCTGAATAAAGGAGTCCCCAGCTGGCCGCCTTCCAGCACCCCCGCCAAGGACTCCAAGAAGGCTGGGTACTCTGAACTTCCATTTGGCATGTATGCACAAACAACCATCAAAGCCCGTCTCCTCACCCGAAGGCACAGGGAAGCCACCCTCTCACCTACCAGGGAAAACTCCAACATAGAGGCGCCAGGTCGGGGGGCTAAGAGTAGACTCAGACCAGCTTGGCGCATCTCACCATGGGCACCTCCAGAGTGGAATAAGGTCCAGCCCCTCTCAAGGAGACTGGTTCTATGCCCATGCTGCACGTCAAGGTGAGTCCAACTATATCTAGTCAGTACCTCTCAACCTCACGCACAAGCTCAGGCTCCTTCCTTGGTAGAGAGGTTGCGTTCCATGTTCCAAGAGCCAGCTTTGGTAAGCTACGGTCAGAACGCCAGCATGCATCATGACTGTAGGTGAGGCCCCCGCCTTCAGCTACTGCACATGGCAAGGTCAGTTCCCTTATGGAAAAAATACATGAGTTTTACATGTGGAAAATTTTCTGGGGTGTCTTCCTAGTGAGCTGTGTCAGTCTGGACAGCCTCCAGTGAGAGGTAGGAGACATCTTAATCAGTTGACTGAAGCACCTCTGCTAACTGCTTTAATGCAGAGGAGCAGCAGCTGAGCTGCCTCCCCCCAGATGACAGTGTCAATGTATACAGAAAGCTAATTTCAGCTGCTTGTTTCCAGGATCACTTACTTTCAGTCATGATCCATACATCATGACTGTAGGTCAGGGTTGGAGATGGTTCAGTGAATCAAAAGCTTCACATTTTGGTTCACTTCATTGTTCACAAAAACAGACCAGATCAATGGCCTCATTACTGTAGATGAGGCCATGACCTGTCAATCTATCTCCCTCTACATAGCATCATTCATGAACAAGACACCCTTAAATTGAAACAAAAAAAACAGTCCCCAATGTAAAGAATCACCACTTTAACATGGTGAAGGGGTTTGAACACTCTAACCTGGGGGCTCTGTTGTCTGGAGTATTAGCCCCTGGTAGAGTCTTCTATGGTAAATTGTCCTCAGAGAAAGGCTCTGACTAAGACCTTGATGGAGAAAATTCCAACTTGTTGCAATACCTCGCCAGGAAGGGGAAAACCGGGGCACCCTCTTTGGAGCCAGGTATTGGGTGGGAGCTGGGTCAAATCCAACAAAACGTCAGGAAGCCAACTCCCTATAGGCCCACCAACTGCAGAGAGAGTAATCAAGGTTGGGTGTCACGCAAGTGGAGTAGCAGGCCAGAGCCTGGGTGTGCTGATCATTGGTGGCACAAACTGGCTATTTACAACAGGTAAGATACAATTTGTTCACAGACTTTCCATAGAGCCACATGTCAAAAGACCTTATTTGTCTTTAATTATATGGGAGCTTTCCATCTGTAACAAACAGATTATTAAATCGTTGCTTGCAAGTAACATATTTTGACCTTAAGGGCAGGAAGACTGTTAAAATGCTATTACACTCAGAGGAATGTATTAGGAGTGAGCAGCATGTCCCAACAGTGCTTTATGTTACAAGTTTCTCTGCATGAAAACCCCACTTAAGTAAAAGTATGTAGGCAATAGCAGTAAAGTGAAAGTACTTGTTGGAACAGTAGATGAGGAGCAGAGATGAGTTGATTAATGGGAGAGGAGCAGAATCATACTTCCCATGCACAAATCTGTTTTTAGTTTTGGATTTTTTTTTCCCTTTAACCTTTGTTTCTTTGGAACACATTGAAATGTTCAAACATTTCTTAACATGAAACAGCATGATTAGTTTAGAGGAAAAATCAAAATGTGGTGCAGATGTTGATGAGTTATAGACATCTGATTTACCACTACAGCGGCTTTTTGTAAGAATTTAAATGCCTGAACTATAACAGACATGTATTTTCTAAGTGAGACAAATCATCTGCTTTGTACAAATCTTAATTTTAAAAGTAACACGTCTAAGGCAGTAAAAAAATCTAGTTTGGATAAAATCTCTGCGATGTGAGAGGTATTTTAGCCAATCTCACGCTCTCTTTTCAAGCTTTTTCTATAGGACCACAAAAATGTTTTCCTCTTCTTTAAAATATAGTGATTTACTCTGTTTTAGCTACTGAAGTGACATAACAGACATGATCTAAAAACGAGAAAAACGTTGCCACTCTTTCTGGGTTTTTAAAAAGTTAAACACCCAGACAGAGTGGTAGAAACAAAATAAAACTGCACATGTTGAAAGGTCCTGTTACTGTATTACAATTATTACAATATCATATCAAGTGGATAATGGAGTTGATAGTGTAGAAGCATTATGGATCCCATGCCAGTAGGGTGAGGCACCCCCTCAGGTCTTGATATAAGTATGGTGCAGAATGGTCATATAGTTGTTGTATCCCTCCTGCAGCAAGTTGACTCACAGCTGTTGTAACCAGCCCTTGAGATGTAATATATCTGCTCTGGGTTGAAGTTAAGCTGATTCAACATATTATCTATCTATCCATTATCTTTAACCGCTTCTTCCATTTTGGGTCCAAGGATCACTGGTGCTCATTTCCAGGTTTCATAGTGCGGAAACAATTTCCAATGAGGTACACAAAATTTGATTAACTACTAGGGAACACCTCAGGAACAAATCAGGAACAAAGCAGGAGTTAATAGGTAGTTAACCAGTACTTACTGAAGAACACACAGCCAAGCCTTATTAGGGGACTACTGGTTAGTTACCTTGTATACAAAGAGGAACTAATCAATAACTAATGGGGAATAAAACCAGTAATCACTATGAAACAGGTTTTTGACCATTGCGAGCTGTGACCTCACTGGTGCAGGGTTTATTCAGAACTCACATGGAGAATTTCTCCTCTGCTTCTGTGGTAACAAACCAGTAGTCCTCCAATTAGGCTTGGCTGTATGTTCCCCAGTAAGTACTGGTTAACTACCCATTAGCTCCTGATTTGTTCCTCTTTGGTTTTCTTAGTAATTACCCATTAATTCTTGATTAGTTCCTCTTTATTTACAAGGCAATTAACCAGTAGTCCCCTAATAAGGCTTGGCTGTGTGTGCCCCAGTAAGTACTGTTGAAGTATCCATTAGCTCCTGATTCATTCCTTAGGCGTTCCCTAGTAGTTAAGCAAACTTTGTGTACCTTATTGTAAAGTGTTACCCACTGTGCAAGAGTCAGGGTACACAATGGACAGGTCAGAAGTCCATCACAGGGAGACAAAGAGACAAACTAGACAGACAGCGATTCACTCTCTCACTCAAACCTACAATGTAGAGTTACCAGTCAGCCTAACATGCATGTTTTTTGTCTGTGGGAGGAAACCGGAGTACCCGGAAAAAACTCACGCATTCACAGAGAGAACATGCAAACTCCACCCAGGAAGGTCCCTGACCAGAATTTGATCCAATGCTAGGTTCCCTATGGCTTGTCCCCACCTTCTCGCTGAGAGGTAACAGCCCTACCAACTGAGCCATTGTGCTGCCCAAGATATAATCGATTAGGAAATGATCAGTGGACCTGGCTGGTCATGGAAAGACCACACCAAGAATATATGTGGCTATCTAATCCTCTGTTGGTTCTATATGATGTAATGACCAGAACTTTGACAAGATACATCTAAGTTGTAGATAGGTGGTCTTATTGAAAACCTGTACCAAGGTGCTGACTCAGGAGGTGTAAGCCATGTACAGTAAAAGCAAACTGTCACTGACAGGTTTCCATATCAACTGTGTTATTCAAATGACCTTCAGAGTTGCTCTGAAGTCATAGCCCGTGGCTCCCCACAGCCTAATGTCAGGAGTAATGTGGTCTGTCAAAAACATTGACAGGATTAGCCCTCTGTCGTTGGTTCTGCTATATGAGCACTTGATGGTCAACCATGGTACTGTAGATTCTTCTCCGAACATAGTATGATGCCACTCGTTATCAGTCCATGCCTCATGGTTCAGCAGCACACCAAACCCAGTCGTCTCTGCTCTGATGTTAATTGCAGCCTATGCATGGGATGGTGAACCCATATTTTGACTGATGCCAGTCACTGAGACACAGGGCCAGAGTGAGACTCATTTTCAGCCCTGGAGTTTCATGCCTCAGACTGGCCCACTTTAGATCACGACCTATTATTATTAAAATCGTAATTATAACCTTACATCAGAGGGGATTCTAGAATCTCCCCTTTAGGGGCACTTTAGCCCTCAGTTCTGACAATGGCTCTTGGCTTGAACAATGTGGTGACCATTGGCATCAGAAGCATTTTTATTGTGGAGGGGGGACACACTGGTGGGGGGGGGGGGGGGGGGGTCTGGGGGTTGTCCCCCAGAAAATTTTGAATAAAGTAGATGCCATTTCCTGCATTCTGGTGTATTTTAACGGGTTGTTTAACATCTAGTTTTACCTATATAAGTAAACACTTGATTCAATAACTATTTTAGCATTAATGGCACAATAAGAAGTAGTCTGACCAATAGTTATCCTTGTGTGAATAGAGCACGCTCCGCTTCTCTCACACATCCTAGCCACAGTCTAAGAAACATATTGTAACCTAAGTTAACTTTTAGGTGAAAAAAATCACTAGCCAATAAGAAAATATAATAATAACCACTCCTTCTTACCAATAGCCTAACATAAAGCAATATAATCATGATCCATCATGTTTATTAGTAACTTAAAATACCTGATTAAAACTCCAGTAGTGGGCAAGATCTACTGTAACGTTACGCAGTAGGGTCACCAGACAAACATGTAGCATTAACACAGTATGAACAACATAGGAATTGTTTCTATAAGAACATTATCAAATATTTTATGTGAACAGTAAGATTGTTCCTCCCACGAGGAAATGTAACACAGGGTGAGCTAACCTCAGACATAAAAACAAACAACGATAGTTGTTATGGTGGAGGTAGAGAAGCTCACGGCATTACCTGAGGCATTTAATGAGACATTTATGCCTTATCAGCCAACATTAAGGCAAAGAAGACAGGGGGGAAAACAATACATTCTAAACTACTAATAAAATAGTTACTGCATTAGATGTATTCATTCTGCAGATTGACACAAGGCAAAAACTCTCAGTGAAATTCAGTATGTAAGAGTGTAAATGTTATATTACACAACCTATTAAACACTTTGTACAAAATCAGTTTAGTTTTAACAAAGACTAAACTTACACAACTAGGTTCCCACATATATCTACATATGAAACATACAAAACAATGCACAACTAGCTTTAAGCACCTTCCTCAGCCATCTGGAGAAGGTAAACACCTATGTGAGAATGCTCTTCATTGACTACAGGTCAGCATTCAACACCATCATTCCCTCCAAACTGGTTTCCACGCTCACCACACTGGGCCTGGAGAAGTCCACCTGCTGCTGGATACTGGACTTCCTCACCAACAAACCACAGGCAGTGAGAATCATCGGTCACCTCTCCTCCACACTAGTTCTAAGCACTGGTACACCTCAAGGCTGTGTCCTCAGTCCACTCTTGTACTCTCTATTTACACATGAGTGTATCCCCAAGCAGAGCTCTAACATCATCCTCAAGTATACTGATGACACACCATCTTGGGCCTCATCACCAACAACAATGAGAGTACCTACAGAGATGAGGTGAAATCACTGACCAGCTGGGTGTCAAGAAAATAACCTCTCTCTTAATGTCAGCAAAACAAATGAGATGATAATGGACTTCAGGAAACAGTGTGGAGGCGAGCACTCCACCATCTACATAAACAACATTAAGGTGGAGCAGGTCAGCAGGTTCAAGTTCCTCGGCATTCACATTACTGAGGATCTGTCCTGAACATTACATACAGACACTGTGGTCAAGAAAGCTCGACAAAGACTCTACTTCCTAAGAAGACTAAAGAAGTTTGGTACAAACACCAGCATCCTCACTAACTTTTATAGGTGCACCATTGAGAGCCTGCTGACAGGCTGCATCACAGGATGTATGGGAACTGCCCCAGTCAGAGCAGGAAAGCTCTACGGAGGGTGGTGCAAACAGCAGAGGACATCACTAGTAGCAGTCTCCACACCATCCAGGACATCTACCACAGCCGATGTCTGTGTAAATCATGCATCATCATTAAGGACCACACCCACCCAGCACAAGGACTCTTCCATCTACTACCCTCAGGCAGATGATACAAGAGTCCATCGCACACAAAAAGACTCAAAGACAGTTATTATCTATAAGCTGTCAGATTACTGAACTCTCGATAAATAACACTGAACAACTGGCAATAACATTGCACCAAGCCACATCTGTGACAACTAATATGAGTAATATTACCTTATGACTGCTAGTATGTTTATTGCTGCTGCATTATGTGGCTGTATTGTGTATGTCACTTAACTTATCATCATAATTAATCTTAGTGTTACTCACTACCTGTGCAATAACCTGTCACACAACCTGTGCAGTTTATGTTAGTTACGTAAATATGATGTGCATTTAAATTTATATCACTACCTTGAAATACTTGTTCATACAAATTCATCCTACTTGCACTGTTATATTATGCCATGTTGTCTACTATTTTTTCTTTTGGACCTTGTAAATATTGTATTTACTTTTACACTTTTTTGGTACTTTATTTTGTGCCCTTATTGAATGCTTTAGTATTGTTTTAGCGAGACAAATCGGTTCTTCTCATCCTGAACATTTCATTGTACTGTTAACCTTGTGTTAACCTGCATATGACAAATAAACACAACTTGAACTAAGCATTAACCTTTAATTTAACCATTAAGCATACAAAGTAATTAGGACAGAAAATGGAGGATTTACCTGCAGTTATTTTCGTAGAGATGAACATGTGGTAGCTACTTTCTGTTTATAACTTTTGTGATCAGCTGATGGGGTCGGTCGCTGGATTTTTAACATTTTTCCAAACTCTGTTTAGTTTTTGAAAAGGCATAAACTGTATCCCACCCTCTACACTCAGTGTAACACGTGTCTGGATTGTCTGTTCTCCACTGACAAGGTTTAACCATTTTTTTTCTGATGATTTTTCACAAAAGCCCTCTGACTGCAAAGCGTCCGGGCTGCAGCCCAGCTCTGCAGATAAGGGGCGTTTATCTTCGGGACAAATTGAGGTTGTTGATTGGTCATTTGCTGACACACCTACTGGATTGATTGACATGTCACGTGGCGAATCGGATTCATAAAAAAAAAAAGAGAGAGAGCTGCCGCCGGCCCTGGGTAGATGTGGGGTGGCCCAGGAGCAGTGGTAGCGGTAACAGGGAGCGCCGGCCCTGCAGCCCACAAATCAGACCGGCCCACCGGGAAATCTCCAAGCCCTCCTGATTACCCACTCCGGGCTTGTTGAGACACATTGTGGGGAGATATATTGAGTGTTGGAAAATTGTCTTATACCTTTTTCCAATTGTCAGTAGCAGATGTCATTATGTTCTGTGATTCTTGCTACACTTGCCATACCTTCCCTTGATGTGGTATGTTTTGGAAGACTGGAACCGTCACAGCATGGGTGTCCTCAAGTTGCAACATTCACTGTAACATCTGTATGGCTCAAATGCCTGGTAATGGCAAGAAACGACCAACCAGTCTCATGCAAACCCACAATGTGGCCCCTATCTAATACCTCCATTAAGTGCTGGTAATCCTATATAATGCATCTACAAGACATCCTCTGCATCTGGTAACCTTCACTCACTGTTTTGACTGATTGTTAGACAGTCTGGCAACTGTGGGATAACACTGTTGCTCCACTCATGATGCCACACTTATGTCCTCTGCTGCTCGTTCTATGCATGCTAGCCCCTTGCAAAGTGAATTTATACATACCCATCACTGTTCTACGTGTGAAACAAATTATGTCCAGATTGGACCATTCATCTCGTCAACTGTTTTAGTCTGTGAATGTATAATGCATGTTTTGAACAAAACAGCTTTTATGTTTACACAAATTGTGCACTAATAAAAACATAGTTATGAAAGTGATATTTCATTTTTGTCATCAGTTCATCCCAGATGTTACCCATTGGAGGTTTGACTTACGGTTACTCCGTTCAGTAAATTCTTATTACCCAATATTTGGCTCAAAGCTGAAAACAAAGCTTGCATTTCATTTAAGGGATGATCGTTGGGGGATTGTTTGATTCTAACTCCAGTTTAGCATACTAATTTTTCATTTTGAGTCATAACACTCACAAGTATTGTGGGTGAGTTTTTGGATCTAGATGTGAAGAGTTTCCAAACTCTCCTCCAGGTGGTTTGAATTTATAAGATAGTTTTGTCTATTTGTTCTTTTGTTGTGTTTTTACCTCTGGTACTTGTTCTACAAACAAAGCCAAGACCTCAGACCTAAACTTTGACATCTTGGTGCTTCTTCTGTGACTAAATCCCTGAAAGACATAGCAAATGTGCCAAACATTGTTCTGCTACCCCTCCCACAACTGTTCTGTAGTTTTGTACAAAATCAGTTATTTATATTGTTTGATGGCAAAAGAGAAGTCGAGGAGTTAAAATTAGGCAAATACATACCTTTCTTTTTTTCCCCCTTTGATATTTTGATGTACTTTGTAGTCCCACAATTAAATTCAATCTCAAACATGTATTTAACGTGGAAGAAAAAACACCAATTTGCAAAGCAAAGTCAGAAAACAGTATTGTATTAAGAAAATGATTTGAAATGGAAGCAAGTCACTGTTATGATTTAAAAAAAACTCATCTGCAGTTTACAGCTATCACAGTGATGTACTGTAGCTGATTTTGTCTCGTTTTTGCTGTTTTTGTTTAGTTTTTAATTTCATTTCTTCTATTTACTTGTCATTTTATTTACTTTTTATTGTTTGTACCTCATGTGTGTTCTTTGTTTAAAACAGATCTCTCTTGTAAATGAGTCTTCGTAGCTCAATGAGACTAACCAGCATAGGCTAAATAAAGGTTGAATGAAAAATATCAAACATAGGTTTCATGGTTTTTTACACTTGATAAAAGATAATTCATTTCAAAAAGTTCAGAAGACTTCACAGTCAAAAGTGTAAAACCTACTGACACTAGTGGATCACAAGGTTTGTTCTCATCTGCTGTCTACTGAGATTCAAAGAAACCAACATCGTTTCTCCTGCTTAGACGCCTGTTTAAGAAAATCTGTCCAACTGGCAGGAGTCCATCTACAAATGTGGGATGATTCTCTTTATTCTGGCAAGCACAATGATCTCAAGCAACCAGAGCTCACAGGGTACCTTCATGGGCTGTGGCAGTGGAGAGAAAAGAAAGGGTTTAAGATGAGAGCGAAGAGCAAGAAAACACAGAAACACTGTAAAGTACCCGGAGAACAAACACAAAGTACTCTCAGCTGATCTCGTTATGTCTGATAAAATCCCTGCCGTCACAGCCTCCGCATTTGATTGTACAGGCGAACAAAACACAAAAGCATCAAAGAGCCCGAACCCTCATGTACCGTAGCCATGTGTTTCATGAGCCTTTTTTATAGTGCTGAGCACACAGCTGTTGGAAAGATGGGAAACAATCTGTCCAGGTTTGGAAGCGGATCATTTCGTTCTCAAGTAATAAAATATTTAATGTGTATGTTCACATAAAAACCTGGATATTAGAGTCCCTTTAGGAAAAGTGGTCAGAATTACAGCATTTAAAGTTGGATGATCCTCAAATTGTGTTTGAACACATTGATACTAAAAGCACTGATAAAATAATTTGTTGAGGTAAAAAAAAAAAAAATACAGAAACAATGCCAAACAAACCCAAACAAACAAACCCAATCTAAATGGGGATTGTGAGACAATTTTTCCATGTACAGGCATGTTGATAAAACTAGTTAAAAAAACATTTTGGGGGGAAAATTTGTCATTTTAAAGCAAAATTTCTGTCACATCTCAAGTGAAATGTGATGCAAGAGAAATTATATATAATAATAGAATGTAATTGTTAATAAAGAAAAAAAACAAAAAAAAATTTTCATATCAGTTGTTAATGTGTCCTTAAATTAAAAATTTGTGAAGAGCTGCCATCATGTATTTGTTTACCTACAGAACAGCTGAAGTGAGTGAAAATGGGACAGTGATCGTGACATTAATGGAAGAACCATTTGGGATGGAGAAGTCAAACAATTTAAATGTATAAGAATGTATTTACATTCAGATTTGTAAAGTATATAGATTGAAGTTTCACTTTTAAAACAGTCTAAACAAAAGAGATTTGATCACAATGTGTATTTTACCCACCGTCATTAGTTTAAACCGAGATCCCTCTGATTGCTGTCTGCTGCAGGTAAGATGTAGACTACTAAGAACTCCTTCACTCCTTATTTTTAGTTTTGTGACATATTCTCATAGATTGTTAATGGAAAATGTCCACAGACCAACCAAGTCTTTGATGCAAAAGGCCGCCTATAACAAAAGTAATTGGGGTACAAGTTTTTTTGTTTTTTTTAAAGCACAAACTGCAGTGAAATTTCTGAGACTGTAGATATTTGAAGAAAAAAAAGAAGCATACTCTGTTTGGTCTTATTCCCACTCAGACTAGTCATTAAACTGTCAATCAGATCAAAATTAAAGTGTATTTCTCCAAACTGGGGTAATGTAAAAGCTATCCACAGCATGTAAGATGCTGACTGCTTATCAACTTCCAATAGAACCCTACTTAAAAAATAGGAACTATTTCTTACAAAGTTAAATTAACCAACCAGCTTCTCACAGGTTTAGTAACTGATTACATTAACTTTTAAAAAACTTTTGAGAGAGAGCCTTTTAGGATTTTCTTTTGCCTCCAAATTCTGCATGTTGTTACTTTCACAACATTTTTGTCTGTTTAAATAGATCTTATTTGTAAAAGAGCCTTTGAAGCTCAATGTATTTTATCTGTATAAATAAAGGTTGAATTGAACTGAATAAAAATATCTTTTGGAAACATAAAACAATCACAGCTTCTTTAAAGACACATAAACCAGTAGAGATGTCACAGCTAAGACTAAACCAGTGGTTTTTGACATTGGAGTCAGGCCCCAAACATCAAATTAGGGGTTTAAAATGAAATTCGGACTAAAATTACATTTAAATTTTTTGCTATTTGCTTTTATTTGCCATAGTTGTGAGATAAATTATGCTATTACAAGCCAATTAAAGTAGCATATTATTTTTCTATAATTCTCTTATTTAAGTTGCCTAATTGCATATTTTTCTGATAGCTGGTGGTCACAAGTTTGAACCACGGGTATTTTGTGGGTCTGAAGCTGGAAGGGGGCAGCACGGTAGCTCAGTTCAAGCTGTTGCCTCTCAGTGAGAAGGTCGCCAGTTCAAATCTCAGCCTGGGCCCTTCTGGGTGGAGTTTACATGTTCTCTCTGTGCATACGTGGGTTTTCTCCAGGTACTCCTGTTTCCTCCCACAGACCAAAAACATGTGTTACTGACTGGTAACTCTAAAGTGTCCCTAGGTGTGAGTGAGAGTGAATGGTTGTCTCGCTTGTCTTCCTGTGATGGACATGCGACCTGTCCAGCAGCGTGTCCTCGCCTCTCACACAGTGATAGCTGGATATGGGCACCAGTGGCTCTCACGACCCAAAAAGGAAGAAGCGAGCACAGATAATGGCTGGATGGAGCTGTAAGGTTTGAGAACCCCTGAAGTAAACTAATTACTGTATTAGGCTTCTGGTACATGTTTTTAGAGGTAGGAGTGATATCAGTATCTTTCAGCCAAAGATGCCTTTTCTAACTTCTCAAACAATTAATTTAAAGACTGACAGAAACGATGCACAGCATCTATTAAAGCCCTGCTTATCATCACATATGTCTGGATTTGTCTTCTTCAGAAAGACATTACAACACGACCTGGACCTCATACATCTCCATGCATCAGCCTACAAATCTCCCTCCCTGAAGCAGAAATGTGGCTCTGATTATTGGAACTCTACACTGAATAAGTCTGGGGGTAAACCTTGGGAGGCGCAGTTTAATGCGAAACAGATATACTGTACATTTAGCACAATGAGTCTTAATTTCAATGAAGACATTAGTCATGATCTAGAAAATTACCTTAAACGCTTTTGCTATGGGCTGTGAATGCTGCTGTTCAAATCCAAATAGCAGACAGTCGTCTCCGAGGACAGAGACAGCATTGGCTGCATGCTGAAGGAGTCTCTCCCTCTTTCTATTTTTTTTATTTTCCCTGAAGCAATATCTGCCCCGCCCGAAGTATCTGAGGTCTCAGTTCTGAGGATGTGTGGAGCTTTCATGTCGTTGCCAACGATGGTCATGAGAAAGTTAAACCATCATTAAACTCATGCATTGACAAAATATTTGCTACCTTCTTGTCAGTAAATAAACGCCCTGAAATATCTTTGGTGGGAGTTTGAGCTGCCAACATTTGAGGAGTTTCCCAACTGCACCTAAGCCTGCATGAGGGGAGGTTTTACCCTTCCCCTGGTGAGTTAGTAAACAGTGTCAGCTTCACAATTTCTTCATGATACATAGTAAAGTTTTAGGATATTGACTTATATATCAAAAGCATATAGTATGGTTTTAATCCCGTTAAAACACAGACCAGTGATTTCCAAATAATTTAAATACTAAAAATGATTAACAACAATACGGATAGGACCTTAAACATGGGAACAGAACATTATTTTACTTTTTAAACAGTGATTTTAAAATGAAGTGTTTTATAGTGCTTTGGAAAGGTTATAAACAGTAAGCGTTTTACCTGTTCTAGATGCATTTTTGAATAGCCACAGTTTGGAGAACTAGAGAACAAATCTGTGAGCTAACTGCTAGACCAAGCAAGACTGAAGTGGATCCAGTCTAAAACATTTATACATTCATACAATATTTTTTTATAGACCTTTATGTTGTCAGTTTCACATTGCATCATTATTCACAGATAATTTTATTGATTAACTGAACATACAACTAGTGGCAAAAGCAGCATGCTGCATCACTTCATATGCAGCCTTGATCCCTTCCTTCAGGAAAGTTGTAATATTTCTGCCAGAATACTAGTGCAAGACAATTTTGTCCACATTAAAATGGTTTTAAAATCATGTTTGCATGAAGATTGCATGTTTTTTTGTTGTTGTCATTTTAAGATTGCATCAATCCATTTCAGGCTTAATTTACCAACAGTTTCCCACAGGATCATTAAAGTTCTATCTTATCTTATCTTAATTTTGCACAGATTAGCCATTAGCTCATCAATCTGGTCAGAAATAAACTCTAATTTCTCTATACTCAGGTTGTTCAAAGCAATATCTATAACAGGTAAGATGTTGATTGTTCACAGAATCCCACTTCAAAACGTTCAGAATATCCCTTTATAGTTCAAAGAAACTGCAACCAAAAGCAAAACTTGTGTTTTGGGGTAAAAATGCTTTCATCAATCTCTGGCTGTCATCAAACTCTTCCATCTTACTAAACTGTAATTTGTTGCCTTTTTTAAAGTAACAAATGGTTATTTTGTAATATTTCCACAAAATGTTGTTGTTTTAGGTTCAGAATGGCAACAATAAAAATGTCTAACCTGTGTTTTCATGTCAGCTTTTAAAAATAGTTTTGTAAAGGAAAGCGCTGAATACACTGCATCTCTAAGTATAAATGATTTTAGTAAACCTATTTAAACAAAACATCTATACAATGAAAAGTAAATTCATAAACTCTGGACCTGAGCTCATTTAAAACTGTTCTGAACATTAAATAAAAACTAAACTCTTTGTAGAAATCACCAACATTTTTCATTTTTTAAAGGACAGACACCATCTGGCTTGATTTCATTTACAGGCTCATTTATTTCAGCTGATTGATCCAATTCTGCCAATACTACAGCAGCATGACTCTGTTGGTAAGAGTCCAAGCGTCTATGGCTCTAAATGGGATTAACATGTATAAATAAAGGTTGCAGACCTGTCACCTATTGAAACCATTTGTTTCATTATGAATCAAAAAAATACATGAAAGCACCGTCTGCTGCAGCTAAAATATTTTATAGAGCAAAAACAGGGCAAAACCATTTCTCTTTCTTTATTTGCCAAACACTTCGAGAACTGTTAAACACAATTGTAAACTTCACATTGTTCCATTCAATTATTTTTTTTCATGCTTCCTATATAAACAAAATATCCAAATTTGATGCAGTTTGAACTTGGTTTTTAATGGATTTTATTACAACACATGAATCTGAGCAACTCTTTAATCTTTCTGATAAAGCCATTTAGAGTGGGCACATTTATCACTAGATTTAAATCAATTCAATAAACCCTTGAAACCATTTGACCTGTTTTCATGAGGAGTGTTTGTGAAGATAAGCCAAGATGGAAAACATCTGCTTTGGTTGCGGTGTTGTTTGGTTACACTCGGCCCCATCACGTTATCTAACAGGCCAGTCGTGAGGACAATTCAACAGAAAGTTGTCAATCCAGGCACTTATTCTGCTGAAGACACATGCAACCTCTAACCTGAGCAACTAAAGTGAAACTGGTCCCTGAACGTTTCACTGGGACTTCTGCCAGAGTGCAATTTCCCTGGCCGCCAATCAAACCAAAAACATCCCCCGGAGCTGTCCAACGGGAGGACTGTTTGTTACAGCCTGTTTGTGTTTTCAAAGAGATTTTCTCCAGACGCACAGAAACAGAGCGACTTACTTAATCAATTTGAAGTTTTACATCAGTCCTAACCCTCGTGTTTACGTAGATAATACAAGTTTTTTAAAAGCACTACTACCACAGCTATGTTCTCCTCTGCACGGGTGTAATTCTTTGGCATCATTCACGTGTTTTTGCTGAATCCCAGCAGGGAATTGAAGGATAATGAAAATCACAAAAACCTACAGTGTATCCCCGGCTGACTTATTAAGACACACGTAGGAATGTTTGTGTTGCGTATAAGTCTATATTATTAAATCAGTTTGGGACGAAGTAAAAGTTTAGAAAGTTCCCAGGGCACATGTCCGGGGGCCCGAGCTTTACAATTAGCTTTTAAGGACGTCAAAAATCTGAATCTTTTTTTTTTTTATTCCAGCATGGGATCCTAGTGAATCCACTCCAAGCAGAATATACCTCTATGGACTGGGGCCCTGCTGGAAATTAAATTACCTCTTTCCCAGAGAGGCACAGCGTTTGCATGAAAAAACAACAGTCAGAATAATAATACTTGTTAGATCGTTATAGATTATGCTGATTAATAGACACACACGCTCCCCTTCAGCTGTTGTAGAGTGTTTTGTTAAAGTTTGCATTACGCTCGCTAAAGCACACCGAGGGGATAATTTAGTCTGTGTGGTAAAGCACGGGAAATGTATTTTTCACCAGTGTTGCTCTAACTTCATGCCTGTCGCACAGGGCCGACAGTTTGACCCCTTGAAACCATGAAACTCCCACAGCGCATGTACTGTATAAGAAATGTGCAGCCATGTGTCGCATTTGTGTAATGTAGCTAAAATTGCACTGTCAAAACTGATTTTAAAGTTTTTAGCTTCAAGTGTAGGCTGCTGGGAAACCCAGCAGCTGCTTTGCTGCTTTATTGTTTGATGCAAAGTCACTGCTTTGTGATTAACGAGTTTTTAGTGGTACAGCCTGCTGGTCTGAAATTTGGTGACTCGTGATTACTTCTCTGTCATGACGTCAACATTTTGGTTTTAGTATATGAAGAAAATTATTCAACTAGCTGATCTTAAAGAGCTTTACAGTACTGACTAGATTAATTTATTGTGGATTATCTTACTAAGCAGTATCAGTAACTCAAGGTCAAGGTTTCTTTAGTCATTTGCATCACATGTGGTGCATGAGGTGGAACAAAATTGTGTACACAGTTATATCCAACAAAAATATAAATTGCAAAAGAAAAACAGTAATAAGATCTAAGATATGAACTAAGAATATGCTAAACACGGAGCTGCAGCTCAGTAATGTGATGAACTGATTACCGTATTTTCCGGCGTATGAGTCGCTCCTGAGTAAAAGTCGCATCTGTCAAAAAAAAAATCATGAAGAAGAAAAAAACATATATGAGTTGTTCGGCGTATAAGTTGCATTTATTATGCGTTTATTTAATGGTCAAAACAACTTCATTTCACCTGGGCGGCGTGGCGCCATCCATCCATCCATCCATCCATCCATCCATCCACCCATCTATCCATCATGGCCGGAGCCGCTAGCTCTCCAGCGTTCCTCCGCCTGCACCAGCTGAGTGACGCAAGCGCCCACAGGAGGACTCACTGTTGCAGTTCTTAGAAATTTAAAGTGTCAGTCAAAAATTGCATTATGAATATGGGAAAAGTGTAAATGAGTCGCTTCAGCATATAAGTTGCAGGACTGACAAATCTATGCAAAAAACTACGACTTTTCTGCCGGAAAATATGGTGTATTAGTATGTGACTGCCTGCTCGTGGGATTAAACAACAAACATGTTTATTACAGAGGAAATATTGATGGTAACGTACAGCAACTTTGTAGTTTTTTTTTTAAGTTAACCACAAAGAGGGTGGCTAAAGTGAGTTAATTCGTTAAGTTTAATTGACGACACACTTTTAATGCATCTCACTCCACTTCTGTCCAGCTGAGTTCTGCTTCACGCTTCTTTTGCTTCCTCTCGGCCCACTTCATTTCAGAATGCTTACGTCTGTGGCCAACTTCATCTGTGATTTATGAATGGGAAGCTTAAAGATGGACTGGTCTGTGCGGTCATTTCACAGAACTGTCTATAATTGAGCCTTTAGTCCACGATCCAAAACAACGTTTTGGTCAGGTTGAAGGGGCAACAAGTTCAGAAGAGAAATCTTTTTCCACAGCGATACTCAGAAGTTTGCCCTGAAAAATCATTAGGTGACCCAAAGCCAGAAGGGACAAGTAAACCCACCTGCAAGTTATGGGTGTATCTAAAAGTCTCTTCCCAGCAGGACATGCCTGAAGCATCTTCAAAAAGAAAGGTGGCCTGGAAGCATCTGAATCATATAGCTCAGTTGTCTCTTCAATGTGGGAGAATAGCAGCTTCTGAGCTCCTCCCAGACAACAGAGCTACTTTTTAAAGAAGACTCATTGTAGCTGATTGTTTAAGAGCTTTCAGATTTTTTTCAGGCATAATCCATACCTCATTGGGGAGGGTTAGTATCCAGAACCAGTTTATCAAGAATTTTGCTTTTGCAACTTGGCTTGTTCTTCTTCACCTTGAGCCGGTTCAGTATTCTCAATACTACGGACAAACCCTTGATCCATTAATCCATATCTTGCTTCATTCTACCATCAACAATGAACAGGACATAAATATATTGTACTTAAGCTCCTCTGCTTGAGGACAAGCTTTTAACTAAAACATCTCTTTTAGTCATGTGGTTTTTTGACCAGATCAAAAATACTTCTTCAACCTCCCAACTATATCAGTCTAAGTCAGCAGTTCTCCACCCAAATCAAGCCCAACCAGGGACAGGCTCTGAGTTCATTCTTGAGGTGCCTAAATGTTTGCCAGAACCTCCTTGGTGTCAGCTAAAAGTCTTTTGCCAACTTCTTTTAACTAGATCTGCAACTGTTGAAACTGCAGGAGCTTCAAACTTGATCAATTCTTCGTCTTTTAGGATACCCTTCCAAACCAGTTTGTTTCTCTTGAGTAATCTGTGTCTTATCAAGTTTTAATTTTTATGGGTGCGGGTGCCCGGTATAAGACAGTTTTTCTTATTATTAAATAATGCTGTACAACGTAACTCAAGAAGAAGCTATAAAAAATTAAAATAGAAAATGTTTCACTGTAGAGTCAAACACGTTTGTATGGGCTCAAATTCCATCCATCCATCCATCCATCCATCCATCCATCCATTCATCCATCCATCCATCCATCCATCCATCCATCCATCCATTTTTTTTCTGCTTATCCGGGGTCGGGTCATGGGGGTAGCAGTCTAATCAGGGAGGCCCAGACTTCCCTCTCCTCAGCCACTTGGACCAGCTCTTCTGGGGGAATCCCGAGGTGTTTCCAGGCCAGCCGAGAAACATAGTCCCTCCAGTGAATGGTTGTTTGTCTTGTTTGTCTCTGTGTGTCCATGTAATGGACTTGCGACCCGTCCAGGTGACACCCCCCCCCCCCACACACACACACACACACACCTTTCACACAGTGACTGCTTGATATGGGCACCAGTGACCCCACGTGACTCGAAAAGGAAAAAGCAGGTAAATATCAACATTTATTTTCATTCTTAAACTTATCTTTAAAACAATATCAAGGAACCAAACACCCCATTTGAAATATAAGGGAAGAAAGTCTGGGGGGAAGTTTTTTAGGTGTCAGGAACCAATGATGATTTGGATAAATGGTTAAATGTCCTCAGTTCAGTGATTTGTGTTTAGATGTATCCACACAACAACCCAGCTGGTGTGATATACTAGAGAAAACTGGTTTGTAAAACTGATGAAAATGATTTTGTCTGTTGTTTGTGTATGGAAGTTAGGGTAATGCCAGGAAGCATTACAAACTGTGAGTGATACCTTCATCTCCTGGACAGGAAGTATTAGCAGACTCATTTACTCTCATTATGGAAGAGTCATGGTGGAACCTCAGAACCACATCAAGGCAGCACATTTGGTTAAAGGGATTTCAGTTTTATGTCCAGACAAATGCAATCGGATCGTGTTTGAGGTTTCGTGTCTGAAGCCAAATTGTCATTTTCATGTTTTTTTTTTTCTTTTGCTTCTTTTTTACCATCTGTTACAGAGGTAGTTGCATGAAAGCTAGTTAAATAGTCTCCCTGTGACTGTAAAGGGAGTAAGAACCTGTCTGCACTCCTTCAGATATTTATAAAACTTATTACTTTCAGACACATTTGCCCCTTCTGTCCACTTACAACATTTTTGGTGAAAAAACTGCTAACTGTATAAATATTTTCTAAGGTGGAGATTTTTTAATATATGTTCACTGTGAATCCGAATAGAGATATGTTATTTTTCAGAAATTATGAAGTAACAGTCTGTTTCATGCAAGTCTATTGCCACTTTGTGCCCCAGAAACCAAAACAACAAGGAAGCCGTTTTTACAGGTCTTTTTTTACTGTCTCATTTTATCCTAATATTGTTACCATTAAGCTGAATGTGTGCTGAATAATTTAAACTTAAACAACTTTTAAACCATATGTAAAACAAGAATACAGAGTGGGGCGCATTATACACTCATCAACAAACTGTTAAACAGCAAGACGGCATTCTAATGACCCAGACAAGCAAAGACCTTGAAATAGACTTTGATTTGTGATCTGGGCCATGGAGCTGGGTGATTAAAAGTAAACGTAACACTCCGTCCAGTGAGGATGCATATTTGTATGAGGTTTCATTAAACTATCTTGAGCAGATCAAAATGGGCCGACCAAAAGAAGGTTTACATTTGGACAGATGGATGGAGACTGTACCATAATGTGTTACGTCTTTGACACAAGTGTTAAAAAAACAAGCTAAAATCCATCCATTTTCTTTACCCGCTTATTCCATTTTGGGTCACGGGGGTCACCGGTGCCCATGTCCAGCAATCACTGTGCGAGGGGCGGGGTACACCCTGGACAGGTCGCAAGTCCATCACAGGGCCACATAGAGACAAACAAGACAAACAACCATTCACTCTCTCACTCACACCTAGGGACAATTAAGAGTTACCAATCAGCCTAACATGCATGTTTTGGTCTGTGGGAGGAAACCAGAGTACCTGGAGAAAACCCACGCATGCACGGAGAGAACATGCAAACTCCACCCAGAAAGGCCCCTGGACTGGAGTTTGAACAAATTGATTTGGGAAAATCTTTAGCCAAGTTAAAAACACCATCTCCCTTTGTTGTGATGTTGGTGAGAAATTGCAAATAGTGAGTTTCCGAAATGTCTCAAAACATTGCATTGGATCTCCATTTCCTTTCATGAGTTGTCGAGCTTTGCTCAAGTGTCACAGGAATTTTAATAACATACAAAACAGACAGATAGTTTGTAGATAGATGGTTTTTTTTAAGTAACAGAGAAATATGTAAATATTTTCTCAAACTCCTCTCAATTTACCAAAGTCCATGCTCAATAATCCAGGTATAAAATCCAACAATGTTCAGTTGGGTCATCTGGATGGTTTCTTTTTTTGCTGAAACATTTTGTCCTTCATCCAAAAGACTTCTTCAATCTGAAAAAAAAAAAGCAAAAAAAAAAGAAACCATCCAGATGACCTGACTGGCCATTGTTGGATTTTAAACCTGGATTATTGAGCATGAACTTTGTTGTTTTTGAACCAGTTTGGCATGACTGTCTCAGAGGAGTTGATGGGGGAGAGGGCAGGCCCCGGAGGCCATCTTGGCACCAGCAAACTGTTTTTTTTCCACTATGGAGTATGCTGTTTGTGGGAATCAGTTTTGTTTGCTTGCTCCTCAGATTGAAGAAGTCCTTTGGATGAAGGACAAAATCTCTCAGCATAAAAAGAAACCGTCAAGATGACCTGACTGAACATTGTTGGATCCTCAGTTTATTTTATAAAAATGTAGTTGTAGAGTTTAACAATTGCGAGACAACGCTGGAAAGGGTAACCTTTGAAACTAATATCTACTTCCCTGAAGATTAAAAAAATAATAATTCTGACATAATGAGCATGAGACTGTTGCAACCTCCACCCCCACCCCCAACCCCACCACCCACGAGAAGGCAGCAAATATGTGAATTAAATGGGAATAAATTGCAATCAGATGGACACTTGGTGACTAGGGTTTGACAATGCAAATTCACTTGTCATTCACAGGAATGTTGTACAAATGTGATTTAATTACAGCTGTGTACAAAACAGTTGTTTTTAATGTCATTAAGGGGGCCGGGATGGGGTAGAGGCAGGGCAGCTGACTCGGGACCCGAAAGCCCCATGCTCAGTCCCCAGTCATTGCACATCTCGTGGTGTCTCTGCGCAGCGCACCCCATCCCAAATTGCTCCCCGGGCGCCCCCAATAGCTGCACCACCCCACAGGCTAAATGCAGAGAGCCAATTTTTCTATTATATAGGAACATACAATGATGATGACACGATTATTATTATTATTGTTAATTCTGTTTATTCTGTGATAGTGATAATTTGCATATTTTCATGCAGTTTTGCAACTAACTAGTCGTCAACAGTCGCCATGTAGTGTGCGTATTTAAAAAAGAATATGAGTAGACAGGGTGTAAGATGTCACGAAAATTAATCTTTCTAATTCAAGCTGTGGCCACAAACGCAATAACTTCCAACATGGAGGATCTTCAAAGCCTTCTCTTCTTGTTCTTTGGTTCTTCGTGCCTTTCATTCTTGTCCTTTAAGCAGATCCTTGAAGTGACAGAGAGGATGGATGGCTTGAGGATGTTTCTGAGGCATCCAGTGGTTTTCTCGCTCCATTTGTTGATCAACACGTCACAACACATCCAGACACAACAAGACAGAACGTAACCCTCTCACAAAGACGAATGAGCATACCAAGACCAAGAACAATTCTCCACGCTCAGTGCTCAGGTGGTCTAGTTTTTTTCCCCTTTTTGGCATACAGAAAAGTGAGGAGAGTTTCAGTTTAAGTATTTGTATACACTTTTCAAAAGGTATACTCAGTCTGAGTAGAAAAGGTTGCAGCTTTTTCAAAGAGGCACTGTATGAACAATGTTCTTCACCCATATTCGTTTATTTTAGTCCTCAGCAACGTCTGGCTGCCTGCCTTGTGGCAATTCTGACCACACTTTATTTATTTCCTGTGGGATGCTCGTCCCAATAAATCTGTTACTCCCTGGGGGTCTTGCACCACCCAGACAGCAGACGCTCCCTTCATTTATTTCACCCCTTGGACCCCTGCTTTGCCTCATCCCCCCTGAAGACAATGACTCTCCCAAACTAACTTTAATATATTCTATCTCGTCCACTACACATCTTTTTTTCTGATTTACTTTCCTTAAACCGCTGCTGCGCCTTCGCCGTCCTTTTCCCTCTGTGAACTCCAACATCTGGGAAAGTTTAGGAGTGTAGAAATTGTGGCTTTGTGATAATTTAGATTCAAATGCTTCATAAAGCCACTGCAAGAACTCCATTCTGTTGCTTGTTAACCACTGAAATATTAGCACAGGAAAAAAAAACATTTGACGGCATGTTCCAGTGTAGGAACTGGTGTGGTTTCATGATAAGAATTTAGTAATGTAAAACTAATTTGCCCAATTATTTAGTCCATTAACACTATAAAATCAGTGCATTTGTTTATTTAGAGCTTAATGAAGCGTGGCTCACAAGTTAGAAATTGAACAAAGAGCGATACTACAGGAAAAATAAAAAGTAAAGGCAGCAACAGCTTCCAGCGTTGAAGTTTGGAGTTAGAGAGAAAGTTTCATGATCTTTCGTTATCTTTTAAATTGAGGCAGGGTCATAGCTGAAAATATTTAAATAAATGTTCATGTTCTAAGTTAAGAAATGAGCAAATAAAGCATTAAAACATGCAATATGCTGATGTCTCCCATCACTGAAGGCTTTGACTAGTGAGTGAATATCTGTAGTTTTTGAGATGAGTGTTTTTCTGGGCTGGAATTGAATGTGAATGTAAATAAATCTTAATGATTTTGGTGCAAAATATTCAAGTTGGTTGGCATTACACTATATAAAAAAACAATCAAAAACAGATGTGTTTTTTTTTCTTGTCTGAAGTGGTACAGAGTGACAGATTCTGGTGAGTGGAGGAAACAATTTTATTCACCACCAGACACAATGGTGGAGCCAGGGGGTGGCTAATGAGGATCATTTAAAGAAACAATGTAAGTTTTATATTGCCAAGAAGTATAAATTCCTCAAATGGTTGGGTCTAAAATAAGAAATGTGACAACTTCTATTTTTGTGTGTGACAGAAGAAAAGTCACCATCAAATATTGGGTTGCCATGCCAAAATCTAAGATGGCCACCACCATTTATATAAAGAGTAGTCCATCACCTATCACAGGGGTTACGTTCCAGACACCCCCACGATAGGTGAAAATCTGTGAAGTAGGCATGTTATATTTATTTTAGTATTGACATATATTTTAAGGCTTTATAAACCCTTCCCACACTCTTGCAATGTTCTTAACAATATTATAAACTTTCTACGCTCTAAAAGAGCACAACGAAGAGAGCAGACAGACTGATGCTACAGTTACTGAGCCAATCAGCACCTGGGGCCAGACTGGCCACCGAGAGCTCGGGACATTTCCCAAACCGATAAATGTCCTGGCTCGGTTTGTGTCCCGCTTGATTATTTTAAATAAACAATCCATGTCGCTCACTCTGGTATCTGCCACAATGAAATGCCCACAGCAGCGATGGGGAAAGACAGACTCCACACCTGCCCTCCTTTCTCTTTCTGAGGATGTCTGTCACAGCCGAGCAGAGAAGCACAACAAGAAAACAAGCAGGTACCACAGAGTACCTGTTTGTTTTCTTGTTGTGCTTCTCTGCTCTGCTGTGACAGACATCCTCAGAAAGAGAAAGGAGGGGGGCCCTCGGTGATCACTGACTGGGCCAGGCCACCGGGAAACAATGTGTACAATCTTAGGATGAAACCCCCGAAAGAGTGAGTCTGCAAAAGTCAAACTTTGAAGTTGGGGGGGTCACTGGTGCCCATGTCTAGCAGTCACTAAGGGAAAGGTGGGGGACACCCTGGACAGGTCTCAAGGGCCACATAGAGACAAACAACCATTTGACACTTTCACTCACACCTAGGTTTTAATTTAGTTACCAATCAGCCTAACATGCAAGTTTTTGGTCTGTGGAAGGAAACTGGAAGACTCAGAGAAAACAAACCAGAAGACTCAGAGAAAACCCACGCATGCATGGAGACAAAATACAAACTCCACCCAGAAAGGTATTCATTTTTATATTGCTTACAAATATAGTTTCCTCAAATGATAGGGGTGAGCGAATATTATTCTAAGGAGTCAAGGTCACCAATGGCCACCCCCTGGCTCCGTCATTGCACCTGGTAGTGTTAAAAAAAAAAAGTTTTCCCTCCACTTGCTAGGATCCATCACTCTGTGTTTCCTCCAGCAAGGAAAAAAAAAAATAATAATAAAAACTTCCTCTGTTCTTAATCACAATGTAACTCGTAGCCATTTAAATATATTGCACTAAAATCATTAAGGCTGAGGCATTCCTTGTTCAATTCCAGTCCAGCAAAACACTCAAAAACTACAAACATTCACTTTTCAAATCCCTCAGCAGCAGTGATATCATCATTTTCCTCCATATGGATGTGAGGGCTTTTCTTTCTCCCTCCTTCTTGCCTGTGTGTTTAATGGTTCGCTCCTATCTCTTTGGACTGAAGCAGTGGCTCAACCAGGTGCTGTTTCCATGAAGCTTTGCAGTGCACCTTCTGCAGCCTTTGTAAGTTCCTGTTATCTAAAGCAGTCTTTTCTGTTCATGAAATAATCTTAATTGTGTAAAACTCTGTTAGAACAACAGATTGTTGCACTCTGGTCATTCCTTGACCACAACAGATTATCACTGTCAGAAAAATGCATTTTTAAAATTACTTATGTGTTTTGAAAAAATAAAAATGCCCGATTAATTTATTTATGTGATAACTATTTACATTTTTGGGGGTTTCTGGCACCAAAATATAATAGTTATCCTAAAAATATCCAGGATTCCAATTTTTATACAACAGAGCCTGCTGTTCTTGGGTCAGAACGACACCTGAGCCCTTAGTTGTAAGACTTCAGGGGTCAGTTTGACCCAAGGACAGCAGGAGGGTTCAGCGTGTTTTCAGCACGGACGGTACGTCAAGTTGAGTGAAAACAAGTTAGAGAAAGGGAAAGGTAAGGTGGGTAAAAAAAAAAAAAAAAGCTTGCATAGGACCCCCAGAGGAATCTTACCTGGGCTACAAAATGGAGGACCACCTCAGAAGAAATTAACACGTCTATCCCCGAGGCTGCCGAGCACATCTGGTTAGAGTGCTGCTGAGAAAGAACCTGTTAAATCCATTATCATCAGAGAGTAGCTTAAATTACAGCCAGAGAAAGACGAAGAAACAGCTGCGAGAGCGATAACCTGTGAGAAAACCGCCACTTACGCGCTCTGACGCAGGCCGGCAGCTTTACAGGGTGAGAGATTGACTGCTAGCTGTAAAACACTATCAGGAAGGGTGCATTGCTGCTAAGTCAGAGCGTAACACAATCCTAATGTTACAAGAGGGGAGAGTGGCAGCCACCTTCTGAAGAAGAAAAATGTTAAAAATGAAAACGGATAACGCAGTAAGATCAGCAGGTTACACTCGTTTCCATCTGTGAACGCACATTTTAGAAATAAATGAAGCGGTGGTGAGGAAACTCTGCAGTTCTCTCCTTGGGGGTGTGCACTCCAGAAGAGAAATCATGGAGCCAGACGAGAGGCCAACATGGAGGCCGTACTCCTGAGGGGGCCCTTTGGTATTTGAAGGATGGAGTGATGACAGTGGGACGTTGTTTGTGTGTAAAAGGGAAACAAAGTGAAGCAGCTCTGAACATGTCAGCCCCGCCGCTCGTCACCTCCGACAGAAATGTGCACTGATCCGGTGCAGGCAACCACAGGCCTGCTGACCTCCAAACAAGGTGCTGCAGTGTGTGAGAGCTCACTGGTTGTCTTTACGCTGAGATTTGTTTATTTAAACAGATTCACTTCCATTTGACAAAATGTCTTAAATGTATACTTTTTGCTGAGCAAACATTGAGGTTTTGCACATAATGATTTTGCCATTGCATGTTTTTTTTAACCAATAACCCTGAAGGATGGTTAAGCACTTTTGATGTGAGGTGCTGTGGAATTATTAATAACAGTTAATATCTTAACTGTTGTAGATAGCTTTTTGAACAAACCTCAAGTTAAAGAAACAAATTCATTAATAACAGATTGATGAGTTTATATCTGTCCAGGTGAGGTAATGAGAGATCTGCCTTTAAACAACTCCAACCTCAAACATTTTTAAGTGGTTCAAACACCAATTAAATAAAACCTTTAATAAAACAGAACATATATTGCCCACCACTTAACATACTAAAGTGCTAGAACAAATTGTTGTGTGATATGTCAGCAACGTAAAACTGACTGAGTTTTAGCCACTTATGTGTTCGTTAAGGTTAATTACCATATTTTCCGCTGTAAAAGTTGCTCCGCCCTATAAGTCAAATCAGTCCAAATGTGTCTAATAAAGTGGAAAAATCTATAAATATGTCGCATAAATTATGTGTCACCGCTGACGTGACGCATTTGTTACGTGTCATCGCTGACAACCTGGAAATGTGAGCCAGTGTTGTGCCAAAAATCGATTGGCTGCCAAATGGTGGCTGCGGGAACGTGCACAGGAGGACTTTAGCAAGAGTTTAACAAGATAAACACTTTAAAACTTGTTTTTTGCTCGAAATTATATTAAAAGTGCGTCACAGTTTAACTTTTCCTTAATAGGTGCACTTTGACGGTCAAAGCAGCTGTATTTTCAAAAGTCGATACGCAGAAACATGAACGCACAGAGGGCGACTCGCTGTCCATTTCTTCAAAATTTAATAAAATAACCACTTAAAAACAAGTACTTGTTAGCTCGACTTTATAGTAACGGTGTGTCTCAGCTTAACTTTTATTAATAAATGCACTTCAGTGGTCAAATCAGCTGCATTTTGCCAGGGCGGTGCAGCGAAATGAAGCTGATGTGATGACTGCTCCAGGCAGACGACGGTGGCAGGCTATGGCAAGCCGATTGTGTCATTAATAGTCACTTTTACCTATTACATGATACAACGACATGCCATATTCCTCGAGTGCCATCTAGCGGCTGAAAATCGTAGTGTTCAATATTTTCAGTCAGAATGAATGAAAACAGTCGTATCTCAGCCAAAAATTGGTTTATAAATGGAAAAAATCCATAAATATGTCACTTTGGCCTATAAGTCGCATGGCATGTAAATTATGCAAAAAACTGTGACTTATAGGCCGGAAAACACAGTTAATCTGACGGCCATCTTGAACTGAGTTGCTCCAAAGTTTCATCCCTTGTACATATACATTCATTTGTGACCTTTTTGAAGTTTAATTTAACATTTTCAAGTGTTTCATGAGATATTTTGCTAATGAACAGGCATCCAAACACACATACACACAGCCACAGATCATTACATGATCACCCGCCTTTCTTTTTTTCACCGTCAATTTAACTTTGCATAAGCAGTCACAGAGTGTTTAAGTTATTCCTATTGAAAGTGCCCCAGGCTGCACCATTAGAGCAAAGATTCTCATTTAAATACAGTGGAATGCAAAATGAATGGTGCTTTAATAAAAAAGTAAAGTGTTTGCATCTTCTAACACCAAGCTAATTAAAACAAATCATTGTATTGGATGTGCCTATAAACACATGCATAGTTTTATTTTTTTGACTAAAGGGTAAAAGAAAATTAAAAAAATAAAATAACGGAAGCAGTTTTTAACATTTGTTCTGTTTTTGGTTGTTAATTGGTCAGTTCTCTCCAGAATAATAAATAATGTATTTCATTGGGACATACCTACTTTTAAAAAAGAACAACAATAATACTAATATAATATTTAACAACAATAATACAGATTCACTGTATAATCTTCATTATTTTATTTATTATTTTATTTATTATTTTATTTGGATCAGGCCATGTGAAAACTACTTATCTGAATACAAAATGGGGGGTGGGGGTGACCAGGTGGGGCAGACAGCTGCACTGCTCTATTTTAGTTTGAGAATAAATAGGACGACGTGATACAGGAATAAGAACATCGGCTGCCGCTGATGCTAAATGTTTTGTCTCTTTTTGCCTCGTGGTAAAAAGCAGCTTTTTTTTGTATATGTGCCGACTAGATTATTTTTATTACAATGTTAGCACAAGAAAAATAAGATCTCTGGTTCAGATCTCAGACTTTCAGGCCTTAAGAAGTTAAGTTTGAGCATTCCTCTCAAAGTTCTTGGTTTTAGCTTCCTCTTGTAGTCATGGAGCACACACGTTGGGTTTCTTTGTGGCTTGAATATAATCTATAGGAGTGACCCCTGAACACAATCCAGAACAAGCTGACATGACAAATTCAACATGGATCAGTTCAGTAAAATCACACATTAAAGGGACAGTTCAGAAGTTTTTATTGAGCTTCTAAAGGTAAGTTTGGGAGTTGTTTTTAGAAGTCAATATCTTCTCTGTTATGGAAGAGGATGTGTTTTATTTATTTATTCATTTTTGTTATTCTCAAAATTCTGGGATTAAATTAGGAGTTCTGGGAAAAATGTCATAATCCTGAATTTTTCTCAGAATTCTGGAATGAACGTCAAATTGATGAGAATAAAATCAGAATCGTGAGTTTGGTTTAATAATCCTAAGAAGAAAAAGTCACTATTGCCTTTATACTCTTCTGTAAAATGCCAAGTGCTGAACGACTGCTGAAGTTTGAAAGCTAAATTTTGTTGTTGAGTTTGAAACATGACCAGAAGAAAAACTTAAATTAAGCAAAGCAAATGGAAAGGCAAACTGTAGCTAAAGGTTTAAATTAGGAGAATAAAGCTAAAACTAGCAAAACAGGCAAAAACAGTAGCTAAAATATAAAACTAGCGAAACTATAAGCAAAATTCAAAATTGTCAAAGTTGTCACCACGTGTTGAAAAATACAAGAACCGTAGCTAAAACTAAAAAAATAACAAAATAGCTGTTAAAATCTCAAATGAGCAGAACAGTAGCTAAAGTTGTATATGTTTTTCATGGATGTGTCTTTTTTCATTTTAATGAGGAAAATATTGTAAATAAACTTAAATATAAGAAAATATTAATACATTTTACAGAAACCATGAGCCATAGCCTTAAGCGCCTGAACAAGCTGAAGCTTATGATAAATAATCTATTAAAATAATTAAAAGAATACTGAGTTTGTCCAAAACAAACAAACAAAAAAAACTGTAAGGAAAAAATATAAACAGGAAGACAATTGTGTTAATGCTGACTCATCATTAACACAATAACTGTGTAATTTTAAGCTTACAGAAATATGTAAGTCTACAACATGTGCATGCCGCTGCTCATCGGTTTGGTCAGACTTCAGTTATTTCTCCAAACTGAGCCCATTCACAGAGCTATCTACAGCAGGTAAGATGATCATCTTTCATAACTGATCAAAAATATCTGAAAGATCACTTTAACCAATATGCTATTAGTTGAGTCTGCACACTCACATAAACACAAAGAGCTGCATCATATTGCTGACTGTTGTACACCCCCCACCCCCACACCACAACTACCCACCCACCCACACACACACACACACACAATCACACACACACCTCCACAACATCAAATGAAACATTTTAACATGAGATTCTGTGCAGAGAGGATATCCTAATTCTTCCCACAGCGCTGTCCAAAATACTTTACCAGATATTCTCCAAATGACGGGTCAGTTAGCTTCCTTGTGCTTGTAAGTTGCCCACCTGTGCTGACATAAAAGTCTACCCCTCTTCCTCTTCCTCCTCCTCCTCCTCCTCCTCTTTAAAAGTGTGGGAGTCAGTGTCAGAGCAGCATTTGTTTCATGCTAATCCTCCTCATGAGAAAGACAGCTCTTATAGCCAGTGGGGGCTTTGATCCCCCATCAGATGAAGACAAAAAAAAAGCACTTAAGCTACTTATAGAACTTCCTTTTCTACCTCTTCCTTCTTCATCTCTCGGCTCATCCCTTGCCTTGCTGCCCCAGAGCCGAGCAACTGGGGTCATTGAGGTTGCGCTGGGCGGCTGGCCAGAACGTTAGCATGCTGCAGATTTAACAGACTTGGCAGCAGATTTTGGTTGCTATCTGATTTATTTGTTTGGGTCATAATAAACACTCACTCCTCCTCTTCCAGGAGTCGGACACTTTACCTGTTTGGGTTGCTTCAAATAAAACTACAGCTGTGTTCAAACTGCATCAGCTTCAGCTGCTTGACTGCAGGCAGGTGGTTTTCTTCATGTTTGATATGCATCAGAGAAGTGTTTACAGCTGCACATACACATTTAGACTTTGCTGCTGCTTGGTCAGAGTCCATGTCATCATTTACCCTGTTTGTGTGTTGTATATCTGCAACAGCACACACCATAATTATAATTATCCCCAACACGTGACCAGAACCAGACCCCACAGACAAGGAAATGACTGTGAGTCTGTTGATGTGTTTGTTTTCCAACTGACTTGGCATGAAGGACCTCTGCAGTGACCCTGGACCTGAAAGTATACACATACAGACATCCTAAGCACTTTATCCAAACTCCAGGTGTCCAACACACACACTCACACACACACACACTCACACACACAGATATACACAAGATGAATGCAAACTCAACTGTTGGAAATTCAACAAAATACATCCTGTGAGGACTTAAATTACTTTTATTCTTTTTGCATACAACAGTGGCTTCAGACGCAATCACAATTCGACCCCCCCCCCCCCCCAACACACACACAAACAGACGAAGGTTAAGGAGTACAGCTGCTGCCAGATCCCCCACTTCTGTCACTCTCAGTAATCAGTCTGTCAGAACGGTAATTAACCTACAAAGTAAAGTAAGCAGTACTACTGAACTGCCCCGCTCCATCTAACATTCCTCCCCTGCACTCTGATTCGTCCACCTCCCCCTTGTTTGGTGGCGGACCCAGATTGCTTATGTGCACTTTGTGAGGGGCTGTTGGTATAAACCAAAAAGCCTCTCGTTTGAGATTCTTGCACCTAGAAGAAAAATTTGCAACATTAGCTAGTTCTGATCACAGATAACCTACAAATGGTTTCTTCTTTGGCCATCAGCATTATATTATGTGAACATGAAGTTTCTGACAAGCACAAATAAATTCACAAACTTACTCATAGTGACACTTTAGTGTTTATTTGAAGTAGAGTTTGGTGGAAAGCTTATAAACAATATCTTACCGGTTGCAGAAACCTCCTTGCATCCTAATTTTCCTACAGATCACAGTGTCATCTGCAAACATGAGCTCCTGTCTGAACTTACAGTATCGGTCAGCCCATTCATCACCACCACAAACAAGAGGGGGCCTAGAGCTGATCCCTGATGTACTGTAATCCCACCACCACTTTGAACTCACCTCACACCTCGTACATGTCTGTAACCCAATGAAAATAACTGTCTGGTTGTGTTTCTGTCTATGACTAAAATATCACATGAATCATATTTTAACTCTCAGAAAGTCATCACTAAGTTTACATCTTTAACTTGATTAACTTTGGAGTCATCACTATTCAAGATGGCTGCAACAGCGAACTGACTAAAAAAACAAGAATGGCTACAGATCAGTCAATTTTATAGATATTAAGCTAAAATTTAATGTGGCAGTAGATCTGTAACACATTCTGAGTGCTAACTGATTGCATGAGATCTTTGTTGTAGTTAGCACTACAGTAATCCCTCAATTATCGTGGGAGTTACGTTCCACACACCCCCATGATAAGTGAAAACCGCAAAGTAGGAACACTATATTTATTTTAGTATTTACTGTATATTAAGGCTTTAGAAACCCTTCCCACACTTGCAATGTTCTAAACTCTTACACTTACGTAATTTTACAACATACATATATGTACTGTACAGTACTGCAAAATTTTACCAGCTCTTCAGAGCAGCAGCTCGGTTCCGGTCGGGCTCAGTTCCGGTTCGGGAGACCTACCCTGCAACAACAAAGCCCACCGCCCTGTCCAGATTGATGTGCTTGTGTATGAATAAGCTTCAAGAAGCGTTGTGTTCTAGAATTGTGCCGCTCAAGGTGGCTGCATGTTGGAGCAGCTCTGTTAGTTTCGTTCTGAGATTTTGCTTTTGCAAACTTTAATTCCTCTTGTTCTGGATGTGAGTCACATTTTTTGGATGATTGTTTAATCTGGTATCAGATGCTGTGCAGCTGGAAGGATTTTTACTGAAACTTTTTTAGTTTTGGACATTTGTTATGATGCGTAACCATGGCTACAAGGAAGTTTTCTACAACCAACAGCAGCTGATTAACATCTCAAAAGTTCAAATAATATCTCAACTACAGCCTCAAATCTCAAATGAGTTGAAAAGGATGTTATGTGGACGCATTCTCATCTACCAGCCAGCTGTGCTCAAGTGCCTGACCACTGAGATCCTGGAACTAGCAAGAAATACGGCTCATGACAGCGGAAGGACAGGATCGTCCCTCAGCACCTACAGTTGGATGTCCGCAGCGACGAGGAGCTCGGCCAGTGTTGCTAGGTGAGAAATGTAGAATTATTGTAGTAGAGACAAAATTATCATACCTTGCAAAAGTATTCGGTCCCCTTGAACTTTTCAGCCTTTTGCCACATTTGGATACAAAAAGATTTCCCAAGCTTTAAACATCCCAAGGAGCACTGTGCAAGCAATCATATCAGACCACTGCAAATCTACCAAGACCCGGCCGTCTCTCTAAACTTTCATCTCGAACAAAGAGAAGACTGATCAGAGATGCAGCCAAGAGGCCCATGATCACTCTGGATGAACTGCAGAGATCTACAGCTGAGGTGGGAGAGTCTGTCCATAGGACAACAATCAGTCATACACTGCACAAATCTGGCCTTTATGGAAGAGTGGCAAGAAGAAAGCCATTTCTCAAAGATATCCATAAAAAGTGTTGTTTAAAGTTTGTCACAAGCACCTGGGAGACACACCAGACATGTGGAAGGTGCTCTGGTCAGATGAAACCAAAATCGAACTGTTTGGCCACAATGCAAAACGATATGTTTGGCGTAAAAGCAACAAAGCTCATCACCCTGAACACACCATCCCCACTGTCAAACATGGTGGTGGCAGCATCATGGTTTGGACCTGCTTTTCGTCAGCAGGGACAGGGAAGATGGTCAGAATTGATGGGAAGATGGATGGGGCCAAATACAGGACCATTCTGGAAGAAAACCTGTTTGAGTCTGCAAGAGACCTGAGACTGGGACGGAGATTTATCTTCCAACAAGACAATGATCCAAAACATAAAGACAAATCTACAATGGAATGGTTCACAAATAAACGTATCCAGGTGTTGGAATGGCCAAGTCAAAGTCCAGACCTGAATCCAATCGAGAACCTGTGGAAAGTGCTGAAGACTGCTGTTCACAAACGCTCTCCATCAACCTCACTGAGCTCGAGCTGTTTGCAAAGAAGAATGGGCAAGAATTTCAGTGTCTCCATGTTCAAAACTGATAGAGACAAACCCCAAGAGACTTGCAGCTGGAACTGCAGCAAAAGTTGGCGCTACAAAGTATTAACGCAAGGGGCCGAATAATATTGCACGCCCCACTTTTCAGTTTTTTATTTGTTAAAAAAGTTTGACACATCCAATAAATTTCATTCCACTTCACGATTGTGTCCCACTTGTTGATTCTTCACAAAAAAATTTAAGTTTTATATCTTTATGTTTGAAGCCTGAAATGTGGCAAAAGGTTGAAAAGTTCAAGGAGGCCAAATACTTTCGCAAGGCACTGTATTTTGAGGGAAATTATCGTACACCCGTCATAACCAAAATAACAAATCTATTAATGCACTATAGTAGTGATGGGTCCGCTTCCGGACCAGCTCTGCTTCTTCTTCTTTTCTTTTTTTTCTTCCTCACTCATGGGACAGGCGCAGCGGACTATTCAGCCAATCATGGCCGTTGTTCTGAGGCAAACGCAAACATGTCACTCGTAAGTAACATTTAAAAAAAATTGGAATTTCCAGCCAATGGTGCATCTGTTTGCGGACACAGATGCCTTCAGGGTTCACAAAAAAACTCAGACAAACAGTTGCGAGAGGCTGATGACAACTGATTACAACCACACATTCAAGGAATGGTCAAATTATCATATATTTGGCCTTTTTTGGGATTATTGATCGTACATCGTGCAGAGGGCAAAATTGTCATACAAATATGATAATTATCGTACACCTGGCAACACTGAGCTCGGCAGACTGCTGGGAGGAATCGCCATCGCTCTAGGAGGAGTTCTGCCCGGCATTTGGGCGGTCCTACAGCCCGAGGGAAACCGAGAGGCCAGCCAAGTCTGGGTGGACGGATCGGACGACATCTGCAGCCAGTTTCTTAGGATCCACTGTGGGTTGGATCTTTACAAGTGATCCTTCCTGCTTACAGCCATCAGCATCTATAACATTTCTTAATGAAATGAGGATAACGAGTTACAACAACAAATAATTTCCCTTTGGGATTAATAAAGTATTTTTGAATTGAATTTTGAATTGATTTCAGGATTATTTGAAACTTTCCTGCCACTTCTCTCAGCTTAACAGATAGTGTAGATTTGAGTTGCAAAACTTTCCCTCCATTTCAGAAGAAAGCAGCGGCCAGAAGACTGTTGGCTTCTGGGTAGTGTAGTTCTTTTGACTGGCGTTACAGTATAGGCTTATTGAAAGAAAACTACAAAATGGTGGCGCCTGTCCAAAGTATTCATTTGTTTTTGTTAACTTTTTATCCCATAACGTCCCAATCACATGAGTAATATTAAAATTGACAATTGTTGAAAACCGCGAAAGAGAGAGTCCATGAAAGTCGAGCCATGAAGTAGCGAGGGACTACTGTAATTCTCACAAACATTTGAAACAAGAAAGCCGTCTTTGGGTTTACCTCTACAACTAATTAACTTTTGCAGTCAGTTTAATTCAAGATGGCAACCAGAGCCCACTAGACTTAGGAAACATGAAACGGCTATAACGGTAAATTCTACATTGTGGTCATTCACAAGAGGTACTATTTGCAAGCTTGCAACATTACCTGATATTATGATGTCAGGATCCAACTCTATTTCTCAATATACAATAATTCTAGTACAAAACTTGATAAACGTTTTGTCAATGCCTTTCATTTTACAATAGTCCCTCGATACTTCGCGGTTCGACTTTTGCGAACTCGCCCTTTCACGTTTTTTCAAAATAAGATTCTACACTACCAAAAAAATAAATAAATAAAGATTTTACCGTACACGACATATGATTGTCAACTTTAATATTACTCACGTGGTTGGGACAGTACGGGATACAGTAAAAAGGTAATGAAAAAAATACTTAGGACAGGCGCCGCCATTTTATAGTTTTCTCTCAATATGCCTATACTGTATCGCCAGTCAAAAGGACTACATTACCCAAAGCCAAAAGTGCTTCCGGCCGTTGCTTTCTGCTGAAATGGAGGGAAAGTTTTGATCCGATCCGAAAAAGTTTGGTCCTTATTCATAGTAACCTCGGTGCTCAGTGGATGCAGAGAGCCACACGGAACTGACCGTCTAATTGACCAGAGGTCAATTCCAGCCTCATCGGTCAATCTGAGTGCTTGCCAGACCGTGAGGCCTCTCAAGCGGGGAGGTGTTGCTTGGAGATACGATGTTTTCTCCGGAGCTCATCGGGACCTTCTTCATCCAGGTTTGGCCTCAATCGGGACCATTGTGTGGTTTTATGTTGGCTCTCTGAAGGTCCGGCTCTCTCTAAAAGTGTCTTGGTGCTCAAGGGCTGCAGAGAGCTGATCAAAACCCGACCAGAACTGAACCAAGGATGGTTAGTTCCCATATAAAAATTTGCAGTATTTAGCTACTGTTCAGTACATATACGTATGTTGTTAAAATGACATAGGTTTAAGAGTTTAGAAAGAGTTTAGCAAGAGTGTGGGAAAGGTTTATAAAGCCTTAAAATATATAAAAGATACTCAAATAAATATAGTGTCCCTACTTCGCGGATTTTCACTTATTGCAGGGGGGTCCAGAACTTAACCCTCGTGATAAACGAGGGACTACTGTATTTTATTTTATTTTGTTTTTTTAGAGATTTACTGTGCACCAGATGTTAGATAATGTTAGTCAGCAGCTGGTGGAAACCATGGAGCGTTTAGTTGGTCAAATGTTGGTCATTTCCCTCAAGAACTGACTGATATTAGAGCAGCACTGTAAAAGCAGAGCAGATACACGTCTAACACTCGTGTGGATCATATCAGCTTACCAGTGATGTTATCTAAATGTTGTGTTCACAACTTGTTTCTGCTGTTCCCAGGTGGCAAAAAATTAATTTTGTTTTGACAACCATTTAAGAAATGTGCTGATTAAAATCTCTACTTGAACCTGCTCTCCCATCACTCTTTTCTTGGGTGACAAGTGAACAAAACACTCACCTGGCAGCTTCTTAGCTGGGAGCAAGTCATGTCAACCTCCACTCATTAAAATTCATTATGAGAGGTGTCTGGCCCAATTCATCATGTTTCTGAACTGTACAACGTGTCTGTCACTGCAATTAGACACCCGAGAGCTCCAGGAACATTCCTCCTCAGTTAATGAATAAAATGATCGCTATTCTGAAGGACAGGTTACAAAACAAGGACTCAAACATTGAAGGTTGCAACCTTTTTACAGAGTTTCTTTTTTTTTTTTTTTAAAGATCAGCTAGGGTTGGCAAAGCTGATCAATAACAACTACGACTAAATTGTCCTTGAGAGAAAGGTTAGACTTTGTTTGAAGTGCAAGCTAATCAAATTTGTCCCTCAAATCAAATCTGTAGTGAATGTATTTGTGTGTCCAGACATCACAAGCTAATCTGCTGTGTACTTTGTTATGCTACACATGCCTCTTAATCTTCACTCAGTCTGATTTCATACAGAAGACACTGAAGATGTCTCATTTTAAAAATTTAAATATATATATTTTAAAACAGAATCATGCTTTTTTTTAATTTAACATCGTTTAAGTGTACATTTGTCATACTCAGAATCCCTTTTAATGTTCCTTTGTTACTTTACACTGATGCAGACTCAAAACGTGATAACTTACTGACAGTTTATTGATCCGTTCTCATTAGAATAGAATAGAATAGAATAGAATAGAATAGAATTCAACTTTATTGTCATTGCACATGTCACAAGTACAAAGCAACGTATGCAGTTTGCATCTATCCAGAAATGCATAGCAAAAAAAAAAATTGGTATATATATATAT